>NC_053024.1:219197834-219558257 GCF_003073215.2 Triticum urartu | reverse complement strand
AGTCTCTTGTGTCCCCAACACACCCAATACAATGGTAAATTGTATAGGTGCACTAGTTCGGCGAAGAGATGGTGATACAAGTGCAATATGGATGATAGATATAGGTTTTTGTAATATGAAAATATAAAAAAAGCAAGGTAAGTAATGATAAAAGTGAGAGAAAACGGTATTGCAATGCGTTGAAACAAGGCCTAGGGTTCATAATTTCACCAGTGCAAGTTCTCTCAACAATAATAACATAATTGGATCATATAACTATCCCTCAACAAGCAACAGAGAGTCACTCTAAAGTCACTAATAGCGGAGGATAAACGAAGAGATTATTGTAGGGTACGAAACCACCTCAAAGTTATTCTTTCTGATTGATCTATTCAAGAGTCCGTAGTAAAATAACACGAAGCTATTCTTTCCGTTCAATCTATCCTAGAGTTCATACTAGAATAACACCTTAAGACACAAATCAACCAAAACCCTAATGTCACCTAGATACTCCAATGTCACGTCAAGTATCCGTGGGTATGATTATAGGATATGCATCACACAATCAATCTCAGATTCATCTATTCAACCCACACAAAGAACTTCAAAAAGTTCCCCAAAGTTCCTATCGGAGTGTCAAGACGAAAATGTGTGCCAACCCCTATGCATAAGTTCACGAGGTCACGGAACCCGCAAGTTGATCACCAAAACATACATCAAGTAGATCACGTGAATATCCCGTTGTCACCACATATAAGCACATGCAAGACATACATCAAGTGTTCTCAAATCCTTAAAGACTCAATCCGATAAGATAACTTCAAAGGGAAAACTCAATTCATCACAAGAGTGTAGAGGGGGAGAAACATCATAAGATCCAACTATAATAGCAAAGCTCGCGATACATCAAGATCGTGCCGAATCAAGAACAGGAGAGAGAGAGAGAGATCAAACACATAGCTACTGGTACATACCCTCAGCCCTGAGGGTGGACTACTCCCTCCTCGTCATGGAGAGCGCCGGGATGATGAAGATGGCCACCGGAGAGGGAATCCCCCCTCTGACAGGGTGTCGGAACGGGTATAGATTGGTTTTCGGTGGCTACGGAGGCTTGCGGCGGCGGAACTCCCGATCTAGGTTTCTTTCTATAAGTTTGGGTATATATAAGAGGTGTTGGAGTCGGGAACAAGTCAAGGGGTCCCCGAGGCGGCCACGAGATAGGGGGGCGCGCCTAGGTGGGTAGGACACACCCCCACCCTCGTGGTGGCCTCGGGAGTCTTCTGGCCCATCTCCGGTACTTCGTGGGCTTCTTCTGGTCCGAAAATGATCTCCGTGAAATTTCAGGTCAATCGGACTCCGTTTGGTTTTCCTTTTCTGCGATACTCAAAAACAAGGAAAAAACAGAAACTGGCACTTGGCTCTAGGTTAATAGGTTAGTCCCAAAAATCATATAAAATAGCATGTAAATGCATATAAAACATCCAAGGTTGATAATATAATAGCATGGAACAATAAAAAATAATAGATACGTTGGAGACGTATCAAACATCCCCAAGCTTAATTCCTGCTCGTCCTCGAGTAGGTAAATGATAAAACCAAATTTTTGATGTGAAATGCTACCTAACATATTTATCCAACAAATTTTGGATCTTGAAGAATTTTAGATCCGAAAGATTCAAGACAAAAGTTTAATATTGACATAAAAATAATAATACTTCAAGCATACTAACAAAGTAATCATGTCTTCTCAAAATAACATGGCCAAAGAAAGCTATCCCTACAAAATCATATAGTCTGGCTATGCTCTATCTTCATCAAACAAAGTATTTAAATCATGCACAACCCCAATGACAAGCCAAGCAATTGTTTCATACTTTTGATGTTCTCAAACTTTTTCAATCTTCACGCAATACATGAGCGTGAGCCATGTACATAGCACTATAGGTGGAATAGAATGGTGGTTGTGGAGAAGATAAAAAGGAGAATATAGTCTCACATCAACTAGGCGTATCAACGGGCTATGGAGATTCCCATCAATAGATATCAATGTGAGTGAGTAGGGATTTCCATTCAACGGATGCACTAGAGCTATAAGTGTATGAAAGATCAAAAAGAAACTAAGTGGGTGTGCATCCAACTCGCTTGCTCATGAAGACCTAGGGCATTTTGAGGAAGCCCATCATTGGAATATATGAGCCAAGTTCTATAACGAAAAATTCCCACTAGTATATGAAAGTGACAACATAGGAGACTCTCTATCATGAAGATCATGGTGCTACTTTGAAGCACAAGTGTGGTAAAAGGATATTAGCATTGCCCCTTCTCTCTTTTTCTCTCATTTTTTGGGCCTTCTCTTTTTATGGCCTTTTTTCCCTTTTATTTATTTTTTGTCCGGAGTCTCATCCCGACTTGTGGGGGAATCATAGTCTCCATCATCCTTTCCTCAAATGGGACAATGCTCTAATAATGATGACCATCACACTTTTATTTACTTACAACTCAAGAATTACAACTCGATACTTAGAACAAAATATGACTATATATGAATGCCTCCGGTGGTGTACCGGGATGTGGAATGACTCATGAGTGACATGTATGAAAGAATTATGAACGGTGGTTTTGCCACAAATACGATGTCAACTACATGATCATGCAAGGCAATATGACAATGATGGAGCGTGTCATAATAAACGGAACGGTGGAAAGTTACATGGCAATATATCTCGGAATGGCTATGAAAATGCCATAATAGGTAGGTATTGTGGCTGTTTTGAGGAAGGTATATGTGGGTTTATGGTACCAACGAAAGTTGCGAGGTACTAGAGAGGCTAGCAATGGTGGAAGGATGAGAGTGCGTATAATCCATGGACTCAACATTAGTCATAAAGAACTCATATACTTATTGCAAAAGTCTATTAGCTATTGAAACAAAGTACTATGCGCATGCTCCCAGGGGGATCGATTGGTAGGAAATGACCATCACTCATCCCCAACCGCCACTCATAAGGAAGATAATCAAAAAATATCTCATGCTCCAACTTCGGTTCATAACGGTTCACCATACGTGCATGCTATGGTTCTCACAAACCTTATCACAAGTATTTCTCAAATTCACAACTACTCACTAGCATGACTCTAATATCACCATCTTCATATCTCAAAACAATCATAAAGAATCAAACTTCTGATAGTATTCAATGCACTTTATATGAAAGATTTTATTATATCCCTCTTGGATGCCTACCATATTAAGACTTAATTCATAACCAAAGCAAACTACCATGTTGTTTAGAGACTCTCAAAATCATATAAGTGAAGCATGAGAGTTCAACAACTTCTTCAAAATAAAACTACCGCCATGCTCTAAAAAGATATAAGTGAAGCACTAGAGCAAACGACAAACTACTCCAAAAGATATAAGAGAAGCACAATGAGTAGTTGAATAATTATGTAACTATGTGAAGACTCATTAACATAAATAAAATTTCAGATCTTAAGTACTTTATTCAAACAGCAAGCAAAACAAAATAAAATTACATTGCAAGGATAGCACATATCATGTAAAGAAGCAAAAAATTAGGTTCAATCGAGGCTAACCGATAAGTGTTGATGAAGAAAGGTGGGATGCCTACCAGGGCATCCCCAAGATTAGATTCTTGATACTTCTTGAAATATTAATTAGGGATGCCTTGGTCATCCCCAAGCTTGAGCTTTTGTGTCTCCTTAATTCCTCTCATATCATAGTTTCCTGGAATCTTAAAAATTTCATGCACACAAAACTCAACAAGAACTCGTGAGATAAGTTAGTATAAATCCATGTTAAACCTTATCATTCTCTACTATAGCAAATCACTAAAATTATTATTTAACATTTCCTAGTAATTGCCTCTGCATATTTAACCCTCCTATGCTCAAATAGAATCATTAAACAAGCAAACATATGCAAACAATGCAATCATAACAGCAATCTGTCTAAACATGATAGTCTATAAAGAATGCAAGAGGAATAATACTTCTTTAACTCCAAAAATTATGAAAAATTACCACACTTTAGATAATTTTTTGTTAGTCATTGTGTAAAAATTTCAAGATTTTATCATGTTCTGACTATTTACCAATATTGAAAACATAATAGCAAACTTTCTATTTTCCAACAGCAACATATAGACTTGCAAAATAAGCATGGTAAAGGATATACTTGACCTTTTTATTGAACTAAAAGATGCAAAACATCACTCTAAATAACAGCAAGCAAATCCTAATAAAAGAAAATGACGCTCCAAGCAAAAATCATATCATGTGGTGAATAAAAATATAGCTCCAAGTAAGGTTACCGATGAATGAAGACGAAAGAGGGGATGCCTTCTGGGGCATCCCCAAGCTTGGGCTATTGGTTGTCCTTGAATATTACCTTGGGGTGCCTTGTGCATCCCCAAGCTTAGGATCTTTCCACTCCTTATTCCGTAGTCCATCGAATCTTTACCCAAAACTTGAAAACTTCACAACACAAAACTTAACAGAAAACTCGTAAGCTCCGTTAGTGTAAGAAAGCAAATCACCACTTAGGTACTGTCAAGACAAGATTCATAATTTTTATCACATTATTACTACTGTACCATACCATTTATACAATTTATATTAAGCAATATAAGCCATAGAAACTAGAAAACAAGCAAACTATGCATCGAAAACAGAATCTGTCAAAAACAGGACAGTCTGTAGTAATCTGTAACTCTCGAATACTTTTGTAACTCCAAAAATTCTGAAGAATTAGGAAAGCCTGAGTAATTTGTTAGTTAATCTTTTGCAAAAAGAATCAATATTTTATCACGCTTTTGTTAAAAATAAGAATTGTTTTCCTGAGCACAAAAGTTTGTGTTTTTCAGCAAGATCAAATAAACTATCACCATAGATAATCCCAAAAGTCTTACTTGGCACTTTATCAAAACAAAAGCTATAAAACATGATTACTACAGTATCTTAATCATGTGAACACACAAAAACAGTAGGTAAAGGTGTTGGGTTGTCTCCCAACAAGCGCTTTTCTTTAATGCCTTTCTAGGTAGGCATGATGATTTCAATGATGCTCACATAAAACATAAGAATTGAAACATAATGGGAGCATCATGAAGCATATGACAAGCACATTTAAGTCTAACCCACTTACTATGCATAGGGATTTTGTGAGCAAATAACTTATGGGAACAAGAATCAACTTGCATAGGAAGGTAAAACAAACATAACTTCAAGATTTTCAACACATAGAGAGGAAACTTGATATTATTGCAACTCCTACAAGCATATATTCCTCCATCATAATAATTTCCAGTAGCATCATTAATGAATTCAACAATATTACCATCGCACAAAGCATTCTTTTCATGATCCACAAGCATAGAAAATTTACTACTCTCCACATAAGCAAAATTCTTCTCATTCATAATAGTGGAGAAAACTCAACAAAATAACTATCATGTGAGGCATAATCCAATTGAAATTTAAAATCACGATGACAAGTTTCATGGATATCATTATTCTGTATAGCATACATGTCATCACAATAATCATCATAGATAGGAGGGGTGCTTTCATCATAATAAATTTGCTCATCAAAATTTGGGGGACAAAAAATATCATCAAACATAGCATCCCCAAGCTTGTGGCTTTGCATATCATTAGCATCATGGATATTCAAAGAATTCATACTAATAACATTGCAATCCTTCTTATCATCCAAAGATTTAGTGCCAAACATTTTAATACATTCTTCTTCTAACACTTTGGCACAATTATCGGAATCCTTATTTTCATGAAAGACATTAAAAAGATGAAGCATATGAGGCAACCTTAATTCCATTTTTGTAGTTTTCTTTTATAGACTAAACTAGTGATAAAACAAGAAACTAAAAGATTCGATTGCAAGATCTAAAGATATACCTTCGAGCGCTAACCTCCCCAGCAACGATGCCAGAAAAGAGCTTGATGTCTACTACACAACCTTCTTCTTGTAGATGTTGTTGGGCCTCCAAGTGCGGAGGTTTATAGGACAGTAGCAAATTCCTTCATGTGGATGACCTAAGGTTTATCAATCCATGGGAGGCATAGGATGAAGATGGTCTCTCTCAAACAACCCCGCAACCAAATAACAAAGAGTCTCTTGTGTCCCCAACACACCCAATACAATGGTAAATTGTATAGGTGCACTAGTTCGGTGAAGAGATGGTGATACAAGTGCAATATGGACGATAGATATAGGTTTTTGTAATCTGAAAATATAAAAACAGCAAGGTAACTAATGATAAAAGTGAGCGAAAACGGTATTGCAATGCGTTGAAACAAGGCCTAGGGTTCATACTTTCACTAGTGCAAGTTCTGTAAACAATAATAACATAATTGGATCATATAACTATCCCTCAACATGCAACAAAGAGTCACTCCAAAGTCACTAATAGCGGAGAACAAACGAAGAGATTATTGTAGGGTACGAAACCACCTCAAAGTTATTCTTTCTGATCGATCTATTCAAGAGTCCATAGTAAAATAACACAAAGCTATTCTTTCTGTTCAATCTATCCTAGAGTTCATACTAGAATAACACCTTAAGACACAAATCAACCAAAACCCTAATGTCACCTAGATACTCCAATGTCACCTCAAGTATCCGTGGGGTATGATTATACGATATGCATCACACAATCTCAGATTCATCTATTCAACCAACACAAAGAACTTCAAAGAGTGCCCCAAAGTTTCTATCGGAGAGTCAAGATGAAAACATGTGCCAACCCCTATGCATAAGTTCATGAGGTCACGGAACCCGCAAGTTGATCACCAAAACATACATCAAGTAGATCACGTGAATATCCCATTGTCACCACAGATAAGCACATGCAAGACATACATTAAGTGTTCTCAAATCCTTAAAGACTCAATTTGATAAGATAACTTCAAAGGGAAAACTCAATTCATCACAAGAGAGTAGAGGGGGAGAAACATCATAAGATCCAACTATAATAGCAAATCTCGCGATACATCAAGATCATGCCGAATCAAGAACATGATAGATAGAGAGATCAAACACATAGCTATTGGTGCATACCCTCAGCCCCGAGGGTGGACTACTCCCTCCTCGTCATGGAGAGCCCCGGGATGATGAAGATGGCCACCGGAGAGGGATTCCCCCCTCCGGCAGGGTGCCGGAACGGGTCTAGATTTTTTTCGGTGGCTACGGAGGCTTGCGGCAGCGCAACTCCTGATCTAGGTTTCTTTCTGGAAGTTTGGGTATATATAAGAGGTGTTGGAGTCGGTAACAAGTCAGGGGGGATCCCCGAGGCGGCCACGAGATAGGGGGCGCACCCAGGGGATAGGGCGCGCCCCCACCCTCGTGGTGGCCTCGGGACTCTTCCGGCCCATCTCCGGTACTCCGTGGGCTTCTTCTGGTCCAAAAATGATCTCTGTGAAATTTTAGGTCAATTGGACTCCGTTTGGTTTTCCTTTTCTGCGATACTCAAAACAAGGAAAATACAGAAATAGGCACTGGGCTCTAGGTTAATAGGTTAGTCCAACAAATCATATAAACTAGCATATAAATGCATATAAAACATCCAAGGTTGATAATATAATAGCATGGAACAATTAAAAATTATATATACGTTGGAGATGTATCAGTTCTCACCATGGCTGGGGACACCAAGGAAGCCCTAACGGCTCTCAAGCTCGCCTTCAAGGCCGCTGCGGCAGCGCGCTGAGTCGACGGAGCCACCTCGGGGGCTAAGGGGGTTGCGCCAGCAAAAAAGAACTAGTTTTTCACTCAAGATCGGGTTGAAACTAAGCAAGTGCTAGTCGAGGAGGACGGGACCTCAGGAGCCACTTTCACCATAGGCGCCAACCTCGATCCTGACCAAGAAGAGGCACTGGTGAGGTTCCTGTGTGTGAACAAGGAGGTATTCGCCTGGGAGCCCAAGCAGCTGGTGGGGGTCCCAAGGGGGGTAATTGAGCATCACTTAAGGGTGTGCCCCAATGTGCTCCCTGTGAAGCAGAAGGCGCGACGACAGTCCATGGAGAAGCAATCCTTCATTGTCCAGGAAACCCACAAGCTGCAAGCTGCGGGAGTCATCCGCGTGGTCCGGTACCTAGAGTGTTTGGCGAACCCCGTTGTTGTGCCCAAGAAAGGCGGGAAGGAACGTATGTGCGTTGACTTCATCAACCTCAACAAAGCTTGCTGTCGGATTTCCGGTTCCGGCAAAACCCTTGAGGTTCGAACACTGGGGTGCGCATGAAGATCTCTCCTCCCCCTTGCATTCTCCCTCACCGCGATCTTAAGGCTCAGCGCGTTGAACTCGCAGAACAATGGGACACAAGATTTATACTGGTTCCGGCCACCAATGTGGTGTAATACCCTACCCCAGTGTGGTGTAGTGGATTGCCTCTTGGGCTGAGGATGAACAATTACAAGGGAAGAACAACCTCCTGAGGAGAGGTGCTCTTGTGCTTGGTTAGTTTGTGTGGATGAGGATGATCTGAATGGCCTTGGATCAGTTGCCTCCTACTGTGGTGGCTAGCCCTATTTATAGAGGCCCTGGTCCTCTTCCCAAATGCTGGCGGGAAGGGATACCACACCGGCCAAATTTGAAGGGAGACAACTAGTACTAGTTATCCTGACTCAAGGTGGTCTTCGCCTGCCAAAGGCTCTGGTAGTGACGCTGTCCTGGGCTCCACGGTGACCTCCATCCTACTATTCCTGGTCTCATTGCACTGATATGGAAACCTTTGCCTAATGCCTAAGGACTCCTCGCCTGCGCTGGCCTCTTTCGCTCCAAAGAGGAAACGAGGACACTATGCACGCTGGCGCCCGCCTGGCCCCGGTCGGCATGGCTTTCATCACAGGAACCTCGCAAGGTGCCCCTTGCCTTGATCTCTCCGCCCCTCGTGAGCCAGCCTGGCGAGGCCGCCCCCGAGGAGGTCTTGCGTTGTCTGCCTCGCAAGGCTCGACCCCTTGCGAGGCTCGGCACCTCGCGAGTGTATTGAGTGTTTGCTGGTGAAGATGGGCCGTACGGGGCCGCTGGCAGAGCCACGCCGTGGGTCGTAGGCAGGCAAGTCTAGGGACCCCCGTTCCCAGGATGCCGACATTAGCCCTCAGGCCCAAGGCGTGCTCGGACTTGGCTTCGAGGCGAAGCCAAGGGGCAAGTGCAGAGAGCCACGGGCCCCAACAGCCTGCGGCCTCGGTTGACACGTGGCGATTGATGGGACGTGGGCGGCCCCGCTTCCCCACGCAGCCTTGATATCCGCCTAGCTTGGTGGCCATCATGGCTTACACAGTTATTCCCCCATTGCCAGTGATGCGCCCCTCCAACTCTCCCTCCTTTCCGAAACAATAACCTCCTCTTCCAATCTGTCCCGGGCTTGGCCCTCCTTGTTGCCATGGCACCCCCGCGAACAGAGAAGGGGAAGAAGAAGTCTCAGTCTTCAGCCGGGCCACCCCCGGCCGTTGAACCCATCGTAGGCCGGTCGTTGGTGCTCAACCAGGAAGCCATGGACAAGGTGCACCCTGCGCTCGGCGCTGACTTCAACGAATGGGGGACGACGGTGGCCTGGCCCGCATCCCGTGCCTCCGTCGACAAGACAGCCACCAAAGTACAATTCTTGATCGATGCCCTATGGGCTGGCCTGGTTCCTCCATTCATCGCCTTCTTCAATGCCGTGCTCTCCCACTATCAGATCCATATGTTGCACCTAGATCCAAAATCAGTCTCCCTTCTCACCGTTTTTGGTTTCGTCTACGAGGCCATGGTGGGCATTCCCCCTTCCATGGCCCTTTTGCTCCATTTCTTCTCGCTGCACCTGGCTAGCCCTCGGCAGTGCTCGGGATGCTTGAGCTTCCAGGCCGTGGCTGCGACGGCTGGCTCGGTGATTGATTTTGAGCTTCCACCATCCACAAGCGAGTTTCGGACATGGTGGGTGTTTGTGGACGTCGGTGTGCTCAGCCCCCTACTCTCTCCCCCTTTGGCGCCTGCCGTTCCCAGCTCTGGCTGAGGCCACAAGGAGCTCGCGGACCCCCGCATTGCCTTCGTCTGACTCCGGTTGAAGAGGCTGAAAGATCTCGGCGTGACTGCGCCCATGGTGATGAAGGAGTTCCTCCGACGCCGCGTCGGCCCACTCCAGCGCCATTTCCAGCCGATGTGGGCCCTGTCCGGCGGCCAGGATCGCATGAGGCTTCAGGAGTTGGGGCTTCCGCCCGAGGCGCGAAGAACGATGCTCGAGGTCCTGACTCGCGACCCCTCGCTAACCGATATGCTGCAGGAGGGCTGTCTTTTGTACTGCTGCTCAAACATGGTGGAGTTCGTGGGGCAGATGCCCCCTTCGATGAATGGGGGCTGCGTTGTAACGCCCTCGATGTAAATAGATAATAACCGAAGCACGACTTAGAGACATAACCGCATTGAAAGCAATGTCACAAGTAAGGTAATCTTCATAACAACCCATGTAAATAGATAATAAGGGGAAATGTACATAGTTGGCTTACACTCGCCACGTCACACAAAGTACATAAATAGCATTACATCATCCAATACACTCATGGTCCGACTATGGTACAAAAATAAAAGATCAACCCCAACAAGCGACATGGTCCCGATCGCCCCAACTGGGCACCACTACTGATCATCAGGGAAAGACACATAGTAACGGCGTGAGTCTTCGTCAAACTCCCACTTGAGCTCAAGCGCATCATCTGGAACGGAGTCATCGGGCCCTGCATCTGGTTTGGAAGTAATCTGTGAGCCACGGGGACTCAGCAATCTCGCACCCTCGCGATCAAGACTATTTAAGCTTATAGGTAAAGGCAAGGTAATATGTGGAGCTGCAGCAAGCGACTAGCATATATGGTGGCTAACCTGTTCGCAAAAGAGAGCGAGAAGAGAAGGCAAAGCACGAACGAAGAACTAGAGAACAACCTACGCAAACATTACTCCAACACCGTGTTCACTTCCCGAACTCCGCCGAGAAGAGACCATCATGGTTACACACATAGTTGATTCATTTTAATTAAGTTAAGGTTCAAGTTATCTACAACCGGACATTAACAAATTCCCAACTGCCCATAACCGCGGGCACGGCTTTCGAAAGTTCAAATCCTTGCAGGGGAGTCCCAACTTAGCCCATGACAAGCTCTCACGGTTAACGAAGGATATACCTTCTCCCGAGACATTCCGATCAGACTCGGTATCCCGGTTCTACAAGACAACTTCTACAAGTTAAAGCAAATCCAGCAACACCGCCCGAATGTGCCGACAAATCCCGATAGGAGCTGCACATATCTCGTTCTCAGGGCACACTTAGATGAGACTAGCTACGAGTAAAACCAAACCTCAAGTTGCCCCGAGGTGGCCCCGCAGGCAGCTCTGTCGGACCAACACTCAGAGGAGCATGGCCCAGGGGGTTTAAATAAGATGACCCTTGGGCTCCGGAAACCCAAAGGAAAAAGAGGCTAGGTGGCAAATGGTAAAACCAAGGTTGGGCATTGCTGGAGGAGTTTTATTCAAGGCGAAATGTCAAGGGGTTCCCATTATTACCCAACCGCGTAAGGAACGCAAAATCCGAGAACATAACACCGATATGACGGAAACTAGGGCGGCAAGAGTGGAACAAAACACTAGGCAAAAGGCCAAGCCTTCCACCCTTTACCAAGTATATAGATGCATTAAGACAACAAGATAATATAATGATATCCCAACAAATAAGCAATGTTCCAACAAGGAACGATCTCCAATCTTCACCTGCAGCTAGCAACGCTATAAGAGGGGCTGAGCAAAGCGGTAACATAGCCAATCAACGGTTTGCTAGGACATGGTGGGTTAGAGGTTTGACATGACAATTTGGGAGGCATGATAAGCAAGTGGTAGGCATCGTAGCATAGGCATAGCAAAAGAGCGAGCATCTAGCAAGCAAAGATAGAAGTGATTTAGAGGGTATGATCATCTTGCCTACAAAGTTGTCAGAGTTGACTAGATCCTCGAAAGCAAACTCAACGGGTTCCTCGTTAGCAAACTCGTCTCCCGGCTCTACCCAAACAAGACAAACAAGCAAAAGGAACACAATCAACCACGTGAAAATGCTCAAACAACATGATGCAAACATGGTATGCTATGCGGGATTCGATATGTGATGCATATGCAAGATTTGACAAGGAATGAATGAACCTGGCCTCAACATGGAAATCCAAGTGTGCCACTGGAAAGGTGAGGTGATTTCGCTTGAAATCGATATAAAGAACACCGGAATCGGATGCACGGTTTGGAAATGGCAAGCAAAACAAATATGGCACCGGTCTGCGATAAACAACAAGTAGCCATCTAAAGGCATCAAGATAAATATGCTACGACAGTCAAACATGGCAAAAAAATACATGTCAGGGATCCACTCATGATGCCTGACAAAAGATGAACACTAAGATACAGCCAATTCACCCATTAACAGGTTCAAACAAGCATGGAAAAAGTGCAATTGGTAAATAGGTTTCAGACTTAGTGAAATTAACACAAGCCTGGAATTTCCGATCAGGTAGCACACTTTGGAGCATGAAAACTATATGCTACAGGAACTTAACATGGCAAAGTAAAGCATGGCATGGAGCTACGGAAAGAGCTGAACAAAAGTCCCTTAGTGACCTTGAGCCAAAAGGGATCAGAAAATACAATTGTAAGCATGTGAACATGGCAAAAACATAATCAGGTTACAGACTTAGAGAAAAACTGGAGCATGCAAATCTGTTAACGAGTAGGCATGTTTACGAGCTCGATGCACTCACTACAGAGCAAGGAATGACAATCTAAGCATACACCCATCAAGAATACACATTGTATAAGCTAGACATGGCAAGAACAACAACATAGCATGCACGGATCAACAACAACATCCTTGGCAAAATCACTAACAAGTAGACAATCTGCCAGGAATTACGAAATAGCAAAAGTAGAGCTCGATTGACTCAAGCTAGGGTGCTCCATAATTGCAAACAAAGACATGGATGGATAGAGCACCACAATATTAACAAATCATCCTTACTGATCATCCTCAAAAGAGGCACGGATCACTAGGAAACAACATGAACATATGGCATATTGATAAAAACAGATCAAGGACTTAGAGAAATTCTAAGTTCCTGAAATCAGCATTAACACATATCACTAAAATACATGGATAGCACCTCTGGAAAGATGGAAAAGCATATAACGAAACTCATGTAGAGCTCAGGAGCATATCATGCACACATTAATCATGGCAAAAATGACAAATAGCTATTTGATGCAGCAGATCTGACAATTAACTCAAATAGCTCTCTTCCAACAGCATTTCGGGCATCAAGATGAGCTCAAATGAAAATGATGCAATGAGATGAAATGATGTACTCTCTGAGGCGAACATTTTGACATGCTACACGCGCAAAACGGAGCTACGGATGCAAAGTTATAGCATGATGAAAAATGCAAAATCTCTAGGGTTTGGGGCAAAAGTCAACCGAGAGAGAAGCTCAGATCCGGATCGGCACGCTTCCTGAGGTCAGATCCGAGCTCGCCGGAGGACTTGCCGGAGTTCGCGCGGACGGCGGCCGGAGATGGAAGGGGCCAGCGGGGGCGTGGTCGCCGGAGTCGGAGGGAGGCTCGCCGAAGTCGGGTCCGGCCGCGGCGCGGCAGGGCGGCGAGGAACGTGGCGGCGGGCGGTGTGGCGGCATCGGCGGTGAGGTTCAGTGCGGGGTCCGGCGTGGCGGAGCTCGCCGGAGTGGAGGAGAGGCGGCGGCCGCGGGCGCGCTTGGGCGGCGCCTGCTCCCAGGCGGCGGGGCACGGGCGATGGGCCTCGGGGGCCCGGAGCGGGCATCCCGGGCCGGCGGCGGCGACGAAGTGGGGCTCGGCATGCGGGCGAGTCAGGAGCTGACACGTGGCGGCGGCGGGGCAAGTCGGACACGTCCAGCCCGGTTCGGACGTGTCTGGCGGCGCGGGGAAGATGGATCTAGGGTTTAGGGGCAGGGGAGACCCGTGAATTTCGGAGGGGGTGCTATTTATAGACATAGGAGGAGCTAGGAGAGTCCAAATGAGGTGCCGTTTTCGGCCACGCGATCGTGATCGAACGCTCTAGATGATGGAGAGGGTTTTGGTGGGTTTTGGGCCAAATTGGAAGGGTGTTGGGCTGCAACACACACGAGGCCTTCTCGGTCCCTCGGTTAACCGTTGGAGTATCAAACGAAGTCCAAATGGCACGAAACTTGACAGGCGGTCTACCGGTAGTAAACCAAGGCCGCATGACAAGTCTCGGTCCAATCCGAAAACGTTTAACACCCGCACACCAAAAGTGGTAGAAAGGACCACCGGAGGAGATAGAAGCGCCAGAATGCAAAACGGACAACGGGGAAAATGCTTAGATGGATGAGACGAACACGTATGCAAATGCAATGCACATGATGACATGATATGAGATGCATGACAACGACAACAACACATAGAGAAAAGAACCCGAACCCGAGGAAATAAAATAACTTAGCACCGGAAACGGCAAGAGTTGGAGTACATATTAGGTAAATTACATCCGGGGTGTTACATGCGTCCAGTCAGCCTTGAAGTGCCTCGCGAGAACCCTATCTCCGTGCTTCCCCTCCTTGCCGCCAGCGTCGAACTTACCCCAAGAGTGGGTGCAGGGGGGCGAGCATCGCTGGAGGCCGGAGGTGCGGGTGCTGAGGCACCGACACTGCTTGAGGCTCCTAAGGCACCGACATCGCTTGAGGCTCCTGAGGTGCCATTCCCGGGAGCCCGTGACTCTTGCCCTGGGGCGACAGCTGAGGAGGCGATGCAATTCGCTGCTCCTGAGGCCGAAGGCTCTGGGGTCTCAGCAGGTCATCACGAGGCGGAGCCAGAGGGCTCCCCTCAGCCCAACACTCCCGAGGTCGTGTCCTCGGGCGCCTCACCAGCCGCGCCCTGCGCTCGTTGCCGCGTCCAAGGCTTTGGCCGGCTCCGTCTGGACTTTGGTGCGCTCCGCAAGAGGAAAGGGTCTCCAAGATGCAGCAGTGATGCCTTCCGGCCGTTGAAGCAAAGGAAGTATATCGCCATAGACGAGTGAGTACCTTATCTTTGTAATTTCTTGAGTGCTTCTTCCCCTCCTGACTGTGGCTCCTCAGGGTCCCTTCTGCTAAGGCAGTGAAGTCTCCCGGGAAGCAACCACCTCCTACCTCGAATCCCCCGCTGGCCTTGAGCGCCCCAAGCCCGCATGCCGCACCCGGTGCGAGGTCGGCCGGAGAGGCAAACACGCTAGCCTGGCGCCTTGAGCCCGCGACTTTGCCGTCTCTCCTTCGTGGCCTCGGCTGTGGTGCGAAAAGTGTGCCAAGGGCTCCTCCTCTAGTTATGGACGGTGGCTGGATGACTTCGATCCTGGCTTCTTCTTCGAGCAACGGGCCTCAACCCATCCGGGCCCCTGCCGAAGCCTGGTCAGCGATCTGGGAGTCGTCAGCCCCCAGCCCCTTGCTGAAAGCAGGCGAGCCGCTTCGAATCCCGTCGGCAAACCCTGCTGCGGGGGACGGACCTGGTCGCACGCTTAAGTTTGCACACGAGCGGAGTGTCATCCGCCACGAGCTCTTTCAGGAGGCAATGGGTGCGATGAGCCGGCTCGGCAGAGAACTCATGGATGTTGATGCACGCCTTGAGGCCGAGGGTCTCCGGCTGGTGGAGTGGCATCAACTGAAGGTGGCTATCAACCTCGGGCGCCTTCAGCGTGAGCACGCTAATGCGAAGGCCGAGGCATCCCTGGAAACCTCGCGCGAGGTCAGCGCCCAAGCCTTGGAGGATGCCAGGGAGGCAGACTGTCACCGCGCGATTGCCGAGGAGCGCAGGCGGGAGCTCCAGGCCTTGAACGCCTCCTTGGAGTAGCAGGTGGAGGCACGCAAAGCTGCCTTAGCATCGATGAAGGGGCACCGTCCGACGAGGAGGAGATCTTGAGGCGCGAAGAAGCACTGCTGCTGGAGGCCATGGAGCGTAGCCTCGAGCTCGAGCGGTTGAAGACGAGGGAGCGCCAGGTTGCCTAAACAGAAGATGCTGTCAGTGCGCGTGAGGCTAAGGCTCAGGAGGAGGTCGACCACCGGGTGGCCAAGGCTCGCGCGATCCTTGTTGGCAGGTACGACCTGAAGCTAGCGCTCGTGGAAGCCAAAGCTGCAGGAAGGACCACTACCCTCAAGTCAGCGCTGGCTGAACCGGAATAACGCGAGAAAGCCGCCTCGGCCGCTCTGACCTCTGTGCAGGCCGAGCTGGCCTCCGCTTGTGCCGAGCTGCTCTCTCTTCAGTAGCGGGTTGCCAGTGCCAAGTCCTTTGCACAGCAAAGTAGGGAGGAGGCACTTCACAGGCAGACGCTACTGCGCGAGCACGCTCCCATGCTTCGGGACCTCAGGACGAAGGCCAACCAGGCGCTTGGTACCATCTGCGATGAGCATGCCCCTCATCCCCACACCGAGGATTACGCCAAGCATCTTCGCTTCTTCACTGAAGTTGTGACGCGCCTGGAGAGCCGTGCTGAGAGGGATCGCGAGCTTGTGGACGAAAAGAGTCGAGGCCTTCTCGGCACGCATTATCCCGCGGCTTCAGCCATCTCCTGAACACCAATCCTGTCTTTGACGCCGCTATTGCCCCAGTGCCTGAGGCCATGCCGGGGCAACCTAGCATGCTGGGTGGACGACAAGGTGGACGCTATGGTTAGGGCCTTTGCTTCTGACGATTAAGCGGTGGTGGTCGTGGTAGACAAGGGCGCCGTGGTTGATGACGACGAAGATAACGTCGGCGACAGCGCCAGCAGTCTATCCGAGAGTGGTTTCAGAGATGAGGTTGGCAACATGTCCGACTGAGCCTGCACTCCTTCGTTTTGAACCTGCACGCGAAAGCTTGGGTCCGGCCCTTCACATTGTAAGAGCACTTTGGGAAGGGGGAGCCCCTTATGTAAAATAGACTACCATTTTACTCCTTAGGCCAGGTTAAAAACACGCTCTTGTGTGCTTGCGAGCCCCTTGCGGGTTTGCCACCGTAACTTCTTGTCGTGACTGACTTTGGTCCTGTCGGGCTTTGGGTTGACTTGGCAGCTGCGAACTTCTCCTGGGGGGAGTCCCCTTGCGAGCTCACAAAGTTTTAGTTTTTAGAGGGGTCCACCAGCCAACCCGAGAGGGCCTCGTGAGGAGCGAGCACTAGTGAGGGCGGGACGCACGCA
This sequence comes from Triticum urartu, assembly GCF_003073215.2. Lineage (NCBI taxonomy): Eukaryota > Viridiplantae > Streptophyta > Magnoliopsida > Poales > Poaceae > Triticum > Triticum urartu. The sequence continues at coordinate 219,541,049 of NC_053024.1, read as the reverse complement.
CGGTGCGAGTATGCCGCTGCTAGCCCCCGCTCGCAAGGTGCTTGGAGGGGGGGGGGTGGAAACAACGAACGCAAAATCTCAAAACAAAGCGCGAATCCAAAAACTCACTGAGTTAATACGAGCGAAAAAGGACACTCCCCACGAAATCAAAATGCAAGTTTAAACCAAGATCGAAAGGCTGCTAATTCGAGCTTCAGAAAAGAGAGGCCAGAAGCAAATAGCCGTGCCCGACACCTGTCTAGTCTTCTTGTCTTCGAGTTTTGTCACTAGCGCGGAGCTAAGTGCTTTCACAGGCAGTGATCATAGTCATTGGGGGACAGTGTCGACGGCCAGCGCGGAGCATGGTGCTTCCACTAGGACATGGGCGGGAGCCCCCGAGGCCCGAGGGCAGCACTCCGGAGACTCCAGGGCATGTACAGCCCCACTCGTCATTACATGAGAGTGTCACGAGCGGAGACCTTCACAGGCATGAGCCTTGCTTCATATCGCCAGACAAGGGCCCCGCCTTGCACCACCCTCGACCACCGCTGGGGTGTCCGGAAACCAGGATGATGCCAAGGGGCAAAGGGGACGCTAGCGGCGACCTCGGTGACCACGGGCCCTCTGCCGGGGGGAAGGCTCACCAGCGCCTCCGCAGCAGAGGGCCTACCTCCGGGAGACACCTTGCTCCGTGCGATGCGAGGAGGGGCCTTGCTCCCGGCTCCTTCCTTGCAGCGCCTAGTGCACTCCCCCTGGTGGAAGGGGGACTGCCGTGCTGGGGCCGTCGTCCACCACTGTGACCTGATCCACTTGCGACCCATGGTTAGCGTAAGCCTGCTCCTGAGAGATTAGTGGTACCATGTAGCTGTTGTCGCCGGCATGGTTAGCGAGGCTTCCGGGTGGCTCCTGGAAGGCCTCAACTTCTAGCGCCTCCTCTTCCCAGCCTGGCTCGAGGAACGAGCCAGGGTCATCTTCTGGCGTGTACTCCTGGTCCATCATGCGGGGCACGTAGGCCTCCGAAGCCGTCACCCTGAAAACCTCAATGAAGTGCCCCGCGCTCCATGTCTCCCGGCCCAGCGCGTCACCCTGAGGATGGTAGTGCGGCATCCTGACGGGGCCGTGGGTGGCGACGCATATGCCTGCGCCCATCGGAGATGACACATGTGCGGTTGGGCGTCTGGCACTGCTGGTTGCGCCGATGTCGACGAAACCTCCAGGTGTGCCCGGGGGCGCGCGGGCGCGGTGGGGCCTGCCGAGCGATTCGGCTGCAGCCTGAGGCGTAAGCAAGGAGCAGAAAGGCGGCGCTGCCCTGGCTGCAACATCCAATAGCTCGGCGATGCGCTCCAGCAATGCATCTCGGCCGTTCTCCATCAGTCGGCACCGCAATAGCTCCCGTGCCACTGTGACTGCGGCCCTCATGTTCGCTTGTTCCCGCCGGGTGTGCGGCGCCGTCGTCACGGCGTAGCTTGAGGCCCTTGCGGTGGCCCGCACGCGCTGTAGGGTAAGGGTGGACGGCATCGGGCCGCGCCGCTCGCGCCCCGCAGTGTTTGGCGGCGCACGTGCCGCCCGAGGCGTGGAGTTGAGGTCTTCTTGGGCGGCCGACGCTGCCTAGGCTGGCCAGGCCACCCAGTGGTCGGTGTTGGCCCTTAGGTTGCCAGTCATTGGCACTGTACACTACTGGCGGGTCTGCTGATGGAAGAGAGGCTTCAGTGCACCCCTACCTGGGGCTCCAAATGTCGGATTTCGGGTTCCGGCAAAACCCTTGAGGTTCAAACACTAGGATGCGCACGGAGATCTCTCCCCCCCTTGCACTCTCCCTCACCGCGATCTCAAGGCTCAGCGCGTCGAACTCGCAGAACAAAGGGACATAAGATTTATACTGGTCCGGGCCACTAATGTGGTGTAATACCCTACTCTAGTGTGGTGTGGTGGATTGCCTCTTGGGCTGAGGATGAATAGTTACAAGGGAAGAACAACCTCCTAAGGAGAGGTGCTCTTGTGCTTGTTGAGTTTGTATGGATGAGGATGATATGAATGGCCTTGGATCAGTTGCCCCCTACTGTGGTGGCTAGCCCTATTTATAGAGGCCCTGGTCCTCTTTCCAAATGCTGGCGGGAAGGGATGCCACAACGAACAAATTTGAAGGGAGACAACTAGTAGAAGTTATCCTGACTCAAGGTGGTCTTCGCCTACCAAAGCCTCTGGTGGTGACGCTGTCCTGGGCTCCACGGTGACCTCCATCCTGCCGTCCTGCTGGTCTTGGTCTCGTTGCACTGATATGGAAACCTTTGCCTGATGCCTCGAGACTCCTCGCCTGCGCTTGGCTCTTAAGCACCAAAGAGGAAACGAGGACATTGTGCGTGCTGGCACCCACCTGGCGCCCGCCTGGCCCCGGTCGTCATGGCTTGCGTCATAGGAACCTCGCAAGGTGCCCCTTGCCTTGATCTCTCCGCTCCTCACGAGCCAGCCTGGTGAGGCCGCCCCCGAGGAGGTCTTGCGTCGTCCACCTCGCGAGGGTCTTGAGTGTTTGCCGGTTAAGATGGGCCATACGGGGCCACTGGTGGAGCCACGCCGTGGGCCGCAGGAAGGCAAGTCCGGGGACCCTTGTTCCCAGGATGCCGACACCTGCCCTCAAGACCCGTTCCCACTTCCGCACGTCGACTAGATCATTGACTCCACCGCCGAGTGCGACCTGCTGTGTTTTCTAGATGCTTTCTCGGGTTACCACTAGATCAAGATGGTGGTGGAGGACGTGGAGAAGACGGTCTTCCTGACCCCGTGTGGGGTGTACTTCCACATTTGCATGCCGTTCGGACTGCACAACGTTGGGGCAACCCTCTAGCGGCTGATGCACATCGCCCTGGGCCAGCAACTCGGGAGGAATGCTGAGGCCTACGTCGATGACATCGTGGTAAAATCTTGGGAGGCGAGGACCCTCATTCAGGACTTGGAGGAGACTTTCGCCAGCCTGCGCCACGTGGACCTGTGGCTGAACCCAGAGAAGTGTGTGTTCAGCGTCCCTTCGGGCAAGCTGCTGGGTTTCCTCGTGTCGCACAAGGGATCGAGGAGAATCTGAAGAAGGTCAAGGCGATAGAAGACATGAGCCCGCCACAAACCCTCAAGGAAATGCAAAATCTTGCGGGGTGCGTGACCTCACTGGGGAGCTTCATCTCAAAGCCGGGGGAGTGCACCCTGCCGTTCTTCAAGCTGATGAATAGGAAGGGCCCGTTCGAGTGGACCCCGGAGGCCGACCAGGCATTTCAAGACCTCAAAAGGTACCTGACCAGCCCACCGGTGATGGTAGCGCCTCGCCCCCTCGAGCCTCTGGTGCTCTATCTGGCCGCCACACCTCACTCGGCCAGTGTCGTGGTTCCAAGTCTGACAGTAATGTAGGGGGGTAAGTATGGAGAGGCAAGATCTTAGCTATGGAGAAGTTGTAAGAACACGAGGTTTACGAGTTCAGGCCCTTCTCAAAGGAAGTAATAGCCCTACATCTCGTAGCCCGGAGGCGATCGATTGGATTATGCGTGTATGGTTTACAGGGGTGCGAACCCTTTACACTGAGGAGGGGGTGGCTTATATAGAGTTCGCCGGACCCCTCCGGCCCTCAGTTATGCAGGGTTTTAAATACATTAAGGTCGGGCGTTACTGGTAACGCCCTTAATAAAGTGCTATGATGACCATAAAGGCTACTTAATAACCGACCGTTAGCATGCGGGGTGTCTTTAGGTCTCCTGGCCGTCGAGTGGTTTGGTCTTGGTCGAGTGATCGCTTCTTGGTCGAGTGTCTTCGAGTCTGTCGAGTGGAACACCTCCAAGTCGATTGAAAGGTGATTTCTTCCAGAGATGTCCTTGGGTAGGGCAGTTTGGACAGGTCCATGACCCTACCCTAGTTACATAGCTTCGTCATTAGCCCCCGAATGGATCGAGGTTTGAGTGGGGAAGGAGTTGAGAATTTTCCCCGACTCATTTTTGGTGCCATGAGTATATCTGGTTTCAGGTCAATGAATCCTGAGTGACGACAACAACTTCCTTTTCAGTCGCCTTGATCCATTCTTAGCTTTTTGTCAAGTGAGTTTCTTTACTTGAAAGGTTCCGAGTGACGGTGCGGAGGAGATCTTTGGTCTGACAAGTTGTTCTGCTGCCCGCAGATTTCGTGGGATCCGAATTTCGGGAAGCGCGCGATATGGGGGAAGCCGTAGTAATCGGATGGGATAGAGAGGAGCCGCCTCGATCCCCGCGCCACCTTTTTCGCCACGTATCACGTGCGCGATCGTTACGGGATTTGACAGGGCCGCCCGGGCCTACCAGTCAGCCACTCGGAAGCGGCCTCATATAAGGCGTCGGACCGGGGACTCTTCGAACTATGCATCCTCATTATCTCTTCTCCTCTTCACGCTCCCTCGCCGTCGACGATGGGGAAGGAGAAGACGGCGGCTCTAGAGCGGGCGAAGAAGGCGACGACGAGGTCAAAGGGGAAGGCGACCAGTCGGGGCGGATCCTCCTCGCGAACCGGCCTGCCGAAGGGCTAGATCCAGGGCGACTGGATCCGCTCAACGATCACCCAAGAAGACCTCGACGACCTAGCGGAAGGAGGGCTGATCCCCTATGAATCGGTGCGGCTTCCGGGGAAGGAATCCGAGCCGCAACCTCGGGAGGGTGAGTGCGTTCTCCTTGCCACCCACGTCGACTATGGATTCTCCTTGCCTCCTCACCCTTTCTTTCGGGGATTTCTGAACTTCTTTGGGGCACAACTCCACCACTTCACTCCCAACACAATCGTTTATCTCGCCGCTTTTGTTTCTTTGTGTGAGAATTTCTTGGGTTGTCGGCCTCACTGGGCCTTTTCAAGCACATTTTCACTTGTCGCTCCTAGACGGTGAAAAAAGCTAATCCGAGTGACGAGAGGACTCAAGTGATTCAGATGTGTAGGGGTCTTGGTGTCCAGATGAGAGGGAAAAGCTCCTTTCCGGCCATGATTCTTCCCGACTCAGTTCGCGGATGGCAGTCGGCCTGGTTTTACTGCAAAGACCAGTCGATTGGCCTCCCTCCTTTCACCATGGACCGAGTGAGGAAACCCTCCCCTTTGAAGGTGCTCCCAGAGGAGAAGGCGTAGGTGAGGGTGCTAGTAGAGCGAGTGGTCCAGCTTATCCGTCACGGGGTCACTGGTATGGATCTCTTGGAGTTCTTCCTTCAGCGGCGCATCCAGCCTCTTCAAGCCCGAGACCATCCAATGTGGATGTATTCGGGTCTCGAAGACTCCACTCGGGTTCACTCGGAGGAGGTCGATGACGACACACTGGAGAAGTGGCTGTCGGGCATGACCGGAAACAAGGACAACCCCAGGGGAGCCAGGAGAGTTCCTCCACTCGACCAGTCTCATGTACCAGAGAAGGTCCGATTTTGAGTTTTTGTTTGTAATCTGAATTCACTCACGCAGCTGCCTATACTGAGTCGACTGACTTTGTTCTTCCTGCTTTCTTTCAGGCCATTATTGAAATGTATTCAATGCCCAATGGAGAGAAAGAGCAGGACCCGGAAGGAGAAGCGAGCGGCGGCGATAGTGGCGAACGGGAGTCTGGCGGTAGAGGAGACGAAGAAAGCGATGATCCAAGTGACGAAGAAGAAGTCGAGTCGCCTCCTCGCAGGGAGAGGCAGTCCAAACTTGACCAAGAACGACCGAGCGCCCTGAAAAGGCGATTGCTCAAATTGGTCAGTCTTCGAAGCGTCCTCGGACCTCTTCGCTCACTCCGACTAAAAAAGCGTCAAAGCATCCCAAAGTTGCAGAGCCGAACCTTCGGAAGGCGTTGCCGAAGATTAAGATTGACATCCCCATCGCTTCCGCGTGAGTGTCTCCCTTCATATTTACTCGACGCTCTGTGCTGTTTGTTTTTCTTGTTTTAACCGGACGAACTTTGGAACTGTCAGCACTGCTACATCCGGGACCTCAGCTTACAGGGACGATGAAGAGGTGATGGAGGATGCGGTCACTTCTAATTTGGGTATGATTTCTGCCATACTGTCTTTATTTTGGTCGATTCAACTGCAATGTGTACCATTGGGTGATGTGATTTTGTCGACTGAACTTTGAACAGCCCCTAACATTATTGACCTCCCTGACAACGATGATGAAGAGCCCGAGAGGCCTTTGGCGAGGAGAAATAGGCAAGCTCCCGCGAGCGAGGTGCCACAATCGACGCCAAGGGCGGAGCCAGTCGTTCAGGACGCTGGCAATGCCAATCGGGGTTCTGTTACCTTCGCCGTGCCATTGTCGAGTGCCTTGCCTTCCTCGTCGACTGCTCAGGCCCCTGTCGACCGGCCTTCAGTTTTTGCGACCCATCATGTCCCAGAGGATGAAGTGAATGCTGCCAGGGAAGCCATACGCCAGGCAGGCATTATGATGGAGAAGATGAAGACGGTGCGGGACACCAGCCAAGCTGCCTACGATGCTAGCTCGGCTCTCCAAAGCAACATCCAGGTTAGTTGGTCGCCGCTTGTTCTGTTAGGATATGCTATCTGAAGACTCTTTCCGAAAATCTTTGCATCTGTACACCCACTGGGTGCGTCGATTGAATTTTTGAACTAGTGGGGGCACGCTGAGTGCACCCACTGGGTGTAGTCCCCGAGACTACGGTGGACTGCTGGCATTCGACTGTAGTCTTTTCATTTTGTCGAGTGTAAACCGAACTGGTAGTTTGTCTCTTCCACTCGATCTGGTCGAGTGGGATCAGAACCGGTGGGGGCATGCCAAGTGCACCCACTGGGTGTAGTCCCCGAGACCGCGGTCGACTGCTGGCAGTCGACTGTGGTCTGAGTTCTACTTTCTCTCTTTTTTTTACTCCCTGCACTCGACTCCGGCGGGCTGGTCGAGTGGGATCAGAACCGGTGGGGGCACGCAAAGTGCACCCTCTGGGTGTAGTCCCCGAGACTATGGTGGACTGCAGGCAGTCGACCGTAGTCTTAGTACTTATTGTCTTTGTCGTTTTTTGCTGTAAAATAACTTCTCCCCTTTGATTTCAGAAATCTTGTGATCTTGGAGCTCGCTTTGCTGACTTGGAGAAACAGCAGATTCAACTGAACCTTGACATGGAGCTGGCCAAGACAGAGCTGCAAAAGGTCAAGGACGGCGCCACTGGTAAGACGAGTTTGTCGACTGGTCTATCTTAGGCTTGAGTACCCTTCTGCTATTTTTGAATCAATCATCGTTTCTTTGCAGAAAAACTGAGAGAAGCTCTGGCGAAGAAGGATCAGGATTTGGCTGCTGCTTGAAAGGAAGCTGACGACAGAACCGCCTTGGCTGAACAGAAACTGGCTTCAGTCGGCCAGTTGGAAGAAGAGAATACCAAGCTGAAATCTTCTCTGAACGAGGCCAACATGGAGTGCTCGCGCTGGAAGAAGGAGAACCTCAACCTGGGCGAGAAGATGGAAGGCATCGCTCACAGGAGGGACGATCTGGAGAGCTATCTAAGGAGCCTTGCCAAGAAGTTGTTCATCAAGCTTGAAGGTGCACATTTTGTTCCGACTGATTTTTGTTTGTGTCGACTTAGCGTATGAAAATTGACTTATTCTTGGATCGTGAATGGAGAGTTTTGCCAGAACTTCGAGGAGGAGACTGGGCGGATCGAACCAGGTTTGGATCCAATCAATTCTCCCGTGAAAGATGAAACTGCCATGAATCTGCTCCGACTGGAATCCCGCATCGACGGTGTCGTGGACTACTTGGCTCGACTGAAGGACGCCATGTCACGGATCGACCCGGCACTTTGGCCAGAGGCCATGCTCCAAAATGATCTTGAGTCCCTGATGACTCGACTTAACGAAATCTCTGACCGAGTGCAGGAGTGGAAGAACTCTTCCGCCCGGTGTGGCGCTGATGTGGCTCTGTTTTCGTTCGTGTCAATTGCAAGGAGGTGCGACAAGATAAGCTGGCAGCAATCAAGGTCGCCAACACCCAGAAGCATGGCTTCCGATCTTTTATGGATACCTTCATCACCGCAGCCACTCGGATTGCCGACGGCGCCGACTTAGACGAGTTCGTCGAGCCTGCTAGTCCTCCTCCCGCGGAGTGAACAAACTTTTATGCCTCACCTTAAATTTGCCTCGGAATGCTGAGTGGCCTTTGTAACCGTTAAACTCTTTCGGGCTGAATGCCCGAGCACTTTGATCCGTGGTCCGGAACCTTTAGGATTTTATCAGAACTTGGTTTATCGTTGAATATCTTCATGAATCCCCTGCTGAGTGAACCCGTTCTTTATTCGAGACAACTTTTGTATTTGTAGCGCAGCTCCAAAGGAGAAGGAAGCAGTCGACCCGCGCCTTGTTGTCCTTGCGGGTCGGCGATGGAGTGCCCATTGTATTTGTGACGAAGCTCCTCAAGAGAAGGTGGCAGTCGACCCGCACCTTGTTACTGCAGAGCGAGACAGAGCGCACATTGTATTTGTGGTGAAGCTCCCCAGGAGAAGGTGGCAGTCGACCCGCACCTCGTTACTGCACAGCGGGATGGAGCGCACATTGTATTTGTGGCGAAGCTCCCCATGAGAAGGTGGCAGTCGACCTGCGCCTCGTTACTACAGAGCGGGATGGAGCACACATTGTATTTGTGGCGAAGCTCCCCAGGAGAAGGTGGCAGTTGACCTACACCTCGTCGTCCTTGAGGATTGAGATGTGTTTCGTACTTAGGCGAGCACTGGACTGCAGCTAAGCCCCCGAGTGGGAGGTTTTCTCACCACTCGGTAGGATTTTCAAATACTTAGGCGAGTACCGGACTGCAGCTAAGTCTCCGAGTGAGAAAACTTAGGCGAGCACTGGACTGCAGCTAAGCCCCCGAGTGGGAGGATTGCTCTCCACTCGGTAGGATTTTTTCAAACTTAGGCGAGTGCCGGACTGCAGCTAAGTCTCCGAGTGAGAAGACTTAAGCGAGTACTGGACTGCAGCTAAGCCCCTGAGTGGGAGGTTTGCTCTCCACTCGATGGGATTTTTTAAATACTTAGGCGAGTACCGGACTGCAGCTAAGTCTCCGAGTGAGAAAACTTAGGCGAGTACTGGACTGCAGCTAAGCCCCCGAGTAGGAGGATTGCTCTCCACTCGGTAGGATTTTTTGAAACACTTAGGCGAGTACTGGACTGCAGCTAAGCCCCCGTCTGGGAGGATTGCTCTCCACTCGGTAGGATTTTTTCAAACTTAGGCGAGTGCCGGACTGCAGCTATGTCTCCGAGTGAGAAAACTTTGGCGAGTACTGGACTGCAGCTAAGCCTCCGAGTGGGAGGATTGCTCTCCACTCGGTAGGATTTTTTTTTCAAACTTAGGCGAGTGCCGGACTGCAGCTAAGTCTCTGAGTGAGAAAACTTAGGCGAGTACTGGACTGCAGCTAAGCCTCCGAGTGGGAGGATTGCTCTCCACTCGATAGGATTTTTTCAAACTTAGGCGAGTGCCGGACTGCAGCTAAGTCTCCGAGTGGGAAGACTTAGGCGAGTACTACACTGCAGCTAAGCCTCCGAGTGGGAGGATTGCTCTCCACTCGGTAGGATTTTTAAATACTTAGGCGAAACGGGTTCGCAGCTAAGCCCCCGAGTGGGAGGCTGGCTCACCACTCGGTAGGAAATTATTTTTACAAACTTAGGCGAAGCGGATTCGCAGCTAAGCCACCCACTGGGGGATTTCTTACGCAAACAAAAACAATAACAATCGCTGAGAAAATTATAACGCTCTTGCCTTTGATAAATAAACTACAGGAGTTTTTTCTTATTACATCTCATCCGAGTGAGAATTCAAGTATAAAAGGGGCGGAGTAGATCCGCATTCCAGGCTCGTGGCTCATCAATCTGGCGATCGACATTATAGAGGTGGTATGCTCCATTGTGGAGGACTCTGGTGCCTATGAAGGGGCCTTCCCAAGTAGGAGCGAGTTTGTGTGGTGTTTGCTGATCCATGCGGAGGACTAAGTCTCCTTCTTGGATGGTCGATCGGATCATGGCCATTTCTCTTTCTTCTTCCAGGAGGTCGACTGCGTCCTGCCGGGCTTGTTCTGCTTCTTCTTCAGAGTAGAGCTCGACTCGAGGGGCGTTGTGAAGCATGTCACTCGGCAAGACTGCTTCGGCTCCGTAGACCAGAAAGAATGGGGTTCTTCCGGTCGATCGGTTCGGGGTCGTCCTCAATCCCCAAAGAACTGATGGAAGCTCGTCGACCCATGCACCTGCTGTGTGCTTGAAATCGCGCATCAATCGAGGTTTCAGTCCTTTGAGAATTAGGCCGTTTGCTCTTTCCGCCTATCCATTTGACTGAGGGTGAGCGACCGAAGCATAGTCGGCTCGTGTGCCCTGAGAGGCGCAAAAGGCCCTGAATTTGTCGGAATCGAAGTTTGACCCATTGTCAATGATGATGCTTTGCGGAACTCCATATCTGAATATCAACTCTCTGATGAAACTGATAGCAGTGCAAGCATCAAGATTCTTGATAGGCTTAGCTTCAATCCATTTGGTGAACTTGTCGACTGCTACTAGCACATGAGTGAAGCCGCTCCTGCCCGTTTTCAGTGGTCCAACCATGTCCAGCCCCCAAACAATGAAGGGCCAGACGAGTGGAATGGTTTTCAGAGCTGACGCGGACTTGTGCGACATATTGGAGTAATACTGACATCCTTCACATTTGTCGACTATCTCTTTTGCCATTTCATTGGCCCTTGGCTAGTAAAATCCCGCTCGGTATGCTTTAGCCACAATGGTCCGAGAGGACGCATGATGACCGCAGGTCCCCGAGTGGATATCATCAAGGATCATCTGACCTTCTTCTGGTGTTATACACTTCTTACTGACTCCAGTCGCGCTTTCCCTATACAACTACCCCTTTATGACTGTGAAGGCCTTGGATCGATGGACGATCTGTCGAGCCTCTTCTTCGACCTCTGGGAGTTCTTTCCTTAGGATGTACACGATGTAAGGTACTGTCCAGTCGGGAGTGATAACCAAGACTTCCATGATCAGGTCGACCACAGCTGGAACTTCAACTTCAGTCAGATCCGTGGCACTTTTTGGCTGCGGGGCCTCTTCAGTGAAGGGATCCTCCTGAACTGATGGTGTGTGGATGTGTTCCAGAAACACATTGCTGGGAATGGCTTCTCTTTTGGAACCTATTTTTGACAAATCATCAGCTGCTTGATTTTTCAGTCGGGGTATGTGATGAAGCTCTAACCCCTCGAATTTCTTCTCCAGCTTTCTCACTGCATTGCAATAACCAGTCATGGCTGGACTTCTGACGTCCCATTCCTTCATCACCTGATTAACCACCAAATCTGAGTCACCATAGACCATGAGGCGACGGACGCCGAGTGAAATGGCCATGCGCAACCCATATAAAAGTGCTTCATATTCCACCTCGTTATTGGAGGAATCAAAGTGGATTTGAAGAACATATCTGAGCTTATCTCCTCGGGGGGAGACCAACACTACCCCGGCACCGGAACCATTCAGCATTTTGGAGTCGTCGAAGAACATGGTCCAATGCTCCGAGTGAACCTGAGTCGGCAGTTGCTGTTCAATCCACTCGGCGACGAAATCTGCTATTTCCCGGGACATGATAGCTTTCTTTGCCTCGAACTTGATACCTAGAGGAAGGAGTTCAATAGCCCATTTTGCCACTCGACCAGTTGCATCTCTGTTATGCAGGATCTCTGATAATGGAGCGTCGCTCACGACTGTAATGGAATGATCAGAGAAGTAGTGAGCAACTTTCTTTGTGGTCATATAAATCCCATATACAAGCTTCTGATAATGAGGATATCTTTGCTTCGACGGGGTCAAAACTTCAGAAATATAATATACTGGGCGCTGAACTTTGAAGGCTTTTCCTTCTTCTTCCCGCTCGACCGTAAGTACCGTACTGACGACTTGTCCCGTGGCTGCGATGTAAAGCAGCAAAGGCTCCTTACTGATTGGGGCAGCAAGCACCGGCTGGGTGGAGAGCAGAGCTTTGAGCTCTGCAAACGCTGCATCAGCTTCGGGAGTCCACCCGAACTTGTCGGACTTCTTCATCAATCGGTAAAGAGGCAATGCCTTTTCACCAAGACGGGATATGAATCGACTTAAAGCGGCCAAGCAACCAGTAGGCTTCTGGACGTCGTGCACTCGCACAGGACTTTTCATTCGGAGTATAGTGCCGACTTTTTCTGGATTGGCGTCGATTCCCCATTCGGAAACGAGAAAACTGAGTAATTTTCCGCCAGGAACCCCGAATGTGCACTTTGATGGATTAAGCTTGATATCATACCTCCTGAGGTTGGCAAAGGTTTCAGCAAGGTCAGCCAGCAGGTCGGAACCCTTCTGTGACTTGACCACAATGTCATCCATGTATGCTTCCACATTCCGACTGATTTGAGTGAGCAAACACTTCTGAATCATCCTCATGAATGTGGCTCCGGCATTCTTGAGGCCGAACGACATGGTAACATAATAGAAGTACCCGAATGGAGTGATGAAAGCTGTTTTAATCTCGTTAGGCCCATACAGAAGGATCTGATGGTACCTGGAATAAGCGTCTAAAAAAGACAGTCGCTCACATCCCGCAGTCGAGTCGACTATCTGATCGATGCGGGGGAGAGGAAAATGATCTTTCGGGTAGACCCGATTGATATGTTTAAAGTCAATGCACATGCTAAGTGACTTGTCCTTCTTGGGGACCATGACAACGTTGGCGAGCCACTCAGAGTGGTAGATTTCTCGGATGAAATCCGCTGCTAAGAGCCGAGCCACCTCTTCGCCAATAGCCTTTCTCTTCTGGACGGTGGACCGTCGAAGATGTTCCTTGACAGGTTTTACTTTTGAGTCGACTCTTAGGCGGTGCTCAGCTAGCTCCCTGGGAACACCTGACATGTCAGAAGGATTCCATGCGAAAATGTCCCAGTTCTCACGGAGGAACTGGATGAGTGCTTCTTCCTATTTGGAGTCGAGTGTTCTTGAGATGTGAGTTGGAGCAGCGCTGGGATCGGTCGGGTGGATGTGAGCTATCTTCATTTCGCCAGATGACTGAAAAGCTGATTCTGTGGCAGGCTTCTTGGCTCGCAATAAATCACTCGGGTCTGTAGTCTTCTGGTATTCCTGCAGCTCCACCACCGCCATCTGAACTCAGCGATCTTTGAACCTTTCTGAAAACATTCTTCCGCTTTCTTCCGATTGCCCGTAATAGTGATCACACCTTTGGGGCCAGGCATCTTCAACTTGAGATACACATAACATGGTCGGGCCATGAAGCGTGCATAAGACGGCCTGCCCAGAATAGCGTGATAGGCACTCTGGAATTCTACAACTTCAAACGTCAACTTTTCTTTGCGGTAATTCTTGGAATCACCGAAAACCACATCAAGAGCAATCTGGCTGAGTGATTCAGCCTTCTTCCCAGGAATGACTCCATGGAAACTCATGTTGCTGGTACTGAGTCTGGACATCGGAATGCCCATCCCTTTCAATGTCTCAGCATATAATATGTTCAAACCACTGCCACCATCCATCAAGACTTTGGTCAGTCGAGTGCCTTCAACAACTGGGTCGACCACCAAAGCTTGCCTCCCAGGGGTCTGAGACCACTTTAGATAACTGGTCGGACCGGTCGAATGTTATGGCAGTCTGAGACCACTTCAGATAACTAGGTGTCGCCGGAGCAACCATATTCACCTCTCGGTTGATAACTTTCAGTCGACTTTTGCTTTCAACATCAGCAAAAATCATCAGGTTGGAATTGACCTGGGGGTATCCATCGTCGCTATCATCCTTGTCCTGAACTTTGTCCAACTCCTTTTCCTTATCTTTGGGCTGCTTGCCCTGGAACTGCTGGATCAAGAGTCGACACTATCGAGTGGTATGTTTCGGGTAAATGAAATTACCCTCTTCATCTTTCTTGGTGTGGACGGGACATGGCAAATCCAACACATCATTTCCGTCCTGGTCTTTAACTTTCTTGGGGTTCCAAGGTCCTTTGGGTTTCCCTTTAAGCTTTCCTTGGGTTACAGCCAAGGCTTCCCCAGGAGCAGCTGGCTCGGCTTTCCGCTTCTGTTTACGATTGGAATTTCCTCTGGTTTCCTGGGCGACTGACTTGAGCTTTCCACTCCTGACTCAATCCTCATCTTCACCATTAGCGTACTTGGTGGCAATCTCCATCATCCGATTCAGAGACATATCTCCGGTCCGACCGAATTTCAGATTCAGCTCTCTGTACTTGACACCTTCTTTGAAGGCACAGACTGCTTGGTGGTCAGGCACATTCTCCACCGTGTGATGTAACGTGATCCATCTCTGGATGTAATCCCTCAAAGTTTCATTCGGCTTCTGCACGCAAGACCGCAGTTCCGTCAGCCCAGCCAGTCGCTTGCATGTTCCTTCGAATGTGGTGACAAACACTCGGGCGAGATCTTCCCAAGTGTAAATGCTGCTGGGTGCTAACTGGTTTAGCCATGCTCTGGCCGAGCCCTCCAACATGAGAGGCAGGTGCTTCATGGCCACTTCATCATTGCCGCCGCCAATCTGGACGCCCACTCGATAGTCTTCAAGCCAAGTATCGGGCTTGGACTCACCAGTGAACTTGCTAACTCCAGTCGCCAACCTGAAGTTGGGAGGAATCATAGCGGCCCTGATGGCTCTACTAAAGCACTCTAGCCCCGAAGCATGTGCTCTGCTGCTGGTAGGTGCATCTCTATCATGACCTTCTCGGTGAGCTCTGTTCCTGTCGACCAAACCTTGAACGAGAATGGATCTCGCATCAAAGCCTGGATCCCTGGAGTCGACTGGAATCCTTCGCCCATCACTACGAGGGCGCCTGTCATCCTGCTGTCGAGGCGCATATGACCCGCTCCTCGGGGGAGGGGTGGGCACTCGACGTCGATCGTCACGATCGAATTGGTGGTCATATTGCTCACGGTTCCCATACTGATTATGCCGGCCCCCACGTCCCTCACGCCTCGGGGGCGTTCTTGGGCTATGAGCCGACTGGACTGTGTCTGCAGTAACAGATCTACTGTGAATCCTGTTCCGCGACTGAGAAACAGCGGAATTCTGGTCTCCTGCTGCCCGGAGTAACGCTCTGATCTGCAGCAAGCCTCTGCCAGCCTCCGACTGGGAAGGCTGAATCGACTCTGCTATACGGGCTGCAGCTGCTAAATTCTGAATCGGAGTTCGATATACCTGCGGGGGCGGGAAGAGCTGACGTCGACTGGATTTAGGAACCCGTTGTCGCGCACGCTCGTCGAGTGCTCGCTGGAGGTTCTCCAGTCGAGCGCGCTCGGCCAAGTTTGCCAGGCGCGCTTCCTCCAAGGCACGAGCCTCGGGGGTTTCTCCGTCGATAGGAGTGTGCAGTGCATCCATGTTCCGGCGACGAAGTTCTTCTCTCTGCAGCGACGTGAGAGGCTCGGGGAGGTATTCCTCAAGGGGACGCGACGGGTCGTCTCCACCCGCGCCTCCATCGGTGCGAGGAAAACCGGGAGGACTGGGTGGTCCATCGACCATCAGAACCTCCGCCGCTGGATCGCTGCTGTCGCACTCGGATGCAGTCTCTGCGTAGCCAGTCGACAGATCGAACAAGCCGTAGAGGGATTCATCGGGTCGATCGCCGCGACTTAAGGGATGGCCGACTGGCGTGCCACCGCGTGTCTCACCCACCGCTGAAGTATCGACCGACCGGAGCGCTTGCGCCGGCGGGAAACAGGGAGTGATGACAACACATGAGCCGACCGACAGTGGGTCGACGGTTGCCGCAAAAGGATGTCGCGGGTGCACGCGCGAAAGTGCGTCGCCCCGCGGACAGGGAGTGCGTCCACGTCGAGCGGAGCCTCCTGAAGCCAAGCGGAATCGTCGGCGATGAATGTGAGTGCGTCGAGATGGATCTCGCGGCCCTCCACCAGAACTCTGCCGGAAACCATGATGATTCGGATCGGAAAAGATCGCAACTCCTCCAACAAATCGCTAAAACACCTGCCCCAAGGTGGGCACCAACTGTCGTGGTTCCAAGTCTGACAGTAATGTAGGGGCGTAAGTATGGAGAGGCAAGATCTTAGCTATGGAGAAGTTGTAAGCACATGAGGTTTACGAGTTCAGGCCCTTCTCGGAGGAAGTAATAGCCCTATGTCTCGGAGCCCGGAGGCGGTCGACTGGATTATGTATGTATGGTTTATAGGGGTGCGAACCCTTTACACTAAGGAGGGGGGGTGGCTTATATAGAGTTCGCTGGACCCCTACGGCCCTCAGTTATGCAGGGTTTTAAATACATTAAGATCGGGCGTTACTGGTAACGCCCTTAATAAAGTGCTATGATGACCATAAAGGCTACTTAATAACCGACCGTTAGCATGCGGGGTGTCTTTAGGTCTCCTGGCCGTCGAGTGGTTTGGTCTTGGTCAAGTGATCGCTTCTTGGTCGAGTGTCTTCGAGTATGTCGAGTGGAACACCTCCGAGTCGATTGAAAGGTGATTTCTTCTAGAGATGTCCTTGGGTAGGGCAGTTTGGACAGGTCCATAATCCTACCCTAGGTACATAGCTTCGTCAGCCAGTGCGGCGCTGGTGCCTGTCCGGGAGGAGCGCCAGGTCAAGAGCTCGTCGCGCAATGCCGCACCTTCAGCAGGGGCGAGGCGGTGCCAAGACGGCGCCACTAGGGCCGTGACGATGCCAGCGGATGATCAGGCCCTACAAGACGGCGGTCCCAGGCCAATGGAGGCCCCGATGGGTGACCAAACTCCTAAGGTCCCTCCACCTTAGGAGGTGTCCCAACCTCCGGAGACTTCGGGTTCCATTGATGCTCCTGCCCTCATCAAGCACCTGGTCTAATTTGTCAGCACAATGCTACGGGATGCAAGGGCACGATACCCCATGCCGCAGAAGCTCCTGCTCGCGCTCCTAGTGGCCTCACGCAAGCTGCGTCATTATTTCCAAGGCCACCCAATTAAGGTCGTCTCAGCCTTACCCACTAGAGAGGCTGCTCTGGATCCCCAAGGTAGTCGGAAGAGTTGCCGAGTGGAACATCGAGCTACAGGCGTTTCAACTAGAGTTCCGCACAACCAGGGTCATCAAGGGGGATGCCCTCGCCGACTTCGTGGCAGAGTAGACCGACGCTCCGGAACCCGGAGCATGCGAGAACCGACCCGACTCGCCAGGAAGTGAAGCGCCAAATGGCTGGGTCATGTACTTCGATGGCGCTTTCGCACGCCAGGGCGTGGGGGCTGGTGCCGTGCTGATCTCGCCCACTCGGGACAAGCTATACTACACCGTGCAGCTCTGCTTCCAGTAGGGCGAGAAGGTCTCCAACAACATCACGGAATACGAGGGTTTCATCGTCGGCCTCAAGGCTGCGGCGGCCTTGGGAGTGAAGCGCCTCACCATCAAGGGAAACTCTCAGCTCCTCGTCAACTTCTCCAACAAGGTGTACGAGCCAAAGGACGAGCACATGGAGGCATACCTCGCGGAGGTATGCAAAATGGAGAAGCAATTCTTGGGCCTAGAGTTGCAGCATGTTCCCCGCGACACAAACAAGGAAGCTGATGATATCGCCAAGAGGGCGTCAAGGCGTCAGCCTCAGGAGCCTGGCGTCTTTGAGGAGCGGCTCTTTAAGCCTTCAGCGGCCCCTCCGGCTGCGGAGCCTACGCCGCCTCAGGAGGAGCTCCCCCCGCCACCAACCTCAGGAGCTCCCGCCTGCGGCCTGACCTCAGGAGCACACCTACTCCTTGCGCTTGAAACCCAGGAGGGGTCCTGGACTGAAGAATTCAAGGCGTACCTGCTGTAGGTGTTGGAAATATGCCCTAGAGGCAATAATAAATTGGTTATTATTATATTTCCTTGTTCATGATAATCGTTTATTATCCATGCTAGAATTGTATTTATAGGAAACTCAGATACATGTGTGGATACATATACAACACCATGTCCCTAGTACGCCTCTAGTTAACTAGCTCGTTGATCAATAGATGGTTACGGTTTCCTGACCATGGACATTGGATGTCGTTGATAACGGGATCACATCATTAGGAGAATGATGTGATGGACAAGACCCAATCCTAAGCCTAGCACAAAGATCATGTAGTTCGTATGCTAAAGCTTTTCTAAATGTCAAGTGTCATTTCCTTAGACCATGAGATTGTGCAACTCCCGGATACCGTAGGAATGCTTTGGGTGTGCCAAACGTCACAATGTAACTGGGTGGCTATAAAGGTGCACTACGGGTATCTCCGAAAGTGTCTGTTGGGTTGGCACGGATCGCGACTGGATTTGTCACTCCGTGTGACGGAGAGGTATCTCTGGGCCCACTCGGTAGGACATCATCATAATGTGCACAATGTGACCAAGGAGTTGATCACGGGATGATGTGTTACGGAACGAGTAAAGAGACTTGCCGGTAACGAGATTGAACAAGGTATCGGATACCGACGATCAAATCTCGGGCAAGTACAATACCACTGGACAAAGGGAATTGAATACAGGATTGATTGAATCCTCGACAACGTGGTTCATCCGATGAGATCATCGTAGAACATGTGGGAGCCAACATGGGTATCCAGATCCCGCTATTGGTTATTGACCGGAGAGTCGTCTCGGTCATGTCTGCATGTCTCCCGAACCCGTAGGTTCTACACACTTAAGGTTCGGTGACGCTAGGGTTGTAGAGATATTAGTATGCGGTAACCCGAAAGTTGTTCGGAGTCCCGGATGAGATCCCGGACGTCATGAGGAGTTCCGGAATGGTCCGGAGGTAAAGATTTATATATGGGAAGTCCTATTTTGGCCACCGGAAAATGTTCGGGATTTTTCGGTATTGTACCGGGAAGGTTCTAGAAGGTTCCGGAGTGGGGCCCACCTGCATGGGGGGACCCACATGAACGTGGGTAGTGGGGGAAAGGCCCCACACCCCTGGTCAAGGCGCACCAAGATCCCCCCTTAGAAGGAATAAGATAATATTCCGAAGGGATAAGATCAAGATCCCTAAAAAGGGGGGATAACAATCGGTGGGGAAGGGAAATGATGGGATTTCTTTCCCCCCACCTTTGCCAACGCCCCAATGGACTTGGAGGGCAAGAAACCTGCCCCCTCCACCCCTATATAAAGTGGGGAGGCGCATGGGAGCCCAACCCTAGCCCCTGGCGCCTCCCTCTCCCCTCGTAACACCTCTCCCTCTCGCTGAGCTTGGCGAAGCCCTGCCGAGATCCCCGCTGCTTCCACCACCACGCTGTCATGCTGCTGGATCTCCATCAACCTCTCCTTCCCCCTTGCTGGATCAAGAAGGAGGATACTTCTTCCCCAACCGTATGTGTGTTGAACGCGGAGGTGCCGTCCGTTCGGCGCTCGGTCATCGGTGATTTGGATCACGACGAGTACGACTCCTCAACCCTGTTCTCTTGAACGCTTCCGCTCGCGATCTACAAGGGTATGTAGATGCACTCCTCTCTCTCGTTGCTAGATGACTCCATAGATTGATCTTGGTGATGCGTAGAAAATTTTAAAATTCTGCTACGTTCTCCAACAGTGGTATCAGAGCTAGGTCTATGCGTAGTTTCTATGCACGAGTAGAACACAAAGTAGTTGTGGGCGTCGATTTTGTCAATTTACTTGCCGTTACTAGTCTTATCTTGATTCGGCGGCATCGTGGGATGAAGCGGCCCGGACCGACCTTACACGTACACTTACGTGAGACAGGTTCCACCGAGTGACATGCATTGGTTGCATAAGGTGGCTAGCGGGTGTCTGTCTCTCCCACTTTAGTCGGATCGGATTCGATGAAAAGGGTCCTTATGAAGGGTAAATAGAAATTGGCATATCACGTTGTGGTTTTTGCGTAGGTAAGAAACGTTCTTGCTAAGAAACCTATAGCATCCACGTAAAAATTTGCAACAACAATTAGAGGACGGCTAACTTGTTTTTGCAGCATATGCCGTGTGATGTGATATGGACAAAAGGATGTGATGAATGATATATGTGATGTATGAGATTGATCATGTTCTTGTAATAGGAATCACGACTTGCATGTCGATGAGTATGACAACCGGCAGGAGCCATAGGAGTTATCTTAATTTATTTATGACCTGCGTCTCAACATAAACGTCATGTATTTACTTTACTTTATTGCTAAACCGTTAGCCATAGTAGTAGAAGTAATAGATGACGAGACAACTTCATGAAGACACGGTGATGGAGATCATGATGATGGAGATCATGGTGTCATGCCGGTGACGATGATGATCGTGGCGCCCCGAAGATGGAGATCAAAAGGAGCAAAATGATATTGGCCATATCATGTCACTATTTGATTGCATGTGATGTTTATCATGTTTTACATCTTATTTGCTTAGAACGACGGTAGCTAAAATAAGATGATCCCTCGCAATAATTTCAAGAAAAGTGTTCCCCCTAACTGTGCACCGTTGCGAAGGTTCGTTGTTTCGAAGCACCACGTGATGATTTCATGAAGACACGTGATGATGGAGATCATGGTGTCATGCCGGTGACGATGATGATGGCGCCCCGAAGATGGAGATCAAAAGGAGCAAAATGATATTGGCCATATCATGTCACTATTTGATTGCATGTGATGTTTATCATGTTTTACATCTTATTTGCTTAGAACGACGGTAGCTAAAATAAGATGATCCCTCACAATAATTTCAAGAAAAGTGTTCCCCTAACTGTGCACCATTGCGAAGGTTCGTTGTTTCGAAGCACCACGTGATGATCGGGTGTGATAGATTCTAACGTTCGAATACAACGGGTGTAAGCAGATTTACACACGCATACACTTAGGTTGACTTGACGAGCCTAGCATGTACAGACATGGCCTCGGAAACGAAGACCGAAAGGTCGAACCATGAGTCGTATAGAAGATACGATCAACATGAAGATGTTCACCGGTGTTGACTAGTTCGTCTCACGTGATGATCGGACACGGCCTAGTTGACTCGGATCATGTATCACTTAGATGACAGGGATGTCTATCCAAGTGGGAGTTCATTAAATAATTAGATGAACTTAATTATCATGAACATAGTCAAAAGGAATTTGCAAATTATGTCGTAGCTTACGCTTTAGTTCTACTGTTTTAGATATGTTCCTAGAGAAAATTTAGTTGAAAGTTGATAGTAGCAATTATGCGGACTGGGTCCGTAAACAGAGGATTGTCCTCATTGCTGCGCAGAAGGATTATGTCCTTAATGCACCGCTCAGTGAGCTGACCCTCGAACGTCGGTTGTGGATGTTGCGAACATCTGACATACACGTTTTGATGACTACATGATAATTCAGTGTGTAATTCTAAATGGTTTAGAATTGAGGCACCAAAGACGTTTTTGAAACATCTTAGAACATATGAGATGTTCCAAGGACCGAAATTGGGATTTCAGGCTAGTGCCCACGTCAAGAGGTATGAGACCTTTGACAAGTTTCTTAAGCCTGCACACTAAGGAGAAAAGCTCAATCGTTGAGCATGTGCTCAGATTGTATGAGTACTACAATCGCTTGAATCGAGTGGGAGTTGATCTTCCAGATGAGATAGTGATGGTTCTCCAAAGTCACTGCCACCAAGCTACTAGAGCTTCGTGATGAACTATAACATATCAGGGATAGATATGATGATCCTTGAGCTATTCGCGACACCGCGAAAGTAGAAATCAAATAGGAGCATCAATTGTTGATGGTTAGTAAAACCACTAGTTTCAAGAAGGGCAAGGGCAAGAAAGGGATACTTCATGAAACGACAAATCAGTTGCTGCTCTAGTGAAGAAACCCAAAGTTGAACCCAAGCCCGAGACTAAGTGCTTCTGTAACAAGGGGAACGGTCACTGAAGTAGAACCACCCTAGATACTTGGTAGATGAGAAGGCTGGCAAGGTTGAAAGAAGTATGTATTGGACATACATTATATTAAATGTGTACTTTACTAGTACTCCTAGTAGCAGCAGGGTATTAGATACCGGTTCGGTTGCTAAGTGTTGGTAACTCGAAATGAAAGGCTACAAAATAAACGGAGACTAGTAAAAGGTGAGACGATGATATGTGTTGGAAGTGTTTACAAGGTTGATGTGATCAAGCATCGCACGCTCCATTTACCATCGGGATTGGTGTTAAACCTAAATAATTGTTATTTGGTGTTTGCGTTGAGCATAGACATGATTGGATTATGTTTATCGCAATACGGTTATTCATTTAAGGAGAATAATGGTTACTCTGTTTATTTGAATAATACCATCAATGGTCTTTCACCTAAAATGAATGGTTTATCGAATCCCGATTGTAGTGATACACATGTTCATGCCAAAAGATACAAGATAGTAATGATAGTACCACATACTTGTGGCACTGCAATTTTAGTCACAATGGTATAAAACGCATGAAGAAGCTCCATGTTGATGGATCTTTGGACTCGCTTGATTTTTAATCACTTGAGACATGCAAATAATAACACATGAGCAAGATGACTGAAAGGCCTCGTTTTCAGTAAGATGGAACAAGAAAGCAACTTGCTGGAAGTAATACATCTTGATGTGTGCAGTCCAATGAGTGCTGAGGCATGTAGTGGATATCGTTATATTCTTACTTCACAGATGATTTGAGTAGATGCTAAGTATATTTACTTGATGAATCACGAGTCTGAATTATTGAAAGGTTCAAGTAATTTCAGGGTGAAGTTGAAGATCGTCGTGACAAGAGGATAAAATATCTCTGATATGATCATAGAGATGAATATCTGAATTACGAGTTTGGCACAGAATTAAGACATTGTGGAAATTGTTTCACAACTAATACAGCCTGGAACACCATAGTGTGATGGTGTGTCCGAACATCATAACTGCACCCTATTGGATATGATGCATACCATGATGTCTCTTATCGAATTACCACGATAGTTTATGGGTTAGGCATTAGAGACAACCACATTCACTTTAAATAGGGCACCACATAATTCCGATGAGATGACACCGTATGAACTATGGTTTAGAGAAACCTAAGCTGTCATTTCTTAAAAGTTTGGGGCTGCAACGCTTATGTGAAAAGTTTCAGGCTGATAAGCTTGAACCCAAAGCGGATAAATGCATCTTCATAGAGTACCCAAAACAGTTGGGTATACCTCCTGTCTCAGATCCGAAAGCAATAAGTATTGTTTCTAGAATTGGGTCCTTTCTTGAGGAAAAGTTTCTCTCGAAAGAATTGAGTGGGAGGATGGTGGAGACTTGATGAGGTTATTGAACCGTCACTTCAACCAGTGTATAGCAGGGCACAGGGAGTTGTTCCTGTGGCACCTACACCAATTGAAGTGGGAGCTTATGATAGTGATCATGAAACTTCGGATCAAGTCACTACCAAACCTCGTAGGACGACAAGGATGCGTACTACTTCAGAGTGGTACGTAATCCTATCTTGGAAGTCATGTTGCTAGACAAAAATGAACCTACGAGCTATGGAGAAGCGATGGTGGGCCCGGATTCCAAAAATTGGCTCGAGGCCATAAAACCCAAGAGAGGATCCATGTATGAAAACAAAGTGTAGACTTTGGAAGAACTGCTTGATGGTCATAAGGCTGTTGGGTACATATGGATTTTAAAAGAAAGACAGACAATGGTGGTAAATATCACCATTAAGAAAGCTCGATTTGTCTTTAAGATGTTTTCCAACAAGTTCAAGGAGTTGACTACAATGAGACTTTCTCACTCATAGCGATGCTAAGAGTCTGTTGGAATTATGTTAGCAGTTACTGCATTGTTTATGATATCTTGCAGATAAGATGTCAAAATATTGTTTCCTTGACGATTTTCTTGAGGAAATGTTGTATGTGATACAACCAGAAGGTTTTGTCTGTCTTGAAAAATGCTAACAAGTATGCAAAGCTCCAGCAATCCTTCTAAGGACTGGAGTAAGCATCTCAGAGTTGGAATGTATGCTTTGATGAGATGATCAAAGCTTTTGGGTTTATACAAAGTTTATGAAAAACTTGTATTTCCAAAGAAGTGAGTGGGAGCACTATAGAATTTCTGATGAGTATATGTTGTTGACATATTGTTGATCAGAAATGATGTAGAATTTATGGAAAGCATATAGGGTTATTTGAAAAGTGTTTTTCAATGGAAAACCTGGATTAAGCTACTTGAACATTGAGCATCAAGATCTATAAGGATAGATCAAAATGCTTAATGGTACTTTCAAATGAGCACATACCTTGACATGATCTTGAAGGTGTTCAAGATGGATCAGTCAAAGAAGGAGTTCTTGCCTGAGTTGTAAGGTATGAAGTTATGAATTTAAGCTCAACCACGACAGGAGAAAGAGGAAGGACGAAGGTCGTCCCTTATGCTTTTGTCATAGGCTCTATATGGTATGCCATGCTGAGTACTGCACCTGATGTGTGCCTTGCCACATGTCTGGCAAGAGGGTACAAAGGTGATCTAGGAGTAGATCACCAGATAGCGGTCAAAATTATCCTTAGAGGAATCAGGATATGTTTCTAGGTTATGGAGGTGATAAAGAGTTCGATGTAAAGAGTTACATCGATGCAAGCTTAACACCTATCCAGATAGCTCTGAGTAGAGATACCGGATACGTATAATGGAGCAACAATTTAGAATAGCTCCAAGTAGAACCGTTATTTGAAATGGCTCCAAATATAGCGTAGAGATTTGCGAAGTACATACAGATCTGATTGTTGCAGACCCGTTGACTAAAACCTCTCTCACAAGCATAACATGATCAAACCCAGAACTCATTGAGTGTTAATCACATAGTGATGTGAACTAGATTATTGACTCTAGTAAACTCTTTGGATGTTGGTCACATGGCGATGTGACCTATGAGTGTTAATCACATGGCGATGTGAACTAGATTATTGACTCTAGTGCAAGTGGGAGACTGTTGGAAATATGCCCTAGAGGCAATAATAAATTGGTTATTATTATATTTCCTTGTTCATGATAATCGTTTATTATCCATGCTAGAATTGTATTGATAGGAAACTCAGATACATGTGTGGATACATATACAACACCATGTCCCTAGTAAGCCTCTAGTTAACTAGCTTGTTGATCAATAGATGGTTACGGTTTCCTGACCATGGACATTGGATGTCGTTGATAACGGGATCACATCATTAGGAGAATGATGTGATGGACAAGACCCAATCCTAAGCCTAGCACAAAGATCGTGTAGTTCGTACGCTAAAGCTTTTCTAAATGTCAAGTATCATTTCCTTAGACCATGAGATTGTGCAACTCCCAGATACCGTAGGAATGCTTTGGGTGTGCCAAACGTCACAACGTAACTAGGTGGCTATAAAGGTGCACTACGGGTATCTCCGAAAGTGTCTGTTGGGTTGGCACAAATCGAGACTGGGATTTGTCACTCCGTGTGACGAAAAGGTATCTCTGGGCCCACTCGGTAGGACATCATCATAATGTGCACAATGTGACCAAGGAGTTGATCACGGGATGATGTGTTACGGAACGAGTAAAGAGACTTGCCGGTAACGAGATTGAACAAGGTATCGGATATCAGGCAAGTACAATACTGCTGGACAAAGGGAATTGAATACGGGATTGATTGAATCCTCGACATCGTGGTTCATCCGATGAGATCATCGTGGAACATGTGGGAGCCAACATGGGTATCCAAATCCTGCTGTTGGTTATTGACCGGAGAGTCATCTCGGTCATGTCTGCATGTCTCCCGAACCCGTAGGGTCTACACACTTAAGGTTCGGTGACGCTAGGGTTGTAGAGATATTAGTATGCAGTAACCCGAAAGTTGTTCGGAGTCCCGGATGAGATCACGGACGTCACGAGGAGTTCCGGAATGTTTCGGAGGTAAAGATTTATATATGGGAAGTCCTATTTTGGCCACCGGAAAATGTTCGGGATTTTTCGGTATTGTACCGGGATGGTTCTAGAAGGTTCCGGAGTGGGGCCCACCTGCATGGGGGGACCCACATGAACGTGGGTAGTGGGGGCAAGGCCCCACACCCCTTGTCAAGGCACACCAAGATCCCCCCTTAGAAGGAATAGGATCATATCCTGAAGGGATAAGATCAAGATCCCTAAAAAGGGGGGATAACAATCGGTGGGGAAGGGAAATGATGGGATTTCTTTCCCCCCACCTTTGCCAACGCCCCAATGGACTTGGAGGGCAAGAAACCAGCCCCCTCCACCCCTATATATAGTGGGGAGGCGCATGGGAGCCCAACCCTAGCCCCTGGCGCCTCTCTCTCCCCTCGTAACACCTCTCCCTCTTGCTGAGCTTGGCGAAGCCCTGCCGAGATCCCCACTGCTTCCACCACCACGCCGTCATGCTGCTGGATCTCCATCAACCTCTCCTTCCTCCTTGCTGGATCAAGAAGGAGGAGACGTCTTCCGCAACCGTACGGGTGTTGAACGCGGAGGTGCCGTCCGTTCGGCGCTCGGTCATCGGTGATTTGGATCACGACGAGTACGACTCCGTCAACCCCGTTCTCTTGAACGCTTCCGCTCGCGATCTACAAGGGTATGTAGATGCACTCCTCTCTCTCGTTGCTAGATGACTCCATCGATTGATCTTGGTGATGCGTAGAAAATTTTAAAATTCTACTACGTTCCCCAACAGTAGGGGACCCTGCCGAAGAAGGAGGAGGATGCGAAGCGCGTAGCTCGGTAGGCTACAACTTACTGCATCCGAGAAGGTGAGCTATACCGAAAACGACCGAATGATGTTCTTCTGTGATGCATCTCCAGGGAGCAGGGGAATGAACTGCTAGCTGACATACATGGAGGAGACTGCGGGCATCATTCGTCATCGCGCACCTTGGTGGGCAAGGCATTCCGTAGTGGATTCTACTGGCCCACGACACTCAGCGACTCAACCGAGCTGGTGAAATCCTGTGAGGCTTGCCAGTTCCATGCCAAGCAAATCCACCAGCATGCTCAGGTCCTCCAGACTAACCCACTCTCGTGGCCGTTTGTGGTCTGGGGGCTAGATATCCTGGGTCCATTCCCTCGGGCGCCTGGGGTTATCGCTACCTCTACGTCGCCATCGACAAGTTCACCAAATGGGCGGAGGTGGAAGCCGTCCGCACCATCCCAGCAGGCTCCACGGTCAAGTTCATCAATGGCATCGTGAGTCGGTTTGGGGTCCGTAACCGCATCATCACTGACAACAGCTCACAGTTCACTAGCAATCTTTTCAAGACATATTGTGCTAACCTTGGAACAAAGATATGCTACGCCTCAGTGGTGCACCCTAGGAGCAATGGCCAAGATGAGCGCGCCAACGTGGAGGTCTTGAGAGGCCTCAAGACCAGGACCTTCAAGAAGAAGCTTGAGGCTTGCGTTAGGGGCTGACACGATGAGCTCCAGTCCGTGCTGTGGTCCATCCGCACCACCGCCACCAAGCCAATAGGCGAGACCCCATTCTTCCTCGTCTGCGGAGCCGAAGCAGTTCTCCCTCACGAGGTCAAACATCGCTCCGCGCGGGTCCTAGCGTTTGACGAGGCACGTCAGGACGCCATGCGGGGGATGGACCTCGTGCTGGGGGAGGAGGGCCGCCATCAAGCCTCGCTCCGGGCGGCGAGATACCAGCAGGCGCTGCGATGGTACCACTGCCGCAGTGTCCGCTCGAGGATGCTCGAGGTGGGCGATCTCATCCTAAGGCGGGCGCTCTCCAGGGAAGGGCTGCATAAGCTCTTGCCCATGTGGGAGGGCCCGTTTAGGATTTCCCACGTCTCCAGGCCTAGCGCCACGCGCCTGGAGACGCAGGACGGGACCCCCATCCAGAACGCCTGGAACATCCAGCACCTCCGGAAGTTCTACCCATGAAGCAAGGCCCAGTGCCTGTGAAGGTCTCCACTTGTGACACTCTCACGTAATAATGAGTGGGGCTGTACACGTGCCGGAGTCTCCGGAGTGCCGCCCTCGGGCCTCGGGGGCTCCCTCCCACGTCCTAGTGGCAGCACATAGCTCTGCGCTGGTGAGAAGACTAGACTAGGTGCCGGACACGGCTGTTCATTTGCTTTCTGTAGTTGGTTTGCACCCCTTTTTAATGGAATTTGAAGTTCTAGCGTTTCTTGGTTTTCTTGGTTGAGCCCCTTCTCCTCTCTGTTTCTTCGCTCGGTTCTTGCCTTGCGCCACGGGGGACGTTAGTTGCTCGACATTCCCCCTCGCGCGCCTCACGCGGGGGCTGGGCAGGTGTGTGCATGCACTAGGTCTACCCGGTCACGGGCACACTTCGCCAAAGCCCTACCACACCAGAGCTTTGGCTCCCCTAGTCTTTGCGAGGGGCCCTTGATTGAGCTCGGGATCGGCGCACCCTTCTGAGTCCGTGCCCCACGGGTACTGCAACGTGGTGCGCTAGGCCATGATCAGCCTATGATTGGGGCCTCGCGCAAGGAAGGATAAGTTTCCTAACGAGTTTTTGCAGCTTCGCATGTCTCCCAAGATCAGCGGCTCCCGAGTTGGCGGTTGGGAAGCCTCACCAGGTACCAGGAGGCGCGCACCCTCGCGAGGTGGAAGCTACCTCGAATATGTCAGGCTAAGTTATCCCACTACGCCTACATAAAGCACATATGCCACAGCACAACATAGGAACGATGAACATAACATGAGCGACATAAGAATTATGGTTCACTACACGCCCACGCAAGGCCCCATACTTGTTTCTTGGAATGCAGGAAAAAAAAGGAAAAAGACAGGCAAAAGTGGCGCACACGCCTGCAGCAGCTCACGAGGGCTGGCTCCCAGCTCCTCCACTCAGACTCAGCCGAAGTCCTCTTCACGCTTCACCGGGGAGCAGCGGCGGGACGACCCGCCGACATCCTCGTAGCGGGCCCGGTGGCGTGGCAGTTGGTCGTAACCACCACTGCTGGAGCTTTCGCCGGAGGAGGAGCTGCCGTTGTTGGCGAGTCCACCCTCATCCTCACCACGACCATCACCAAGGCCGAGCACTTTTTCACCCTTGCTGTCTTCAGGGCAGCACCAGGCGCGGCGACCATCTTCCCCGAACACACTCACGAAGAGGGTAGCGGCACTGTCGTACTTGAAGTGGAGGGTGCACCTCCTACTCAGACCGCGCGCGGGCAAACATCTGCCAGCCGCGGGCCAGGGCTACATTGCCCGCGATGGAGACCTCCACCGCGACCCACGAAGCCTTATTGCAGCAGCCGTCGGCCTACATCCAAAGGCCACTAGGACCCGTGGCCGGCAGCTCGCCGGCAGAGGAGTGCGGAAGCTAAAGCCAGGTGCCGACCGGGTTCTTCGACCACACGACCAACTCCGACAGCACCTCCACCGAATGGAAGCACGGCCGGGGAGGCCGGGCGACCATGGCACGCCTCCCTTTGTGGGCGGGACTGCCGCGTCATGGGCGACTCCCGCCGCGCGAGCAGACGCCGCCACGACCACCAGGAACGGCACCGGACCCCGAAGAGGTTCGTCCGCGCCCACGAGGCACCACAACGGGGGTTCTGATTTGCTTGCGAGGGCGACCACGCCCCCTCTTAGGCAGTGGCGAGCCGGGCCCCTCCTGGCAAGCCTTCCCCTTCTCTGCAGCCGAGAACCTCTATGTCAGCGCCGTGAGTTTCACTGCAAGGCGGTGGAGCAAAAAGGAAGAAAAGGCAGGTAGAATGGAGGAAGAGATGAACAACGGGGGCTCCGCCCCCTCCTCATTTATAGCCAGAAGAAGGCCAACAGTCGGCCTCCACGATCGCTGGTAATGATGGTTTCTCTTTCGCACGCAGCTGGGACTCGTCAAGTCGGACGGTTGCCGAGGCAGGGTTGGGAAGCGGAGACGCCCACGTCCTGTCAACCGCCACACGCCAATCAAGGTCGCAGCCGGTTGGGGCGCACGGCGCTCCACACTTGCCCTTTGGCTTTGCCTCGATGCCAAGTCCGAGCGCGCCTTGGACCCGGGGGCTACTGTTGGTGTCCTGGGAATGGGGGTACCCAGACTTGCCTGCCTGTGGCCGAGGGCGTGGCTCCATCAACGGCCTGGTACGGCCCATCTTCATCAGCAAACCACTCAAGACCCTCGCGAGGGGCCAAGCCTCGCGAGGCGGGCGACACCAAGACCTCCTCTGGGGCGGCCTTGCTAGGCTGGCTCCCGAGGAGCGGAGATATCTATGCAAGGGGCACCTCGCGAGTTCCGTGTGACGTGCGCCATCATGACCGAAGCCAGGTGGGCGGCAGCAGGCCCAGAGTGCCAGTTTCCTCTTTTTTGCTAAGGAAGCAGGCGTATGCGAGGAGTCCCAAGGCGTCAGGCAAAGGTTTCCATATCGGGTCAACAAGACCAAGACCAGCAGGGCGGCAGGATGGAGGTCACCGCGGAGCCCATGGCGGTGTCACCACCAGAACCTTTGGCAGGAAAATACCACCTTTTGTTGGGATAGCTTGTACTAGTTATCTCCCTTCAAAATTGGCCATTGTAGGATCCCTTCCCGCCTAACATTTGGGAAGAGGACCAGGGCCTCTATAAATAAGGCTAGCCACCACCGTAGTCGGGGATCGTCTCATCTTGGATCGGATCCACTCCACCAAGGCCATCTCACCAGCTCATTGAGCTCAAGAACACCTCTCCTCAGTAGGCTGTTCATCCACTATACTAGTTCATCCCTTGCCCATGAGGCAATCCACCACACAACACTAGAATAGGGTATTACACCACAACGGTGGCCCGAACCAGTATAAAACTCTCGTGTCTCTTGTTCCTTGGGTTCGGTGAGCTAGGCCTTGAGATCATTGCGAGAGCGAGCTAGGGAGAGATCTTCGTGCGCACCCCAAAGTTCGAACCTCAAGGGTTTGCCGGAACCCGTAATCCGACCACGGTGCCGTGCAATCTTCTTGTCCCTCGTCGGAGTCAAGTTCATGGCAGGAACCTAGAACTCCATGTAGATGAGAATGAATGCAGGATGCAATCCTATCTATATGCATATGCAAATGCTCATGAAATGTGTATGCAATGATCTGGATGTGCTTGTGCATGCATGGAATCTTAGTTGGGCCCCCTATAGCGCTTCTTTATTTTATCTCGCACGGGGTCATCGCCCTGGCTTGTACAGCGGGTTACATGCAACTTCGGCAAGGCCATGTACAATGGGTGGCTGCCGGGCAGGGCCCGACAGCCTTTGTGCCTTATGGGTAGAACTTATGGAGATGCTCAATATTCCATGAATTTTGCAACTATGTGCCATCTCCGGTTTCCAGACGGACTGCGCCAGGTATGGAGACTCGTACCACCCGGTAAGGGCCTTCCCACTTCGGTGATAACTTGTTTGTACCCTTGGTGGACTGAACACGCCTAAGGACAAGGTCACCTTCCTCAAAACATCGGGCATGAACCCTGCGGCTATGATAGCGACACAGGGCTTGCTGGTAGCATGCAGCACGCGTAGCAGCCCGGAGACGGTTCTCCTCAAGTAGCACATCGTCGTCACGCCAGTGCTGATCTTGCGCTACTTCATCGTAGGAAAGCACTTGAGGGGACCCGTAAATGAGTTCTGTGGGGATAACTGCTTCTGCCCCGTAGACTAGTGAGAAGGGAGTCTACCCGGTAGCTCGGTTAGGTGTCGTTCTCAGGGACCAGAGAACTTCCGGCAGCTACTCGATCCACCGCCTGCCGTGCTTCTACAGTGTATCAAAAGTTCTTGTCTTGAGTCCACAAAGCACTTCAGCGTTCGCCCTCTCAGCTTTTCCATTGCTCTGGGGGTGTGCCACAGAAGTGAATGAGATGTTGCATCCGAGGGTGCGAACATATCGCATGAAGGTGTGGATCGTGAATTGGGTGCCGTTGTCTGTGATGATCCTTGCCGGAACTCCAAAACGACACATCAATTCCTTCAAGAACATGATAGCTGCCTGAGCAGTCACCTTTCTCACAGCAGTCAGTTCCGGCCACTTTGTAAACTTGTCGATGGCAACGAACAAGAATTCAAAGCCCCCGATTGCTCGGGGGAAGGGGCCGAGGATATCGAGCCCCCAGACCGAAACTGGCCATGTTAGAAGGATTGTCTGAAGGGCTTGGGCAGGCAGGTGTGTTCTCTTGGAAAGGAACCGATAGGCTTCACATTTCGTGACGAGCTCAACTGCATCTTGGAGGCCTCTAGGCCAATAGAATCCTTGCCGGAATGCTTTCCCAACTAATTCCCTTGATCCAATGTGTGAGCCGCACATTCCTCTGTGAATCTCAGCCAGCAGTTCCTTTCCATCCTCCTGGCAAACACACTTCAATTTCACACCATTGGGCCTCCTTCTGTACAGAGTGTCATCGGCAAACTGATACATACTGGCCCTCCGGGCTACTCTTTTAGCTTCATCATGATTTCCAGGGTGTTCTCCGGTTGGGAGGAAGTGGACAATGTGCCTCGCCCAAGTTGGAGCCTGGGGCTCGGTAACGAGGACTAGCGGCTCCTCGTCGGCTGCGGGAGCACAAGCCTCGTTCGCGGGGTCCATTGGCCCGGATGGAGGGGTGGTTCGGCAGGCTATGAGGAGTTGTTTTTGGCAGGGTCTCTGCCGTGGGCGCATGGCTTTGCCGGGAGAGTCTTACCGTAGTCCATCTTTCTCCTTTTCCGAGCCATTGTGGATGGTGATAGGGAGGGTTGAGAGAGATGGAGAACAAAAGTTTCTGGTTCCATAGGAAGCTTCTGCGCAGCACACTTTGACAAGTGATCAACTATGCCGTTTTCCGCACGGGGTACGTGCTTTGTTTGCAGCCCGTCAAAGTGCTCCTCCAATCTCCTTACTTCCTCAATGTATGCTTCCATGAATGGGCTTTGGTAATCTTTGTTGACGTGTCTCACCACGAGCTATGAATCTCCTCGAATGATCATCTTCTTAATTCCCAATTCTGCTGCAATCCTGAGCCCGACAAGGAGCCCTTCATACTCTATTGTATTATTGGTGGCTTCTTCCCGGGAAAAGTGCATCTGGATGACGTACTTCAAGTGCTCCCCGGAGGGGGCAACAAGAAGCATGCCAGCCCCTGCGCCTTGTAGGGAAAAAGCACCATCAAAATACACAATTCATTCTTGGGGGTGATTCCTTGCCGGGGAGAGCTGTCTCTGTCCTTCCCTCATCAGGGGTTGGCATCCATTCTGCAATAAACTCTGCCAATCCCCTGCTTTGAATAGTTGAAGTTCTCTCAAACTTCAAACCAAAGCTGGATAACTCCAAAGCCCATTCCACTATTCTGCCAGTTGCCTCAGGGTTTCGGAGTATCCTTTGCAATGGGAAACGAGTGACAACCGTGATCTCATGGGCTTGGAAGTAGTGGCACAGTTTCCTTGAGGCTATAATGAGACCAAAGATCAACTTTTGCATGCTAGAGTACCTCATTCTAGCCCCCTGTAATAAGGAGCTGACGAAGTATATTGGGCGCTGCACCACTTTCTTCCTTGCGGCATCCTTGGGATTGCTCTCGTTGCCGTCACTACAAAAAAATACACTTCTGTGTTGATACGTGTTTGTCATAGTAGGTCACATTTTCTGTCATGCATGGACATCCATGACAATTTTATGACAGAATCAAGATAGTCATACCTGTGCTGTCGTGGAAGTGTTCCATGACATTACCAAAATTATCATCACGGAAGTGTCCACTTCCATGACGATAAATCACGTGTCACAGAAGTGCTTTCGTCAAGAGTGACCGACACGTGGCATCCACCGTAATGGAACGTTGTTAAGCTATTGGGTGCGGTTTTGGATCCGATAAGCCGTTAACAACCCCGACCAATGGGGATTTTCCATGTGTAAAATCATCATTGGCTGGAGGAAACACGTGTCAGCTCACCGTTGGGATAGATGTCATCCACTCATTGGACCCAAAGCGCCTATGATACGTCGACACGTGGCATGGCCCAACAGAGGCCCATTCCTGTGAAAAGGCTGGCCCGTTTGACTTGGTCAAAAGGTGGCGGGCCGACCCACGGCAAGCCTGTTAACGGCATGTTCTCATATAGCCCATTTACAGCCCGCTAACCTAGTGCCCGTTTACGGCCTATCCGAATTAGGCCCAGTAGCCACATCTGGGCCATCCAATATAATTCCAGCCTGTTTTAACTTCCACCCCATGTATGGCCCATGACATCTTTCGTCCCATATGAGGCCCTTAGTAACTCTCGGCCCATTAACGACCCATGGTAAAACTGCCCCATAATAATAGTGCATCAATTTATACCCATTAACGCCACGTGGTGAAACTGGCCCGTAATGAACAGTGTATCACTTTATACCCATTAACGACACGTGGTGAAACTGGCCCGTAATGAACAATGTATCACTTTATACCCATTAACGGCCCATTATTCCGTTGGGCCGTTTCCAGCCCATGTTGTCTTTCGGCCTTCTCAGGGCCCATTTATTCTTGGGCTCATTTCCAGCATTCGTTTACTTACGGCCCGTTACTATCATTTTCTGCTTGTGTGCTAAATTCAGCCCGTGGTTACAGTCGGCCCATTTGTGGCCCGTTAATACGTTGGGCCGTTTTCATAACGTCATCAAATATGGCCGATTAACGACGGGCCGTTATGGTCGGCCCATGAACAGAAAATTTCAACTCTAGCCTATTTACGACCATAATGTGGTCTGTTATTGGCCCATGTTTGGCCAACCAATCATACGACCCGGAGAAGGCCCACTGATGATACGACCCGTAGAAGGCCCATTGTGTCTACGGCCCGTATAAGGCCCATTGTTTCAACGCCCCGTAGAAGGGCACTTGTTTCTATGGCCCGTATGAGGCCCATGTTAACTACAGTAAATATGTAGCCCATGGTTATTGTGGCCTAGTTTTAAAAAATAGGTTATTGCGGCCACTAGAAAACCGCGAAAAAAGAACTGCACTGACTACAATAAAACAAATAAACTAGGCAATAAGGAAATAAATTAGCAAGCAACTTACGCTAGGCTATCATGGCTATCACACATATTACATCCATTGGGCATCAAAGTTCGCCACCAGTGCAAATATAGGGAACAAAGCTGCATACAAACGTCGCAGCAAAACAAGTCCATAACTGAAACCACTTCAGAAGAGCTCAAGAAACAATATCCTGGGTACCCATAATGCTAGCAAGATGCTTAGCAAGCTTATTAACTTTCTCTTGTTTGGCGCTTAAATCCTCCAGCACTTGCTGTTGCACCAGAAAGTATGCATCTGAATTCTGCAGGGACTTCCTCAGTCCTTCAACTTCCTGTTGCATAACATCTGATCAATGTCTTTCAACTTGAAGTTGAGACTCAAGAAGCCAAACTGATACAGGCAGCGAGTTCGAAGAGCTGGTGCCAGTAGTAGTAGCCCGTAACTCGAACACTACATCAAGATAGGACTTGGGGGTTGTCTCAATGTCTTCAATATAGTTTTTATCAGCTTTCTTGGAGACCAACAGGGATGTCTCACTATCTTAAACCTTATCTGCATTACTTCCTTTACCATTGCATAACGGGGTACTCTTCTCCAATATTTTAACTGCGTTCTAAAAGAGAAACAAACAAACACATCACATGTTTACAATGTAGTATGTGAAACTCATTTTGGTAAACCAGTTCAGTAGTATGGTGGACAGGATAACAGCATGAAACAAACATATATCTATGTAGTATGGTCACTGTATGGTCTATATCATTCTAGTTTATGTTGCCAAATCAAGATAGATATAGTTCGAATCATATCTATTTAAGACAAAGCAGCATAGACAGAATATAAGTGTGGGAAACTACACAGCAATAACAACACTTGTAATGTGCATGGCATGAGAACATAACTGTTTATTCAATTGAAACTGAAATCAACATAGAGCAAGTTACAACAGCAAACACATTAAAGAAACAGGTTTAGAACATACCTATTGCGCCATTGGAGTTTCAGTTGCATCCTTCAAATTTGAAATTAGTTGGTATGAGTAAATACAGTGATGCAAGAGCAAAGTAGTATGAACCATGGAAATGGAACCTGACCTGAGAACAATTCTTCTTCTGCTTTAAGCGTTGACTTGGGGTTTGGAGTGGTGGTCCTCATGCTTTGGGCACTGCAGTTGCCTTATTAACTACTCATGTTTGGGTGCTCCATGGTGGAGACGGTGTTGTGTCAACGGGAACTGGGTTACTATCTGCTGGGGTTGGGGTTAGAAGGGGTGTAGCTGGTTCTCTGTCCAACTAGATAGGGGTACAATCTACGTGAGTCTGGGTTATGTGTGGTGGGGCTGGTTCTTGGGCAGGTACAACCGTGGTTCTATATGCATCGACAGGTAGCACGATCTTTTTGGAAGACCATGTTTTTACTCCCATAGATACTTCCATCACCCCCTCCAATTGAAATGGCTAATAAACATGTGGGGACCCTGACTCATAAGTCGTGATCACCGAATGCACGTGTACAGTGATCCCAGAGATCAATGCTCACTGAACACACAAAAGATGAATAACAAGAGTCTTACATCCATACATACCGTCTTACACAAATTATGACCATTATGGTCAAGTCTTACATAGATAAAGCCACAAGGGCTGAATATCAAATAAACTTAAGCAGCGGAAATCTTCATCGATAAGTAGAACCCATGCCATCTGCCTTAACCCTACAGGCATTCTGACTGGGAAACGTCCTAGTTCGCATGTTCGTCTCCAAAGAACTCTTCTTTGAACTCCTGTTGTTCCATGCCTGGCCAATTAAATAACCAGTGGCAAGCCAATGAGTACTTTGAATGTACTCGCAAGCAACCCATGTTTTGGCTCAAGATACAACAATGCATGACATAGGTAAACTTTTGCAGAAAGCTAATTTTTGTTGTGTTATTACATGTTCAATAACTGGAAAACCATGCATCGCATGAATTCAAGTAACCATAGGGGTTGGTTACAGATATCAACATAAAGGGAGTGGGCTCCAACCCAACTCATTCATGTCAAGTCCTTTGACTTGACCCAAGAAGTACTTCCCACACACACTGGTTTGTAAACAAGTGGACGTAGCCCAAGAGCGTTTACCCAACTGTCCTTGACCATGGACACGGCTATTCGAATAGTTTTACACTCTGCAGAGGTTGCACACTTTACCTACAAGATCCGGGAAACTTCCGTGTCATCCACGACCCGCGGTACCTCAAGTACCCGGGGTAAGCACCCAATCACTGTCTTTCCCTAGACGACACTAACATGGAGTCCACTCGATTGGTAGTAACCCCCGTGCCCAACATTTCACAACTTAATAATTGTGGAGCCTTGCTCCCATATTCATCACATACCACTGGCACGGGGTACCAACGGTGTGTCCGGTGCCCCATAAAAATGTTCTTGGCCACCCTACCTGGCACGACCTCGTCTCGAGAGAGCGCACCAACAACTCTCCCCTCACTAGTAATGCAGGCTCCAACTAGTATCGGCCTAGGTAATCAATAATGCCCTTTCCCATACAACGGTAGAGTGGTTGCACATGTAAGGTTGGAATAACGGTCGCAACTTAAACCAATCCATTTTGAAAAACAACACACACACTTGCCTCGGTACACCACTTCATCATCAAGTGGCTACCCAAATCATCATCTCCCCCAGGCATAAGTGGCACCCGATGGGGGTTTTCGAAAAGTCTTTTGAAAATACTTTGTCTCCATCACCATGCATATTCCCGTCCCTTTTTGCGTAGCAACTACTTTAGCATCCTATCTACTCCCACCGGCATAACCCTCATAAGAAGGTAGGGTCATGCACAATGCAAGTATCAACAAGGAGGAAATGAAGGAAACCCACCAAAGTGGCTACCATCTCATCATGATTCTGATGCAACAATAATAAAGTGCTATATGAAATGCATAAAAAGGGTTTCATAGACATGGTCAAAGGGTTGCTTGCCTGGTTCAACAAAGTCTTCTGGGTCTTCAAAGTCTTCTGGTCCAACTCCTGCGTCAGCAACACAATCTATCATCGCAAAATAATAACGAGAAAATAAGGCAATAATAAAACAGAAAAACCAAAGTGCTCAGAAAAATGTTAACTCATTTTTGTTAAATACTAGGGTGGAAACTAAGAAGGGGAAAATTCCTAGTTTTGGATTTGGAGTCATGGAAGCGGTGCTAGGAATTTTAAATGACAGGCATAAATGCTCAAATTCAAATTTAAATTTGAACAATGAAGAAAAGTTGGTTTGATGTGAATGAAAACTGCACCAATAAATAGATGGATTATCACAAGAATTTAGGAGTTGCAATTATTGCATTTGGATTATTATTTAATCCTGTGGATTTTTTCGAAAAGTCACAAAAAAAGAAAAGGAAAAAGGGCTCTGTGACTGCTGGGCCAGAACAGCCGCAGCGTAGCAGGCCCAGTCAGAGAGGCGGCCCAGCGCACTGGTGCATGCGCGCGCGCCAGGTTTAAACCTGACGAGCGGTGCCCAGGCGTCAGCGAGAGAGAGAGGGGCGATGGAGAGGAGAGGCTGACAGGCGGGGCCCGCCTGTCATCCCTAACCCAGCGTCGATGTAGGGCACGGTGAGGTCGGGTGAGGGTACGGATGGACTCAGCGTCGAGTCGCCGTTCGGGTGGAGGTGGTTGCGGTCGGCGGGGTGGCCTGGTTCGCCGGCGACGAGGTCTCGCGGCGGAGGACCTTCGGGCGTCGTCGGTTCCGGCCGTTTCCGGCTGCAAAAGAAGCGGGGGAGAAAGGGGAAATGATCAGGGGTGCTCAGGAGTTCCAGATCGAGGCAGAGGAGGAGCGGGGAGGCCTGTACCTCGCGAACTCCGGTGAGCGGAAGCGGAGGA
Organism: Triticum urartu; assembly: GCF_003073215.2. Taxonomy (NCBI): domain Eukaryota; kingdom Viridiplantae; phylum Streptophyta; class Magnoliopsida; order Poales; family Poaceae; genus Triticum; species Triticum urartu. The sequence goes on along the minus strand of NC_053024.1, from coordinate 219,502,377 downwards.
GCTCGAGCTCGATCTTGAGCTCGGGCAGCTCTGGAGAGAAACTGGGGGTGCAGGGGGTGATTTGGTGATGCAGAGAGTGAGTGGTGAGGAGAGGAGAGCTCGGGGCGGCCTTTAAGTAGGCGAGCCACGGCTCACCGTAGACCCGTGCGCCGACTAGGTTGTTGCCGTTGCTGTGGGTCACGGGGGCGCGCGTGGGCTTGTCTGGGGTGCTTGTGGGTTTGGTCCAGAGCGAGGGAAAGAAGAGAGAGAGGGAGCAGGGGGCCAGAGGCACCGCGTGTGTGAGCATGCTCACTAGTGCGCTCGGGCGGTCGGCGCGCGTGCGAGCTGGGGCGAGAGGAGGGAGTAGGAGGAGGGGGACAGAGGCGTGGCATGTCACAGACATCGAGGCGCATCGTCGGGCACGCTGGGGAGGCCCGAGGTGGCCGAAGGCGGTTGGAAGGGGGTGGCAACAGTGCGGGAGCTCACTGTAGCGCGCTCCAGAGCGTGCAAATGGCCGGCATGCCATTTTTTTTGGTAAAGTGCACACGGCCAAAGGTGTCTGGTAGCTCTAGGGAGGAGTAAAGAAGTAGGAGATGGCCTTGGATGCCCTGGTGGCCAGTAGGAGAGGAGAGAGGTAGAAGAAGAGGGAGAAATGGGCTGTCCAAAGAGAGAAAGTGGGGTTTTACCCATCCAATATTTGAACTGTGGATTTGCCGTTGTTACTGGAGGTGAAAGGGTACTAGGAGGGGTTGTGGTAAAGAGTGAAGCTCATGGAGATTAGTGGAAGAGCCCCAAACAGGGTTTTTAGTTAACATGCAGAAGGTGTTTGATATGGTTTTGGGGTACTTGCACTAATTTACTTCCTGTGGCACTTGGCAGGGGTGTTTGTCATGACAAAATGACAGGGAAAAGGATGATGAGCTCATTTGGAAGAGTTTGCTAATGAAGCTTTGGCAAACCCTAGAAATTAGCAGAAATGAACTTGCTGTAGATCTAGTTGGAGCAATCACTTCTCCTTGATGCACCACTTGGGTGTAGTGGCCTCATTTGGTCATATGAACATGCCCACAAAAGTTGGGGTCAAGGAGAGAAAGTTGGTAGTACAAACTTGTTCAAATTTGATTCTGGTCAGAGAGGGTTTTGGGGCTTTTTGGTGAACCAAAATGACCTTAATTGACATGAGGCTTTGCATGGTGATAACATTGCATTTGTGACTTGCTGGATTTTCCTTGGATTTTTATGAAAATATTTCCTGTAGAAATATTTCAAATCCTTGAAATGGGCAAAATGGTTTTGGGAGGTTTTGTCCAATATTTTGATCATGACCATGTGTTGAAACTCATATATATGGAAAATATATGTCCACTGAGTTTCCCTGATTTTTCTCAAATATTTTTAAAAGAATAAAATAATTTTTCCCTATTAAAGACCATTTCTGGCCTTAATAAAAAGCTTTTAAATAAAATGGGAAAGTAACTTTTAAAATTATATCTTTGTGGTTTATGGGAATCCTTTATCTAATAGGTTTCAAATATACTTTTTGAAATATTTTTCATACCCCAAATCAAGTACTTGTAGTGCAAACCTCAATTTAGGGGTTTTTGGAAAACTAATTTTTGAAAATACTATTTGGCCAAATTATTTTTGTAAGAAAATACTATACTGCACTATACACATGGCATGATCATTGGGCAGAAGTTTGGGGCAAGGAGATGAAGTACAGAAGGTGGAGTAGTTGACTTTAAAGAGCACTTAAAAAACCACACAGAGAAATCCAAACCCAAAATAAAAGCCAAATAATGCAAAAGTTTTTGTTGGTCCAAATTTTCATGCTTTATTAATGCAAATGACAAGTTACAAAATGCAGGGTGTGACAGACCTACCCCCCTTAGAAGAATCTCGTCCCCGAGATTCCTAAACTAGGCTTTAAAGAGATACGGAAACTCAGATCTAAGGTAGTCTTCACGTTCCCAGGTTGCTTCTGCTTCAGTGTGGTTGCTCCACTGGACCTTGAAGTACTTGATCGTGCAGCTTCGAGTGCGTCGCTCAGCCTCATCTAAAATGCAGATGGGCCTCTCATGATAAGTCAAATCGGGCTGGAGGTCAATGGCTTGGTGATCGACGTCCTTGTAAAGATCAGGTTTGTCTGGAACTTGGAGACACTTCTGGAGTAGTGACACGTGGAATACGTTGTGCATATCGGATAGTTCAGGTGGCAATTCCAACTAGTAAGCCACTTCTCCTCGCCGTTGAGTGATCTCGAAGGGGCCGATGTATCTTGGTGCGAGTTTTCCTTTGACATGGAAGCGTTGGGTTCCCTTGAGAGGTGTGACCCAGAGATAGACATGGTCTCCAACTCGGAAGGTCATGTCTCTCCGACGTGAGTCAGCGTAGCTCTTCGGCCTTGACTTGGCAGTCTTCAAACGCTCTTTGATAAGCTGGACTTGCTCTTCTGCTTCACGAAGGATATCGGGCCCAAAGACTAGTCCTTCTCCGGTCTCTGACCAATTAAGGGGTGTGCGACACTTGCGTCCGTACAACACCTCAAATGGTGCCATCTAGAGGCTTGACTGATAACTATTGTTGTAGGAGAACTCGGCGAAAGGGAGGCAATCTTCCCACCTAGCTCCATATGCTAAGACACAAGCTCGGAGCATGTCTTCGAGTATCTGATTCACTCGCTCTGTCTGACCTCCGGTCTGTGGGTGGAAAGCAGTGCTGAAGGACAACTTGGTCCCCATGGCCTCTTGGAACTTCTTCTAGAATCTTGAGGTAAACTGTGTTCCTTGGTCTGACACAATATCCTTGGGAACACCATGAAGGCTTACGATTCTGTTGATGTAGAGGTTGGCTAGCTGGTTTCCCTTGTAAGTCATTTTGAGAGGAATGAAATGGGCTACTTTGGTCAAGTGGTCGACTATGACCCAGATGGAGTCATGTCCCTTATTTGACCTGGGTAATCCAGTGATGAAGTCCATTCCGACTTTATCCCATTTTCATTCAGGCACCTTGAGAGACTGTAACAATCCAGCGGGTCGCTGATGTTCAGCTTTGACCATTTGGCATATGTCACACTTAGCGACGAAAGTGGCTATCTCTCTCTTCATGCCATGCCACCAGAATCTTTCCTTTAGGTCTTGATACATCTTGGTTCCTCCGGGGTGGATGGAATACGGGGTGTCATGAGCTTCTTGCAAGATCAAATTCTTGAGCTCAATCTTGTTGGGTATGCAAATGCGATTCCCAAACCGCACAATTCCTTGCTCATCCTCTGAGAATCCTGGGGCCTTGCCTGCCTTGATCTTCCTCTTGATGCCTCCAATACTTTCGTGTCCCTTCTGAGCTTCCTTAACATCATCTACCAAGGTAGGCCTAACTTCGAGGTTGGCCAAGAATCCTGGTGCAACCAGTTCCAACCCGAAGCTTTCCAGTTCTTCATACAAGGTGGGTAGCCTGTCCTTAAGCATAGTATTCAAGGAACAAGCCTTTCTGCTTAATGCATCTGCTACCACACATTATCCTTTCCAGGGTGGTATTGAACACTAAGGTCATAATCCTTGATCAACTCTAGCCATCTTCTTTGCCTCATGTTCAATTCCTTCTGAGTGAAAATATACTTTAGACTTTTTTGATTCGTGTATATCTCACACCGCTTCCCTAGGAGGTAATGTCGCCATGTCTTCAGGGCATGAACTACAGCTACCAACTCGAGGTCATGAGTAGCATAGTTATCTTCATGAGGCCATAGTTGCCTCGAAAGGTAAGCTACGACTCTGCCCTCTTGCATCAGAACACCTCCCAGTCCAGTTCTCAACGCATCACAATATATCACAAATTCCTTGTGTATATCTGGTGTGGCCAAAACTGGGGCAGTGGTCAATCTCTTCTTCAGCTCTTGGAAGCTTTCTTCCCACTTCGGCGTCCATTCAAACTTCTTGTCCTTCTTCAAGAGCTGAGTCATGGGTCGTGCAATGCTTGAGAATCCTTCAACGAACTTGCGGTAATATCCTGCAAGTCCGAGGAAGCTTCTGACTTCCTTCACATTGCTTGGGGATTGCCATTCAGTCACGACTTCAATCTTAGAGGGATCGACCGACAATCCTTCTTTGGTCAAAACATGACCCAATAATCCAACTTCACGTAGCCAAAATTCGCACTTGCTGAACTTGGCATACAGTTGGTGCTCTCGGCTTGTCTAGGACCATCCTCAAGTGTTGCTCGTGCTCTTCTTCCATCTTTGAGAAGACAAGAATGTCATCAATGAAGACAACGACAAACTTGTCCAAATATTCCATGAAGACCTTATTCATGAGATACATGAAGTAAGCTGGGGCATTAGTCAATCCAAAGGACATGACCGTGCACTCATACAGGCCATATCTGGTTACAAATGCCGTCTTCGGAATATCTTGGGGTCTGATTTTCAGCTGGTAGTACCCAGATCTGAGGTCGATCTTGGAGAACACCTTGGCCCCATTGAGTTGATCAAACAGTTCTTCAATCTTGGGAAGTGGATACTTGTTCTTGATTGTAACTTCATTGAGGGAGCGGTAGTCAATGCACAAGCGGATGGTACCGTCCTTCTTTGCCACAAACAGAATAGGTGATCCCCAAGGGGAGGCACTAGGGCGGATAAATCCCTTCCTCAACTTCTCTTCTAGTTGCTTCTTCAACTCTGCTAACTCTTCCGATCCCATTCTATAGGGCTTCTTATAGATGGGTCCTGCTCCGGGCATGAGCTCGATGATGAACTCAATGTCTCGGTCTGGAGGCATTCCCGGTAGCTCATCAGGAAAGACATCGGGGTATTCGCATACCACCGGCACTTGCTCCAATCCGACTTCAGTCAGACTGTTGACTTGGTTGGCTTGAGCAGAGGAGGGGTTGGAGGCAAATTTAACTTCGACTCCTTGGTCATTGGTTACAGTGACGGTCCGGTTGGCGCAATCTAACAAGCCTTGGTGCTTGATGAGCCAATTCATTCCTAAGATCACATCCAAGCCTTGTGATCTTAAGACGATAAGGTCTGCTAGGAAGTCTACCTCATTAATGACAATTCTGACTCCTTTACATCCTATCTTGGTTCTCATCTCTGCTCCGGGGGTTTGCACCACCATAGGGTTATTCAGGGGTGTAGGGGTCATGCCACTTTTTAATGCAAACTCTTGGGTGACAAATGAATGCGTGGCTCCAAAATCAAACAAGACAGTTGCAGGTGTTGAGTTAACAAGGAACGTACCCAGCACGACGTCCGGGTCTTCCTGGGCTTCTTCAGCAGTGACATGATTCACACAACCCTTGACGTTGTTGGGCAGGTTGCGGGGAGCTTGGTTCCTTGGTGGAATTCCATGGCCTTGCCCTGGGTTCTGCGCATTGGGGCGCGGGACGTCGGGCTTCTTGTTGGGGCAATACTTGGAGTAGTGTCCTGCCTGACCACATCTGAAGCAAGTGACTTGATTGGGGTTGCTGCTCTTTCTGGCATTGTTATTGGGGTTGTTGAAAGCTGGCATGGGGTTGGCATACTGTTGAGGCTGATAGTTGGTGCGAGGTGCAGGGGCTCTTGGCTGCTGATAGGTTGGCTTGACCGGGGCTGGCTGCCACGGGCGAGGCTTCTGGTTGCTAGAGCTACCCTTGCTGATCATCTTGCGCTTACCGGTATCATCCAAAGCACGTCGCTTGTCTTCAAGCATGAGTGCCTTGTTCACCAGATCAGGAAAGGTCGGGCAGTCACACACAACAACCGAGTACTGCAGAGTCTGGTTAAAGCCTTCCATGAAGCGCTCCCTTTTGGCAGCATCAGTGCTGACATCCTCAGGAGCATACCTTGAGAGAACACTAAACTTCTGCCTGTACTCCTTGACAGTGCTACTTCCTTGCTTCAGGGCTCGGAACTCATGCTTCTTGATGGCCATGATTCCGGAAGGAATGTGGGCCTTGCGGAATTCTTCCTTGAAGTCATTCCAAGTGATGTTTTGCTCAGCATGCATGGCCTTGAATCCATCCCACCAAGCTCTGGCAGTTCCCCCGAGACAGTGAGCAGCATATGCCACCTTCTCACGGTCCTCAGTGCATCCGACTAGTTCCAGTAGATCCTCAATGATGCGGACCCAGTCGTCTGCATCCAGGGGTTCAGCATTCTCGATGAAGGTGGGTGGTGCATGCTTCTTGAACTCCACCAACGTGGAATGTCCATTGCCGTTTCCCGCCGGTTGGCGATTGACAGCTTGAGCAATCATCTGGAGGGCTGTAGTGTTGGCTTGGCGTTCCTCTCGGAAGGCTTGGAGAAGCTGAGCCATGTCCATGTTTGGAGGTGGTGGCGGTGGTGGAGCTTGTCCTTGGGTTTGGTCCTGACTTGCTTCTGCTCCGGTTGAACCTGCAGCTTCTTGCTGCTGGGTAGAGGTACCAGTACGAGTTACAACAGGCATCCTGTTGGAGCGGTCATCATGATTGGGAAAGATGGGGAAAGCAATATAGATGGGATGCCTAGTAAGGGGGTTGGTATGACACTAATTGTTTTCATGCAAGGGCCAAAAGGCCAAACACATTCATTAAAATCCAAATGGGTGATGTAGTCGCTTACAAGTTCCCGTAGGAAAGCACGACGTCCATCAAACACATCAAAAGCAAACACAACACTACATGGTTTCATATGAACCATTACAAGGACTCGACTTCGCATAGGGGTACACGACCTATCCTACCGTAGGGGTTACTAACGGGCATATCCGGGTTGCGAATGATGCCTAAGTGGTGGAATGCTCGGTCGCGTAGACTGGCTCTTCTGGCTCTTCCTCCTCGTCATCGGTGGCCTGACTTCCTTCATTGCTCGAAGGGGTGGGGGAGTGGAGGAGCTCAACACGACGTTGCTTTGCCGGTGGTGTGAAGAGCTTGCGGTAATCCCTTGCGCTCATGCGGTGCTGATGTGGTGGTTCCCCATCCTTTGGGGGTCTTCTGCCTCGGTATGCGATCGCGGGCTGACCAGGGGGAGCACCTTCCTTCTTGATCCTATCCGTCTTCCCTTGTGTTTGGCGAAGAAGTGCCTTGGTCTGATGAAGTTCCTTTTGGAGCTCCATTGATTCCGAGGCCAAATGTTGTGCCAAACTATCTGCACAAAGGCTGAAGTAGGTCTGGAATCGGAGTGGAAGTCCTTCTTCTAATGGTGGAGCTGGCGCACTGCTCTCATCCTCACCTTCCTTCCGATAAGGCAAGAAGCGGGTTGCCAACTCGTCTGCCATCTCTAGAAGAAGGTCTCGGAGGCGGGTGAGTGCCTTGAGGGTTGCCGTCTCGACGGCAAGAACCAGTGTTGCCATCTAGGGTCCCTCGTAGAACCAGCTTGTTGGAGAGTCATTAGCCTTCACGATCACTTCCACATGATACTCCGTCTCGGTTTCATTGATCCAATGCTCATGGTAGGCGAAAATGGGGGCTCGGTGAAACTGGCACTTCTTGAGGCTATCCTCGAGAAGCACGGGAAATCCGGTGGTCAGGAAGTCTTCGGGTACGTCATCCATCTACAAAGGTTGAACGGGAGAGGTCAATAAGGGAAATATATCTCGGGTTGGGTAAGCTTTCGAAAAGAAGAGAAGTTTAGATGGTCTCAAGCTAACTAACGTCCATGCTAACTAAGGCTTCCTACAGTCAGGATGGCTCTGATACCAGCTCTGTGGGGACCCTGACTCATAAGTCATGATCACCGAATGCACGTGTACAATGATCCCAGAGATCAATGCTCACTTAACACACAGAAGCTGAATAACAAGAGTCTTACATCCATACATACCGTCTTACACAAATTATGACCATTATGGTCAAGTCTTACATAGATAAAGCCACAAGGGCTGAATATCAAATAAACTTAAGCAGCGGAAATCTTCGTCGATAAGTAGAACCCATGCCATCTGCCTTAACCCTACATGCATTCTAACTGGGAAACGTCCTAGTTCGCATGTTCATCTCCAAAGAACTCTTCTTCGAACTCCTGTTCTTCCAGGCCTGGCCAATTAAATAACCAGTGGCAAGCCAATGAGTACTTTGAATGTACTCGCAAGCAACCCATGTTTTGGCTCAAGATACAACAATGCATGACATAGGTAAACATTTGGAAAAAGCTAATTTTTGTTGTGTTATGACATGTTCAATAATTGGTAAACCATGCATCGCATGAATTCAAGTAACCATAGGGGTTGGTTACAGATATCAACATAAAGGGAGTGGGCTCCAACCCAACTCATTCATGCCAAGTCCTTTGACTTGACCCAAGAAGTACTTCCCACACACACTGGTTTCTAAACAAGTGGACGTAGCCCAAGAGCGGTTACCCAACTGTCCTTGACCGTGGACACGGCTATTCAAATAGTTTTACACTCCGCAGAGGTTGCACACTTTACCCACAAGATCCGGGGAACTTCCGTGTCATCCACGACCTGCGGTACCTCAAGTACCCGGGGTAAGCACCCAATCACTATCTTTCCCTAGACGACACTAACATGGAGTCCACTCGATTGGTAGTAACCCCCGTGCCCAACATTTCACAACTTAAAAATTGTGGAGCCTTGCTCCCATATTCATCACATACCACTGGCACGGGGTTCCAACGGTGTGTCCGGTGCCCCATAAAAATGTTCTTGGCCGCCCTACCTGGCACGACCCCGTCTTGAGAGAGCGCACCAACAACTCTCCCATCACTAGTAATGCGGGCTCCAAGATAGTATCGGCCTAGGTAATCAATAATGCCCTTTCCCATACAAGGGTAGAGTGGTTGCGCATGTAAGGTTGGAATAACGGTCGCAACTTTAACCAATCCATTTTGAAAAACAACACACACACTTTCCTCGGTACACCACTTCATCATCAAGTGGCTACCAAACTCATCATCTCCCCTGGGCATAAGTGGCACCCGATGGGGGTTTTCGAAAAGTCTTTTGAAAATACTTTGTCTCCATCACCATGCATATTCCCGTCCCTTTTTGCATAGCAACTACTTTAGCATCCTATCTACTCCCACCGGCATAACCCTCATAAGAAGGTAGGGTCATGCACAATGCAAGTATCAACAAGGAGGAAATGAAGGCAACCCACCAAAGTGGCTACCATCTCACCATGATTCCGATGCAACAATAATAAAGTGCTATATGAAATGCATAAAAAGGGTTTCATAGACATGGTCAAAGGGCTGCTTGCCTGGCTCAACAAAGTCTTCTGGGTCTTCAAAGTCTTCTCGTCCAACTCCTTCGTCAGCAATGCAATCTATCGTCGCAAAATAATAACGAGAAAATAAGGCAATAATAAAACAGAAAAACCAAAGTGCTCAGAAAAATGTCAACTCATTTTTGTTAAATACTAGGGTGGAAACTAAGAAGGGGAGAATTCCTAGTTTTGGATTTGGAGTCATGGAAGTAGTGCTAGGAATTTTAAATGACTGGCATAAATGCTCAAATTCAAATTTAAATTTGAAAAGTGAAGAAAAGTTGGTTTGATGTGAATGAAAACTGCACCAATAAATAGGTGGGATTATTACAAGAATTTAGGAGTTGGAATTATTGCATTTGGATTATTATTTAATCCTGTGGATTTTTTGGAAAAGTTATAGAAAAAGAAAAGGAAAAAGGGCTCTATGCCTGCTGGGCCAGAACAGCCGCAGCGCAGCAGGCCCAGTCAAAGAGGCGGCCCAGCGCACTGGTGCACGCGCGTGCGCCGGGTTTAAACCTGACGGGCAGGGCCCAGGCATTAGCGAGAGAGAGAGAGGGGCGATGGAGAGGAGAGGCTGACAGGCGGGGCCCGATTGTCATCCCTAACCCTGCGACAGAGGGCCGACAAACTCACCGGCGTCGATGTAGGGCACGACGAGGTCGGGCGAGGGTACGGATGGACTCAGTGTCGAGTCGCCATTCGGGTGGAGGTGGTTGGGGTCGCCGGGGTGGCCTGGTTCACCGGCGACGAGGTCTTGTGGCAGAGGACCTTCGGGCGTCATCGGTTCCGACCGTTTCCGGCTGCAAAAGAAGCGGGGGAGAAAGGGGAAATGATCAGGGGTGCTCGGGGGTTCCAGATCGAGCCAGAGGAGGAGCAGAGGAGGCCTGTACCTTGCGAACTCCGGCGAGCCGAAGCGGCGGAGCTCGAGCTCGATCTCGAGCTCGGGCAGCTCTAGAGAGGAACTGGGGATGCAGGGGGGTGATTTGGAGATGCAGAGAGCGAGTGGTGAGGAGAGGAGAGATCGGGGAGGCCTTTAAGTAGGCGAGCCATGGCTCACCATAGACCCGTGCACCGGCGAGGTTGTTGCCGTTGCTGTGGGTCACGGGGGCGCGCGTGGGCATGTCTGGGGTGCTCGTGGGTTTGGTCCAGAGCGAGGGAAAGAAGAGAGAGAGGGAGCAGGGGGCCAGAGGCACCGCGTGTGTGAGCACGCTCACTGGTGTGCTCAGGCGGTCGTCGCGCGTGCGAGCTGGGGCGATAGGAGGGAGAAGGAGGAGGGGGACAGAGGCATGGCATGTCGCAGACGTCGAGGCGCATCGTCGGGCGTGCTGGGGAGGCCCGAGGTGGCCGGAGGTGGTTGGAAGGGGGCGGCTACAGTGCGGGAGCGCACTGTAGCGTGCTCCAGAGTGTGCAAATGGCCGGCATGCCATTTTTTTGGTAAAGTGGGCACGGCCAAAGGTGTCTGGTAGCTCTAGGGAGGAGTAAAGAAGTAGGAGATGGCCTTGGATGCCCTGGGTGGCCATTAGGAGAGGAGAGAGGTAGAAGAAGAGGGAGAAATGGGCTGTCCAGAGAGAGAAAGTGGGGTTTTACCCATCCAATAATTGAACCGTGGATTTTCCATTGTTATTGGAGGTGAAAGAGGACTAGGAGGGGTTGTGGTAAAGAGTGGAGCTCATGGAGATTAGTGGAAGAGCCCCAAACAGGGTTTTTAGTTAACATGCAGAAGGTGTTTGATATGGTTTTGGGGTACTTGCACTAATTTACTTCCTGTGGCACTTGGCAGGGGTGTTTTTCATGACAAAATGACATGGAAAAAGGAAGATGAGCTCATTTGGAAGAGTTTGCTAATGAAGCTTTGGCAAACCCTAGAAATTAGCAGAAATGAACTTGTGTAGATCTAGTTGAGCAAATCACTTCTCCTTGATGCACCACTTGGGGTAGTGGCCTCATTTGGTCATATGAACATGCCCACAAAAGTTGGGGTCAAGGAGAGAAAGTTGGTAGTACAAACTTGTTCAAATTTGATTCTGGTTAGAGAGGGTTTTGGGGCATTTTGGTGAACCAAAATGACCTTAATTGACATGAGGCTTTGCATGGTGATAACAATATGCATTTGTGACTTGCTGGATTTTCCTTGGATTTTTATGAAAATATTTCCTGTAGAAATATTTCAAATCCTTGAAATGGGCATAAATGGTTTTGGGAGGTTTTGTCCAATATTTTGATCATGACCATGTGTTGAAACTCATATATATGGAAAATATATGTCCATTGAGTTTCCCTGATTTTTCTCAAATATTTTTAAAAGAATAAAATAATTTTTCCCTATTAAAGACCATTTCTGGCCTTAAGAAAAAGCTTTTAAATAAAATGGGAAAGTAACTTTTAAAATTATATCTTTGTGGTTTATGGGAATCCTTTATCTAATAGGTTTCAAATATACTTTTTGAAATATTTTTCATACCCCAAATCAAGTACTTATAGTGCAAACCTCAATTCAGAGGTTTTTGGAAAACTAATTTTTAAAATACTATTTGGCCAAATTATTTTTGTAATAAAATACTATACTGCACTATACACATGGCATGATCATTAGGCAGAAGTTTGGGGCAAGGAGATGAAGTACAGAAGGTGGAGTAGTTGACTTTAAAGAGCACTTGAAAAACCACACAGAGAAATCCAAACCCAAAATAAAAGCCAAATAATGCAAAAGTTTTTGTTGGTCCAAATTTTCATGCTTTATTAATGCAAATGACAAGTTACAAAATGCAGGGTGTGACAAAACAAGAAAAGTAATTGAATGTACAGACATTGTAAGACAGGCGGGTGCAATGGATAGTAGGGGAGAAAATAGGGCATGAAATAATTCACATATATGTGGTCTAACCAAACAGAATAGTAGGACATAATTTCACATATATGACGGCTAATTAAACAGGATAGCATGACACAATTTCACATGTATGATGGCTAACTAAACATGATAGAATGACATACTTCAAAATATGATGACTATGTAAATAGGATGACATGATATAACTATACAATGTGTCTATTAAAGTGGTTGGCATATCATAAATCACAAACATGCCGTCGATGGAAACATGATGGCATGATATAATTCACGGATAGAATGACATGATTCAAGATATGATGACTATGTAAACATGATGAGATGATATAACTATATTATGTCTGTAGAAAATGGGTTGGCATGCCATAATTCAGATACATGCTGTCTATGTAAACATCATGGCCTGATATAATTGAAATATATGATTTGTATACTAAGGAAGTGAGCAGAGGGCAATCACATATATGATGTGTCAACTAAGGAGATGGCATTCAGTATCGTGTATTAGATGTAAAAAATAAGCATTGCAATACAACATATGCATGATATGAGTAATATAACCCTGCAAAGTTTGAGCATACACCTCAGGGGGATAATAGGACTGGTCATCTGCCTCGGAATCCTCCTCTGAAGAGCTATCTATAACCAGCAAGATATTTGCTTCAGCAGGTAGCATTGTCTGCTCTGAAGACCTTGTTTTCACTCCAGATTTCTCCAGCACCAATTCAAATGGCTGATGCACAAGAAGAGCAGTTGAATATACAAAATTGTCGACAAAAGCAATGAGAAATACAAAAAAGGACGACATGATATAATTCACATATATGACGCTTGGCTAAACAACATGGCATTGCATAATTCACATATATAATGCCTTGCAACAAGATGGCATTGCATAATTCACATATATGGTAATTAGACACTAAACAGGTGGCATTCACACAAAGCATGTCTAAACTAAGAAAATGACATAGCAATGCAAGATACCATACGCACGATATGAGCAACATAACCCTACCAAGTTAGAGCATGCACCTCGGGGGGGGGGGGGCGGGACTAGTCATCTGTCTCTGAATCCTCCTCTGAGGAGCTATCTGTAACTAGCAAGACATGTGCTTCGTCAGATAGCATTGTCTGCTCTAAAGACCTTGTTTCCACTCTAGATTTTTCCATGACCGTGCCGAATGGCTGATGCACAGGAAGAGTAATTGAATGTACTAAATTTTTTGACATATTTAACACGTAATAAAAAATGATGTCATGATATAATTCACATATAAAATGACTGGCTAACCAGGGTAGCATTGCAAAATTCACATATATGATGCCTGGCTAAACAAGATGGCATTGCATGATTCACATATACGATAAAGAAACTAAAAAGATGGCATTGACACAAAGCATGTCTAAACTAAGAAGGTGACATCTTTGATGCATACAGTAAGCAATGCAAGGCACCATATGCATGATATTACCACCATCAGCATGCCAAGTTAGAACGAAGACCTCATGGGGTAAATAGGAGTGGTCTTCTGCTTCTGAATCCCCCTCAAAACAGTTATGTCCCTCTTGATTACGACCTGAAAATGGTGGATAGGGTCTGCCTTTGCGCCCACCATGGAGCGACGTCTGCATGAAATATTATTGCCATGCAAGGCTCGTCTCTTTTGCTCTACATGTTCAGTTCCATTGTGTACAATAACTGACATGCATAGGAATAAAACATAGTGAGATTATGTAAGGAGTGCATGCACAAATCCAGAGTGATGGTAGCAAACTGTGGATAGACCCAAAACCAATGATAGCAGGCAGATAATAGCTTGAGTTAAAAAATACAGATAATGCCTCCTTTAATGTTTGTTTGCACCCAACATGAAACTTATAGTTGACACCCGAGATTAACCAGATAGTAGACAGATAGTACTGATTGCTTCCCTAATATGTACCCCACAACCATTTAAAAACTCAAGTTTCAGCATAAGTTTGGACCTGACTTGGAGTCTAATAGGTGAACACGACGATAAAGTAGCATGTCATCATATTAAGCGATGCATAATGTAAGCAGACACAGAAGAGCGTGACCTCCCTTGCGGACCCGTGTAGTCCTCAAGGTCATCTGCTCAGTTGGTGATGGTAATGCAGTTGTCGTGGCTACCGGCGGCAGGGAAGAAGATCTGAGGCGGCGAAAGATAGTCTGGAGAGCGGATCCCTGCTGTGATGAACCCTTCCCTCGTTGGAGCAGCTGAGCTGGGGTGGAACACAACACCACAGGAGCAGGAAAAACCACACAAGGTTTTCTTTGACACATATCTGTAATAGAAGTAATTGTGTAAGGGCTTGTTTGTCTTTGAGGATTCTAACAATGCAGGGATAGGAAATAGACAGGAATAGGACAGGAATGCACGTCCAAAACAGAGAATTTAAAAACACAGGATTTCTGCCAATCTAGGTGTTTGGTTCACAAGAATTGGAAGAACACAGGATGCAAAGAATCATGGTGAGATTAAGTCAAACCACAAGAAAATGTACGATTATAATGCTATTATGCTACTATCTCTTACTCTTGTGCTTCATGAATAGGAATTTCAAAAGGAGGACAACTGGAAATTAAAATTCCTACAGTTTTTCTTTCAAGGAGACACTAAAGGAAGAAATCCTGCAGTTTTCCTTTGCTCCATTCCTTTGCACCAAATTCATGAAAAGTAGTACCATAGGAAACTTTCCAATTCCTATGTTTTTCATTCACTTTTCGTTTCAAGCACTGGCGATTCTAGTAGGCAGGCTTGATCAAGGAAAAGCCTACACTTAAAAAATGTTTTTGTGCTACTTCTATTACTTTGGATCCAGGCCACTGCCCTACTAGCTCAGCTCCCAGGGCCATAGACAAATGCACAGCTCAAACGCGCAGAGATAAATAATGATGGCATTCAAGAGAGTCCATCATAGATAGCTAAGTTGCCTGGTACCTCACTGCTTGTCATATAGTAGGATAAAAAAATCGTATTTCCCGTTACTCCGTGTGCTCAATGGACAATATATATAACATGTAGAGTAAATAAGAGATGCAACAAGTGTACAACCTTTTTGGCGAAGCCATGTCGATCTCAGCATGATTGGGTTAGCCGGTGAGGATGCTCCGGCTGACTTGGCTGTCAGAGGAGGGGAAGAATATCTTAGGCGTCTGGAGATGGAGCCCGAGGTACTGCTCCGCTGTGGTGGAGGGTTACGTTGTTGGAGCAGCTCCGGTGAGTTGTACGACGCCGAGGCTGAAGCAGGACAAGAGAGACAATGTTAACCTGAGTGGAATTGTAATAGCATCTCCAATAGATGACGTAAAATACATAACCACAAAGTGCTAGATGTAAAATACATCAGCAGCTCATCTCTGAACTTAACTGTTGAACCTGAATATAACTGTCGAAACTGAACTTAACTGTCGAAACTGAATTTTGTTGTCGAAACTGAATTTTACCGTCAAAACTAAACGCACTAGAGGTGAGGCTACATATCAGTCGACTGACTTTTTCATCTCTGGTCAGTCGATTTTGCAACCGTTGGATACGAAATCAAGGGCCTGCAGTTCATGTTCAACCTCCACCTCCCTGAGCTGCTAGCCACCACCGGCCAAATAGCCGCCCCTCGCTGCCCACGGCCGGCGGTCGCCGCCCCACCCGCCCCGAAAACACTCCCCATCGCCGGTCCGCCGCCGCCCTGTCCATCCCTCTACCCCCCCAGTGTCGAGCTTTTTCTTCGGCGATCCCCATGCCACCGCCCCACTACCACCGGCGACCACCGCCTCCACCCTGAACTCTAAGATAGATAGTGGGGTACCTCTCCGACGAGCCCCCTCCCCGCTGCGGCTGGTTCTTCCTTAACTCCGGCGAGCCCCCTACCCCCTGAAAATCAACTGACCCAAAAGTCGATTCAGTCGACTGAAGTGTAGCTAAATCGGAGAAGCATCGCAAGCAAGAGCAAGAGTGAGAGCAAGAGCAAGAGGAAGAGTAGACAAGGTAGGGGACCGAGAGCAAGAGCTGAGTAGCAGCGTGAGCGAGAGCCAAAGTAGTAGCAGCTCCTACTGATGTGGACGTCGCCGCCGATGGAGCCACGCCGTGGAGGAAGTGGCTGGCGACGCCGTCGTGGATGGAGCCGCACCGTGTCAGCTCGGGATAGAGCACCGGCAGCACCGTGAGATCGAATCAACAAGAAAGTGCGGCGATTATTGTACAACCTCTTTGGTGGCGCCGATTAGGCCGCAGCTTCATCTGACGAAACAGTGATGATGATGCTCTTTCGGTGATGCAGGTGAAGACGGCAGTGTGGGAATGGAGGTGGTGCGAAAGACAAGGGGAACATCGGGGCAGCTCCTTGGAGGTGGGGGACGGGGTGGCTGAACCAGCCGGACGACCAGATCGACGACGGATCCTCATCCGGTATGGTGGATGAGAGATGTCAAGGTGTTGCTGTGGACGACATCGTCGGGGAAGAGGCTCCGGCTGGGTGGAGGACGGAGGAGGGTGTGGGGCTTCGCGGGTTTTCCCAGCCTCGGTGTATGAATGGGTGGACAGATGGGATGGGAGTGGGGAACCATGGCTTAGGGACGCGCTTGTCCGAAATGTGGGGTAAGTTACGAAAGTACCCCCACCGATTTGAGGCGGTTCTTTTGGTTCATGGGTATCACGGGCATTTTGCGTGTCAGGATTTCACGGGAGGTGGGAGTTTTCGCGCACGATGTAATTTTGGAATAGCAAGGCGCGGGTTGAGATGGAGGGTGTTGTCAGAGCACAACGAGACAAAGATATATCTTAAATATTTCGGGCTAACAAGGCGCGGGTTGAAATTTCTGGACAAGCCTAACCTGTACTGTACCAAATCAATTCGCACTACAAATGTCATTCAAAACATTGAATTCATGTTATGTTCAATTAAAATATTATGCTACGTGTATAATGCATGCAACCTACTACTCAAATGAACGTTTTAGTGCATTCCAAACGTATATACTACCGCTTCAATATGAACTAAATTTGAATTCGTTTCTCTATTTGAATAAGATCTAAAATAATGATTGTTGTGAAGTCAAAGGATTTAAATTCATTTCTCTGTTTTAATAAGATATACAATCATCATTATTGTCAAGTTAAACCATCGTTTGTGTATTATCTTCACAACACACCACATGATTAGTCTCGAGTTACATATGAACTATGTGTACTATATGAACTCGAACTTGATTTTTTGAATCCACTTTAGGTTAATTTCACATCATAGTACATTTCAAGCCCTAGCTAGATCTTCATAATCTTAACCATGTCTCATATGTATAATGTGTTTATCACATTATGTATGGTGCCCCGCCCCCTACGCCTATAAGTATTTATATGTGAGTTGCAAACACCACACATTACCACAAATTCAAATAAAATGTGAGAATGTTCGATATATAGTATTGTTTAGATTGTTCGATATTTAGTTGTAAGCTACAAACGCCACACATTATCACCAAAATTCAAATAAAATGTGAGATTGTTCGATGTATAGTATGGTTTAGATTGTTCGACATTTAGCTGTGAGTTGCAAACGCCATGCATTATCACATCATGGTATAACATGTGCAAAACCACAACACGCGTATCATCGCTATATTCATGCATGCATATGTTTAAAACAGTATGGTCTCCTATTCATATATATGATTCCACTTTCATATCAAATTATGATCTTTGTTAGTCTCTTACACCCACACAATCCTCAAACCTTTGTAGCTACCAGTAACATTCTCTCGTGCATGCACACGCCCTCCTCGCCCTCCCCCTCCCTCAGCATTCTATCCATCACACACACTCATTTTTTTGTCTTTAGGACATTCTCCCACAATCTCCACAACTCCTTTCTGACACACAACGATCGATAAACCTCTCCAGCGATGTCTACCTACAACATACACACACACCTTCAATCTCCTCCTTTATGTGTCCTTGCCTCGTGTCTCTCATACGGTCCCACACACGTGTAAACTCTCGCCCCTCTTTTCATCGATCTCACAACCGTACACTCCTCCCCTATCTAGCTAGTAGCTGGGCCTCTCACACCACCTCCTAGCTCCATTCTCTCTGTCTATCCGTCTCACCGGGCCTTATTTGCCTCTTACAAATGGACGTACACCGACCGATCTCCCGCTATACATATAGCTAGCTAGGTCCTTATAACTCATTTTCCCCACGCGTCGATCGATCTACCTCATTAGTTATGTCTCTCCCTTCCTCCGACAAACAACAATTGATCTACCGATCTAGTTAGGTTTGCTTACCAAACACATGGTTCCCCTTCATCTTCCATGGATGTGTCCCGACAGATCTATCACGCACAGGCACACACAGAAACACATCCCCACTCTTATTGATAATATTGCAGTTCCACCCTTAGTTTGTCTAGTAGGCCTCTCCCACCATCTTCGAGAAGCAACTCCATCAACCATCCAGCACTCTACCCGTCTCCCTCCCTCTGTCTATCCTCTCTCTCTCTCTTTCCCATCCTATTTCCTGTCCTTCAATTATGTATGGATGTCGACGGATCTCCCTCAAGACATAGCTGCGTCTCTCCTTCTCAACACATATACGAGTCGTTCTACCTCTATAGTTAGGCCTCTGCCTACCCCTCCCCCACCCCCTCCCACAGACACACACACCGATACATCGAGCTCTCTAGTCATGTCTCCCTGCCACACACAAACTTGACCTATGCCCCCTGACGTTCCGGTAGGTCAGTCGCCCTATATCTTTGACTTGCACACACACACAATTTCGATGGCTCTCTTCATCGATCTCGCACCCACCCACTTGATCCTCTCTTCGACTCTATCGATATCTATGATCCCTCCCTCTCTTCTTGTGGATCGCCTGGCCCTCTATATATGATATGGATAGGCCTCCATTTCACACACATTGCATGCTAAATTTTCTTTGAGATGTCATCGACACATATTCCCACAAATACATTCACGAAATCTACCTCCCCCAAAACAAAAAACACTCACGAACGCACAAACCATTTGTCTAGGTTTGTATCTCTCTCTCACACACACACGTAGGTGGGGGATGTGCACGAAGAGAAGAGGTGCACGCACGGTGCACGTACTCCCATCACTTTCCCAACCAGACCCGCGCGGGTACACGGTGGAGCTCATTTCTGTATGAAAAGGCAGCCCACGTGGTAATTTGACACGTGTACTAGTTGTCCACGAGATGGAGGAAGGATCGTCTACCATGGGTGAACAAACTAATTGTGACTTGACGCGTTATGTTAAAAAAGAGGCAAACCATGTGGGGCCTACCTTAGAGGCAAGGGTCTATACATTGGAGTACTTTTGATGTGTCCCGTCAACTCGCAGAATGAGGAGAAGCTTGCTTAGTACGTCGTCTCCCCTGCCCATGGGCGCGGTGGCTCGCAGGATGAGGTGAAGCTTGCTTACTAGTAGTAGTACTGTACGCCTTATGCCCGCTCCCTCGCCCATGCGCGCGGTGGCTCGCAGGACGAGGAGAAATTTTTACCACTCCCTCCGTTTACTTCTCGTCCCTACTACCTTGGTTAGAGAGATTATCATATTGTTTGGAATGTATATGTCCTTTAGTAGATTTCAATATGAACTACTAGTACATACTCCAAACGCTGATGTATATAGACGTATTTTAGAGTGTAGATTCACTCATTTTACTCCGTATGTAGTCCATATTGAGGCCTTGTTTGGTTCATAAGTCCTAGGACTTTTTCTAGTCCCAACTAAAATGTCCCTACTCCTTAAAAAGTCCCTCCCTATTTGTTTTCAGGGACTAAAAAGTCCCTAGTCCCTCCCTAGAGGTCATTGAATGACCATGTTACCCCAAGTAAACAGAAAAATAACAACCAAACAACACCATGGGGCGGCGGGGCAATGGGTGCAGGGAGGGGCATTGTTGGAAAAGTCCCAAAAAAGACTCTCCTTGAGAGTCTTCTTCATTAAGTCCCAAAAGCAAGTTTTAGTCCTTAGTTGTCCCTCCCGTTTGGTTAAAAGGTCTCTAAGATGGACCTTTTCTAGTCCCTACACTAAAAAGTCCTTGGAAACAAACACCCCCTGCATAAAGTTGAGACACTTATTTTGGAACGGACGGAGTACATATTTACTATGATCTGTCAATCATTGAGAAGCAATAGCATGCATGTTAGTCTCCTTTGTATTTGATGAAATGTTGCAATGGGCAACCTTGGACGCAAGATACATGTAACAGAAGCAGGAAGCTTCATAGCATTGTACTATCTCGCTAATAAATTACAGTACGTACTACTAGTACTTCCTCCGTTCGTAAATATAAGTCTTTGTAGAGATTTCACCATGAACCACATATGGATGTATATAGATGCATTTTAAGTGTAGATTCATTAATTTTGTTCCGTATGTAGTCCACCTAGTGGAATCTCTACAAAGACTTATATTTAGGAACGGAGGGAGTACTATGTAAAGAGTTAGGTGTCACACGGTGTCCAGAAAATATGGTGATAGTGTGAGGTGGGCCATGTAATCACTGAGCCTGCGTGTTTTCACTGCTCTTGCACTCCTCCGTCGTAAGAATGGAGAAAATTGTAATCTAGTAGTACCTCCTTTCGCCGAAAGCGTGGGACATCCAGCAGTCCTACCACCTCAGTAATAATGACCAATGAGCCGTCAAAGCACATAGACCCAGCAGTAAGTTGGACAGACGAAGCAACCATCACTCTTGAATCCGCTTCTCCCTTCAATGCAGGCACTAGTGAGAGGTCGCGTCCGCTCTGCCCGGGCATGAATGCGGCATCGATTCTGTGGAGCGACGCTGACCGTTTTGGGCGGGAAGCGCGCGCGGGCGATGGAGGGGCTTTGGGTGGGCCAGGCTGGTCAGGAGCGGGCGTGGCAGGTGTCCGCCTGTCCCTAGCGGACACCTGAAAACGAGAGGATGCACCAACTCTCGCGGCTAAATCGTACACTACATACCATCTCTCTTTAGGACTCTGTCGATCTGTCACTCTCTCTAACACACACATGCTGTTAAACACACACACACACACAAACACACACACACCTTCATAGAATAGGAAAATCGTGCGAGTGTGAAGCCACAGGAAATGAGATACAAATGGAGTACATACAAGAAGCGAATAGGTGACGAATATTCCATGAAACCTGGACTGAGGAGTAGTACTCCCTCCGTCTAGGTGTTAAGTCATCTTACAGAAATAAGATATTCCCAAAATGTTTAGGCGTCATCCATTAACTTCGCCTCTCAATCCCCTCCTAGCCTCGTTTCTAGCAAGCGTTGTTACTTAGTGAGCGTTTGGATCCTTAGCAAGAACAGCTTATAGCATAGCCGGGCAAGTTTAGGCGTTTGGAACTGTTAAAATATGTTAGCTTTTGTGGGACAGCTAGCTTGGGTGGGCTAGAAAAACCTTGCTAGCTCAGGAGAGCCAGATCGGCTCGCTTCCGACGGAAAACTTCTCATAGTAGTAACATAGACTAGTAACATATGCATGTTACTAGTCCAAGTTACTCACCACTATGACCAGCCTGTGCAATGTAACCAAATGCTCCTTACTCTGCCTTGTAATCTCCCCCGGAAACCCAATGCATGGAGCGCAACTACGCGTCGATCAGTCAAGAAATCAAGGTCGGCTTGCATGCGAGTTAGTACGTGGCCCTGCATGGTAGCTAAACATCATCTCTTAGTTGTTTGGATTAATTGTTGCGTTTAGAGACAGAAATCAGGGCTTTGATTGGAGGAATGTCCGGTCAAGTTTCTCCTTCTCCACCAATCTGCTTGCACCTTGGTCCCGCTGCACCTTCTAACGTGACTTATTACACCTAGACGGAGGGAGTCGTATGAGATACGGTGACACACTGACTTTGGTCGAATACAAATGCCCAAAATTGTGTGCATGTTATAATAAGGATTCACTTAAAATAGTATGTGAGCGAATAGAGGGATCAATTGGACAGTGTTCCTGAGCAGTAGCGAGATGTGTGAGGTAAGATACACCGCTGGCGCTTTTAATTTTTCTTATTAATTTTTTTGTTTCATTCTCTGACCGGTGGGACCCGACGTACTACGTGGAGAGAGGTAACGTGACTAACGTTGCATTATTTCTGCACCACTGTGGATAGTCTTACCACCAAAGTCACAAGACACAATTATGATTTAAATCCCAATGACTCCCACACAAAAAACACGGCATGCTTGTCACACGAATGCAGGAATGTATAAAAGGTTATTTTCCTCTCGTTGAACATAACAGGAGGGTTGTGTGCCTAGTTAGCCTGTTCGCTCATCAAACTTGAGGTCTCGGGTTCGATAACTACACTTGAGCATAATTCATGTCAGGAGGATTCTTTGACTGCACAAAATGGATGGATACGGAGCTATACGATTAGCTGCAGCCTTGGCGCTTGTTTTCTTGGGTTTGCACTCTTCACACTCTCTCCAGTATATATATACACGCTGGAGCCTCAATGCGTGTAGTTGCTCTCTTCACACTCTCTCACCCTTTCCAGATCTAAACAAGACTTCATTGGCCTCTCTCTCCCCTCACTACTAGTCTGCTTGTAGTTGCTCTCTTCACACTCTCTCACCCTCTCCAGATCTAAACAAGACTTTGTTGGCCTCTCTCTCCCCTCACTGCTGGTCAAAGAGCCGGCAGGATCCGTCCACTGGGAAGGGAAGGAGACTTAACACTGTCGTCGTCGGCGAGGGAGGTAATCCACTACCGGCGCATCTGTTCACTTTCACCCAGTGGCGGCGCGGGAGGGCCTCCAACCCCTTCTTCTTCGCCACCGTAATAGTGTGGGCCGAATGGCCTCCGGTCGCCCACCGAACCACACCCCAAGAACCTTAAGGTATAATTTACTTATTCCACATGCATTGCTCTAGCTGCATGTGGGCTTTTCCGCTTCTGCACTCGAATCTAGGTGTTGGATCAAACAAGAAAGTAGTGGGGAAAGTTGTATACCATGAATCTAGGACGTGGTTCAAAGAGGAAAGGAATGGAGGAAAGTAGTGGGAAAAGTTGTATAGCATGAATCTAGGACGTGGTTCAAAAAGGAAAGGAAGGGGGAAAGTAGTGGGGAAAGTTGTATCGCATGAATCTAAGACGTGGTTCAAAGAGGAAAGGAATGGGGGAAAGTAGTGGGGAAAGTTGTATAGCATAAATCTAGGATGTGGTTCAAAGAGGAAAGGAGGGGGGGGGGAAGTACTAGTATAGACTAGCTATCCAACACCTACGTTGGTCGAAAAGGGAAAATAATGATAAACTTAGTACACACATCTATAACGAACTGATCTTTTGTTTTGGGGGACAAGGTTGTAGAGTTTGAGCAGGACTAGATTTGCCGCGCTCACATAGGGAAAGGTGTCTAAAGATAACAAAACTGGGACCAACACAAATATGCTCCTTGGTTGTTTGTTCTTTGTTGCAACAGACTGTGCATCACCCTAGTACTTCGGTAGATGCACATGGCGCTGGTGCATCCACTGTCCCGGGCAACTCTTTAACTATTGTTAATCTAAGGCCCTGTTTGGTTAAAAACTCCCTAGTCCCTACCTTCTTGGTTCCAGGGACTAAACATGGACTAGGGGTCATTAAATGACATGCTAAAAGACCATGTTACCCCTAGTAATGAACTAATAGATACAAGGTGCGATGCGTGGTAGGGGCAACTGTTGGAAAAAGTCCCAAAAGACTCTCCCTCAGGGCTTCTTTCTTTAGTCCTAAATGCCCACTTTTAGTCCCTAAAAGACCCTCCTGTTTGGTTTAGATAGGACTGACACGGAGTTTTTTTAGTCCCTCCACCAAAATATCCCTGTAAACAAACACCCTCTAATAATACCGCTAGAAAATTGATGCAATGCCATAGTTAAAAGCAAATTACATGTTTAACGAATTTTATTGTTAATATAATCTCTCTGTTAATATTAATCAATGCCATTGTTTGAGAAATGCTACTGTCTTGCTTTCTTTCCCATTTAGATAAGGTAGATGCTTCTTTTTGTTGGCTTTTGTGTCATCCATCATTATTGACCACTAGTTGTTTCCTTTGCACCTCTGTGTAAACAGGGTTATCTACTTCACCTC
The DNA here is from genome assembly GCF_003073215.2 of Triticum urartu. NCBI lineage: Eukaryota > Viridiplantae > Streptophyta > Magnoliopsida > Poales > Poaceae > Triticum > Triticum urartu. The sequence continues at coordinate 219,478,232 of NC_053024.1, read as the reverse complement.
GTTGCCATTGTGACCTTTTGTTGCACTGCACAAAACACTTTTGTTTTAAGAGTGTTTTGTGCAGTTCAAACAAAATGTCACACCGACAACATTGCTTGATTGCTTGATCTTAGTGGAACTGCACAAGAGGAGATCTTACTTCCTATCCGTGTTGGCAAATTTGGTTCAGATCTTCTTCTTGTGAGTTGTTTGAATTCCGCGTCATGAGAGGTCAGTACTAGCCTTCTTTCACATGATTCTGCAGTGTGCTTTCATATGTTGTGCTACTTGTACGGTAATGTTGCTTGATTTTAGTGAACTACACAAATGGAGACAAGACCTCCAATCTGTATGTGCACCGTAATATCCCATTGAGGTAAGATAAGGATATTTCACAACTGCTGGCATGTATTTTTCCACTTTCATCAGAAAATTAAGGTCATTGTTTAGTGTTATACTTGTGCAACCTAATTGACATGCCAAATCTTACATTGAAGGCGAAGCTTGTCTGTTATTGAACCAAGTGATGAAGGGGAAGAACAAGCGGAAAAAAAAAAAATCAACTCCCGGTGCTGTAATGAAGCACTGGAACTGTGATGACACAAGTAATGATATAGTTTTGCATCTTAATTTATTGCTATGGCTGGAATGAGCAATTGTTTTGCCACTGATTTGATGCCACTCTTAATGTAATACGTAATTATCTCTACTTGTGCAAACAGGGATCTTCCTTGAAGATACGCCATATATTTTAGTGGAACTGAACAAGAAGATGTTGGAAACGTTAAACTAATCGAGGAGTATATAGTAAGCATGGCCACCACAGTAGATAGCAACAGATGGTTCCGGAGAAGTGCTTCATCTGTATGCTCCACACAATAAGCTTCCTGACAAAGGTTGGTACTCACCCACTGATTTCATCCATATGATTGAGCTTTGTCATCTCTATTGGTGTCGTGCTACTGTTTAGATACTGTCATCAAAAAGTGGAATTGTCCTTGAGAAGTGCTTCATCTGTGCTGTTTTAAATATTTACGTTACTTTTTTCGAGCAAATAGGGATGCTAGCATTTAGTTGTCCTCTTGTCTTTGCACAACAGGATCATCCTCCTTCGAAGAAGAATATGGAGTATGGGAAGTGACTAGTTCCGATTATGCCAGGATGAAGAAGCCCTTTCTATCTTCTCATCAGAAGGAGCAGTTGAAGGATGGTTACATTACCCCCCACAAGACCAAACTAACTTCAGCTCAGAAGGACTGAAAAATCTCCATTTTCTTGCTGTGATGCGCGAGTACAATGTTGTTCTAGGATTCTTTCCGGTGAGTTCCATTTTTCTAAAAGTGTGCTCTGCATGGACCATGTAGGTGCCTGTTTAAACTGTTAATTCATAGTACAGTTTGCTTTATACTAATCACTTTTTTTGTGTTTGTGCAAATAGGGGTGCTCAGCTTGATTTCAGTGGGAACTGCATAAAATGTTCATGAATACATCGAATCATTCATTTCCACCACAAGAAAGGAGGTGCCGAGCGAATTTGGTTGATTTTGGTGGAACTGCACAAGAAGAACATCTGGTTTATTTAGCAAACCCTGCCCATTCCACAATGTCCAAACTGATGGCAAACCCTGCCAATTCCACAATCGTAGGCATTTGATATTTTGGAATGGGATAACCTTCTGAAATATTTCTCATTGATTTTAGCAAGAAGACATGCGTTTGATATTTTTGAATGGGACGCCCTTTGCTGTCAGCAGCGTCGATCCCTTTTTTATTTATTCTTTAGTTGTGAAGTAAATATTGGCTCTGACATGTGAATCGTTGAGATGCATAGTCATCGATTGTTTTGAATGTTCTCTATGAATTGCCAGGCTTGTGTGTTTGATTGCAATGTACAGGAACGCTAAAAAGCTGCTCAAACTCTTTGTACTCCTTCTGTTACTTTTTACTTCGCACATTGTGAAAGTGCATACTTTTTTCTATAAGATTGGTCAAAGTAGAGATACTTTGACTATAGACAAAACTTGGATGTAGACTAGAAAGGACCGGAGGGAGTACATGTGAAACTGCTGCAAACGAGGTGATCACCCTGGGAATAATGCTAGTACGTATTGTTTTGCATGTCCATCCAATGCCAGCGATACAAGAATTTGAACTAATAGAAATAAATTCATTCATACACGGTCGGATTTCATATAAACATGCCAGATTTCATAACATTTCATACATTCTTCAACTAAAAAGGGGTGCGCTGGATGTATAATTAATTAACCAAAGCTACCCACCTGTGTCCGGCTGACCCAAACAGAAGCTTCTGTGACTTAACTACAGGCGCAGTTGTGTAACTGACATGTGGCCTAGATGCCTGTTGGGCCCACGTGTCAGTCATCCAACTGCACCAATAGTCAAGTAGAAGCAGCGTCCTTCTCCAACATAGCTCTCCGACTCCACGTTGCCACCAAGAAGCTAACCGGCCATCAGTAGTCATCCCGCCTAGCTTGTCATAGCGATTAGGGCAACTAGGAGCCCAATGATCAGGATCCCCACATGACAAACACCTTTCTTCTTGTCATTCTTCTTCTTGAAGTTCGTGTGTTGCATAGCCTTGTTCTTCCCATCAAACTTTCCTTTACCATCAAACTTGCCCTTGTTCTTGAACTTGTGGGTCTGAAAGTTCTTCTTCTGTACCAGATTGGCACTAGATCCTCCCTCAATTCCTCGCTCACATGTGTCCTTTGCTCTCACCTTTTGTTCCACATCAAGACTGCCAATGAGATCCACGAAGGAGGAAGCTTAGTGATGATACCTCTGGCAACAAACTTGTCCGGTAGCATACAACTGAAGTGCTCAAGTTCTCTAGCAAATGACTGTATCTCATGAGCTTGCTCAACCACAGAGCGCTCTTCAATCATCCTGTAATCATAGAATTGCTCCATGATGTACAGCTCACTGCCAGCAACCGGAGGGTAGCAGCTGTGGCCTTACTTGGACTCGAGCGGCGACAACCTACCACGTTCTACTCTTCCTTGTTTTTTGTGTGGCGTGGCCTCGTTGGCAGTGTGGCGGGGCCTCGGCGGAGCCGGCGATGTCCTTTGTCTCGTTCCCGGCGGGCGGCGCCTCGGCGGAGCGGGGGAAATCCCCCCCCTCGTTGCCGGCAGGGTGGGGCCTCGACGGAGCCGGTGGTGTCCTTTGCCTCGTTGTTGGCACCGCAGGGCCTCGACAGAGCAGGGCCTTGTCGACGGCAGGGGAGCGGGGACTCGTCGGAGCCGGCATTGTCCTCTGCCTCGTCCTCGGTCTCGCCAAACATCGCCTCACCCACTTCATCGCCCTCTTTGTTGGCGGCCGCAACCTCCGCCACCCGCATGCGGTACCGCCAGTGCTCGAGGCGGCCCTCGCGGGCGGAGCAGTACGAGTCGAGAAGCGCCTCCTGCTCCGCCCACTCCGTGGCGATCTGCTCCTCCGCCTATAGGTGCTCCTAGAGGAGATGGTGGTTGCAGGCGGCGTTGGCCTGCGCCTCCCAGAACTGCTCCTCACGCTTCTGCCTCACCGTGTCCATATATTGGGCACGGGCCTCGCCGATGGTCATGGTGCAATGCCCCAGCAAGGATGGCGTGGAGGAGGGGGTTGGCGCCGGATTGTCGACTACCATGTTCTCCATTGGGACGTCGTCGTCCTCCGGCTGCCTGCCGGCCAGCTAGTCGGCAGCAATGGCTGCCATCTCCTTGTGGTCCGTCCTCCGCCCGCCCTGAAGAGTGCTGGAGCGCGAGGAGCCATGGTGGGCAGTAGTGGTGTGGACAGGAGAAAGGGAATGGATGCGGATGACTGCGGCTATGGCTGGCGCAACAGTTTATATAGTAATGGTGGGCGGCGGAGGGACGAACATGTGGCGCCGGAGTAGCCGCCTCGGCAACCGCGTATCATTAATGTGGGCGGCAGAAGGACAGACGGACGACACTTGTGTCGTTTGAAGGTGGAGCAATCGCCCGGACTGGGAAGCGGGGCGGGTGGCGCTGACCGTTTCGGGCGAAAAGCACGCGTGGGCGAGGGAGGCGGTCTGGGTGGGCCAAGGAAGTCAGACTCGTGCTTGGCAGCGGGTCGGTCCAGCAGCCGGACTTCCTGGCTCACCAGCTAGCTCACCGAGCTGAGCGACGACAATCAGACGATGGACGTAGCTTACGACCAGGAGCCCACACCATTGTCCAAGCCGGTTCATGCCGTGTTCACCATAGAGCAGGTGCGGCCACACTTCGATGCCCTAATGGCGGAAGAGCTACCAGCACAGGAGGACCTGTGCTGCAACCTCCATCTCCTCAACGAGCACCGGTAAACAAGCGAACGACAATGTCGTCGCGGACATGTGGCCCTATGACCCTGGCTTCCTGAATGAGCAGCGGGCGCTGTATCAGACCATCTGTAGGGCCCGCGAGGCCCTCTCCGCTGTCCTTCGAGTTGTTGCACTCGCCGTGGCACCGCCGTCTCGCGTTGTCAACATGGTCAACGGACATTGATGAGGAAATGACTTTACTTGGAGAGGATGACAGTGGGGACCCACCAGGGCCATAGCCGCACGTATGCAAGTGCCTCCTTATTAGTATATAAAACTATAATTTTTTGCTTCCTCCTGGTTTCCTGACATCATGGTCCCACACCATTGTCAACCTTTGTAGTCAATAAACGAGAGAATTGCACAAGAAGCGGCTGACAGCTGGGACCAAGCAGCTCGAGCAGTATTTGTGTTTTTGAGTTGTGAGCACTGCAGAGTTTTTCTTGAGCGATGTTTAGCCCAGATATTAATTTTTTTCCTCTGAACAACAACGAAAACATTGCTGCAGGTATTAACTGGGCGGGCTGTGGCCCATCTAGCCGATGCCAGATATCCAGCCCACATATTAATTCTTTTCAAGCTGAAAATGGCTAGCCCAGCTATACTTCTTTAGGAATACCCAGGCAAGGTCAAGTTGTTATTCTCCGCCCCGCTAGGCTGCAAATCTTTCCTAGGAGGAATGCATTAGGCTTAACAAGAAAATGGGCTTTAAGAAATAATAAATGGGATGTAATTATAAAACTGGGCAGTAACTATAAAAAATGCACCAAACACGTAATTACTTTACAAAATATTATTTTAGGATATTGAAAATTTTAATTTCATTAATTGTTGCGAGTGTAATGTTTCGTTGGATTTTTATGTAATAGAAATTTATATTGAAATTGTATTTAATCTGACTAGAAATTTCAGGATAAAAATATTTCGGATCCCATCAAAATGTGGGAAATTTTATTGAATTCTATTTTGAATGGTTGGATGAAATGGGCTGTACTTTTAACAAACCGTAAATGGGCTGTAGTAAATTCCATTAGAATTCAAAAATTGGCTGGACATTCTTACAAATCTCAAATGGGTTATAAGTTCTCTACCACACACTTGTGGCCTTACTAAGTTGACGCGTCCCCTAAAAAAGAGAGTTGACACACTTGTGGCCTTATAGTCAACACATGGTTCTAGCAGCAGTGGCCGCTGGATGTCCATCCAATGGATGCCGTTCTTCATCTTCAATCTCGGATATTCTAGTTTCACCCGCCCAAAAAATGATTCCTCCCCCTGACATCTGGGGCACACTATTTCGGAAGCTGACCTGTGGGCCTACTAAGTTGACGCGTACCAAGGTCTTTCTCAACTTAGTCAATATAAACGATTCTAGCTGCAGTGATCGTACGATGTCCATCCAACGGCCGTCGTGCTTCTTCAACCTCTAGTCTTCTTGCTCCAGCCACCCAAAGCAGCGCCAGTCGTGCCGCCTGCTCCTCCCTCCCGTGGCCGGTTGTGCCCCCGCGGAGGCCTCACCGCCCCCTACTACTCCCATCACTGGCCAGGCCATCCCTCTACTCACCCACACCCCCTGTTATTCTTCGGCGACGGTAGCCTCACACCGCAGCCGAACCAGTGAACCCTGGTACTCCTCTCCGCGTGGGTATCCACTACCGCGTCTTCCCCGGCTCCGCATCGTCCCCTTCCTAGGCCTCGCCGTCGTCCACCGCCGTGGTGCCCTCGGCGCGGCGCGGTCAATGTGGTCAACGACTAACTACCATCGGAAGAGTACTGTATGTGGAGAGGCTGACAGCTGGGTCCACGACAGCCGCAAGGAAGTGCCTCCTTATTACGCGCAAAATAATTATTCCTCCACCTAACAGCGGGGACCCATCGGACAGGCCACCGTATTTCACGAAGAAAATGTTTCCCCCCTGACTGCTGGGACCCACCAGCTACATCTTCCCACGCAAGCGCCCGGGCAAAAAAAACGATTCACCCCCCTGACTGCTGTGACCCACCAGCTACATCTTCGCAGGCAAGGAAGTGCCTAACAGTCAGGACCCGCCTGGTCGAAGCGTACATAGCGTTGTCATTATGGTCGCGAACACATACGTACATACTGGTCCATGTAGATGCGCACACATGTCGTAGTAGAGGCACGCATGTAGCATGTACACGTACGTACAGCGGCCAGTGTGCAAGATAGAAAATACAGCCACGTACGTACATATGGGCAGGGTCTCGAACGCCTACTCGTGCATACGTACGGCCAGGGCTCGTGTACATGGCTGGGTCGGAACGGAGAAACAGTGTCGTCGTCGTGTTCATGTGGAGCGAACCGGCTGGGTCGGAACGGAATGCGTCATAGTGTTCATCGGGAGGGTTGGATGGAATAGCCAATGGATACGATGCCTAGTGTACCGCACAATGGAGGAAACGGCCTTGTGTTCAACTGGCCACGTTCGAAACGGGATCCTATTCATCGGGAAGGGTCTGGCATACCGCAAAACGGAGGAAACGGGCCTCCTACGGTCGAAACGGGGTCCTGTTGATCGGGAGGGGTGTGGCGTACCATAAAACGGAGGAAACGGACTTGTGTTGGAGCGCTACGGTCGAAACGGGGGTCCTGTTCATCGGGACGGGTGTGGCGTACGGCAAAACAGGAATCCATGGGATACTGTTCATCTCCGCCGTCAACCCCGCCAGCCTCCACAGTCTACTGTTCATCCACCGTCGACCTCCTCCAGCCTCCACCTGCGACTGTTCATCCACGGGCTCCTGTTCATCCAGCCTCAACCGCGTACTACTCCACCGGCTACTGCTCAACCAGCCCTCTCCACATGGGCTCCTGTTCAACCACCCCTCCACAGGCTTCTGTTCATCCAGTCCTCCACCGTCTACTGTTCATCCAGCCCTCCACGGGGTCATCCTATTCATCCAGCCGTCCACAGGGTCCTATTCATCCAGAGGCAACACCACGGGGTGCAGTTCATCCACCCGCACCAGGAACTGTTCATCCAAACCCCCCCAGCAACGCTCACTGTTCATCCAGAGGCAGCATCGATCGGCTTCAGTTAGCAGCAGTAGCGAAGGAATTGCTCTATCGGGTTTAGTTAACAGCCATAGACCGATCGCTCGAGTTAAGTAACGCGTAGCTTACAGTGCAATCACTCGGGTTCAGTAGGAGAACGCCTTGCTCGGGTTCAGTTAGAGCCCAACGCCTCGCACCCACGCGCGTGCGTGTACGAGAGAAACGCGCAAATCTCTGTGCATCGCTCGGCCCCGACCACCCACCGTAACTGAGAACACCCTGATATTTTCCTCGCCCTCACTTCTACCATGGTTTTTTCCGTCATGGACGGCCCAAAGAATGTCATGCAGCTGCGTCTCCGGCCCGCCTAGGACAAAAAAGCCCATTTTCTGTCATGATTTTTTGTCATAGAAGTAGGAGCCCACCACCCCTATGATGATACCGGGTTTTGTCACAATTATCGTCATATAAGTGTCATAAGTATGACAGATTTTTTTGTTCGGCCCAAAATGTCACGGATGTGTCTTTTTTTGTAGTGTGTGCTCACTGCTGTCCTGATCCGTTTCTGACTTTGCTGTGACTTGGCCACCTTCTGCTTCATCCACCTCTCGCTGCGCTACCAAAGCTGCACTGACTACTTGGTTGGTTGCCGCCAAGTATAGCAACAATGGCTCTTGGGGTTTGGGTGCAACCAAGGTAGGCACATACGATAGGTAGGCTTTCAACTCTTGCAGAGCTGCATCTGCTTCCGAGGTCCACTTTATAGGTCCCGCTTATTTCAAAACCTTGAAGAACGGCAGGGCACGCTCGGCAAATTTGGAGATGAATCTGCTCAACACGGCAACGCATCCCGTCAAGCGCCTCACATCCTTTACTGTCCTTGGCGCTTGGATCTGCTCAATGGCCTTGGTCTTGTCAGGGTTGGCTTCGATCCCTGGATGGGAAACGAAGAAGCCAAGTAGCTTGCCGGAGGGAATACCAAACACACACTTCTCCGGGTTAAGCTTCAGATTGATCTTGCGCAGATTGGAAAATGTCTCTTCCAAATCCTGGATAAGGGTGGCCTTATCCTTGGTTTTGACCACAATATCATCTATATATGCTTCTATATTTATGTGCAATTGTGGCTCAAAACTGATCTGTATTGCCCTTGCAAACGTGGACCCGACACTCTTTAATCCGAACGGCATGCGGACAAAGCTGTACGTACCACATGGAGTGATGAACGACGTCTTCTCTTCATCTTCCTTAGGCATGAAGATCTGATGATATCCTGATTATGCATCCAAAAAGGAGAGCAAATCACATCCCAAAGTAGATTCCATGATTTGGTCAATGCGCGTCAAGGGAAATGGGTCCTTCGGGCATGCTTTGTTGAGGTCTGTGAAGTCAACGCAAAGCCTGCACTTCCCGTTAGCTTTCCGGACCACTACTGGATTCGCTAACCATGTGGGATGCAATACTCCTATAACCAAACCAGTTGCTTCCAACTTCTTGATCTCTTCGGCAATGAACTGATGCCTCTCCAAGGCCTGCTTCAGTACTTTCTTCTTGACGGGTCAGGCATGTGGGCAGACAGCAAGGTGGTGCTCAATTACCTCCCTGGGAACACCGGGGATATCAGATGGTTGCCAAGAAAACACATCGATATTCGCCCGCAGGAAGGCAACGAGCGCACTTTCCTATTTGTCATCGAGGGTGGCACTGATACTGAAGGTACCATCAACGCCAGCCAGCCCTGTCGGGACCTTCTTCACTTGGGGTGCAGCAACCGTGGATCTCTTGCTGTTGGACCACTTCGGCACGTCGTCAATGGGTGCCGTGCACTCGGAGGGGGCACGCTTCCCGGACTCCTTGCCGGAGGTCCTACAATCCCTCTTCCTTCCTTTTCTTTCCTTGGCGGGAATTGCTGCCACCGTAGCCTCTGCTGCGACTACATCTCGATACATCTTGTCCACACAGATAATTGCATCCTTCTCATCTGACGGAATAGTGAGGACTGCCAATGGCCCAGGCATTTTCAGGGTGTTGTAAGCATAGCGGGATGCTGCCATGAACTTGGCCAGGGCTTGTCGTCCAAGAATCCCATTGTACGGCAGGGGGCGATCAACCACATCAAACACAATCTTCTTAGTTCGAAAGTTCAACTCTCCCCCAAACGTCACTGGCAACTGATCTTCCCCTTAGGATTACTCCTGCCGGGGTTAACTCCTTGAAACGTGCCGGTGACCTCTAGCTCCTCTTCTCCTATCTGAAGCTTGCTGATAACTGCTGTGGAAATCAGATTCAACCCAGCCCCGCCATCCACTAACATCTTTGTGACCTTGAGGTTGTGAATTGTTGGGGAGACCAACAACGACAAACACCCTACCGCGGTGGTGCGGCAAGGGTGATCCTCCCCATCAAAGATTATGGGCATGCAGGATCACTTGAGCGGCTTCCGGGCCTCTAGCGCTGGTTCCACAACATTGACCTCTCGTGCCCATCGCTTGAGTTGGCAATGAGAGGTGTGCAAATATGCACCACCATCAATGCATAGGGCGTCAGTGGCCTTCTGAAATTCCTGCTCACTAGTTTCCTCTTCATCCCCTCCATCACTAACATCATCACAAGTCTCCTTCTCTTGGCCCCTGGCGGGCTTTCCTTGGTTCCGAAAGGGCTTGCCGGGGTGATTTGCTTCACCGCCTCGGCCCTTACTGCCAGCAGCATTCTGACATTTCTCCTTATCACGCTTATCATATTTTGCCTTCTGTCTCTTGACAAGCTTCTCAACCTGATACACTCCTGAAGGTCGTGGCCTTTGGTCCGATGGATCTTGCAGTACGGCTCATCACCTTTCCCAACTTTTTCTGCGACAGTGGCCTCCCAGCAGGCAGTGCACGTGGCAGCTTCCTTGCCGGGGGCCTCAGCTTTGGCTTTCTTGCCGGTACTAGGTGTGCCCGAACCTTCCACAGTCATCACCGCCTTGTCTCTTGGCTTATTACTATGCTTCTTTCCCTTCCTCTGACCGGTTGATTCATCCTCATCTTCTGAATCAACATTAATGCAATTTTCCTCTCCGGGCAACTTCCTTCCTTCCTCCATCCGGGCACATTTGTCCACCTGTGTGTATAGCTCTTTCACAGTCTTGGGAAACTGAGTGTTCATTTTGGAACGAATGCGGCGGTTGCGCACATTGGACTGAAAAGCTTCTATAACAGCTACCGGATGGATATTTGGAAAATTTCCATGAAGTCTACTGAATCTCTGCAAATACTTACGGAGAGTTTCTCTTTCCTTCTGCTGGAGAAGCTGCAAGTCACTAGGCCTGCCAGGCTCTTAGTGGCCACCGGTGAAGGCACCGATGAACTCGTGGCACATGTCTACCCATGATGAAATGGAATTCTCCGGCAGGTGCATCAGCCAACACCTCACATTGGACTTGAGGGCCAAAGGGAACTAGTTGGCGAACACCTTCTTATCTCTTTCCCCGGTAGCCTGAACATCGATGGTGTAGATGCTCAAGAACTCTGTCGGGTTCAACTTCTCGTCGTACTTATCAGGTATCTCTGGCTTGAACGTGGAAACGGACGGCCAACGGACTTGCCACAACTCTTGTGTAAAGCCGGGGTAGCCTACCTTGAAGGGTAGGTGCCTGCCAACACTGAGCGCAGGCTCGTCGACGTTGAGGTCGTCACACCCTCGGCATGGCGGGGATCGTTGCGGCACCGTTCGGCGATGGTGCACGCGTCCTCCCGTTGCCTATCTTCCGGGGTTCAACATTGGCCTGGACGTGCTCAAGTGTCAGAAGAGGCCCTCGAGACATCATTGGGGTCTGGATTCTGCTGCACCCTCGCGAGCTCTCGTGGCGGGGACTGAACTATAGGGACGGCCCCCTTCGTTCGGCTAGCAGCGCGGGCGGTGGCTGTTGCTTGGGAAGGTTGCCATGGGCAATCTTGTCATGAGCCCCCAGCTTTGGCGAAACCAAGAAGGCTCTAGATGGTGGCACGCCACTCATCCATCTTCTCAGCCACTTGCGGGAACCTTAGTAACAACTGAGCTCGCGCCATGGTCTCAGTGGCCGTGTTTGGCATGGATGTCGATGACGCCGACCGCACCGTCGCCTGGCTCCCGATGGTGCCAGCGGTGACGGTGACGGCGTCGCGCCCACGCTGTGGTGGGGCGACAAGTGGGGCAGCGGGGTCACGCGGTGGTGGTGCTCGAAGATCTGCGGCTCCGTTGAGCACAGCAGCCTGGTTGGCTCGTTCGGGAGGAGAAGCATGCGCCGCGGCCGCTCCCATGATGGGGGCGCCAGGAGGGCGATGGCTCGCCCCGGACCAAGCGCCATTGTTGCGGCTGTGCTCGGCGAGACGAGGGGGCACAGATAGAGTGACCCCCTTGCCCGCACCTCGCAGAGCTTGACCATCGAGACGTTGTTGATGTTGTTCTCCTCCGGTAACTATGGCTCCTGTGACAGCCGCGGGGGAGGTGGTAACAGTGCCACCTGCTCCAACCACGCCCCCAGCGGCGTCCACGTCCTCGTGAGCTCCCGCGTCCCCCACAACATTGGAGGCCGCGGGCAAAGGAGCTCTCGATAGATGGATGGGCTGATGTGCCAGATTTCTTCTTGGGTGCCATGGTCGATGGCGCCGTCGAGGGTGAAAATGTCGATGAAGATGATGCGCGATGTAGCTTTCAGGTTCGCGCAAGTGCTCCCCCTACCTGGCGCGCCAAAGATGTCGTGGGATTTCCGCGGCCACCTATGGGACCGGGTGGCCCCTTGTTGGTTCGGCAGGGGGACGATGCATCGCACAAAGATCAGACCAGCGTACGACCGCGTGGTAGAGAGCACATAATCAATTTACCCAGGTTCGGGCCGCCGTGAGGCATAAGACCCTACTCCTGCTTTAGTGGATTGATGGAAGAATGGATGTGGTGGTGCGTAGTACACTTTCCTGGCAAGGTTTGCATGTGGAAACTACGCGTATGTGGTGGCTCGGGGTTGTCAACTTTCCAACCTTCTAACCCCTCCTACGAGTGCCATGGGCCTCCTTTTACAGATTAAAGGTGTCACCACAGTGGCAAAGTGGTCATTAACCACTGATATGATAGCAAATAGTGCTACCATACCTAACTCTACGGGCTGACAGGGTGCATTAAATGTGCCGCTTAGTGTCACATCACTGGGCGCCCGACAAGGCCTGCCGGGCTTATCTTGCCAGCTCCGCACCTGCTCTCTAGACAAGTCGCAGGACGGGTGTCACTTGTAGGCTTCTCTGTAGGAAATGGCCGCCATGTGGTGAATGGCTGCCACATAATCACCTTGCGGCTTGACACCACATTGATTGACAACGTGTGTCGTATTTGAGTGGTTGGTGGGGTGGTTCTGCCTCCGCGAGCCCCGGCAAACCTTGCTAGCGAGCCTTGGTTGCTTGCTTCTGGTGGCGGTCTTGCCCCTTGCCGGGCGAGTCTGCCCGGCAAGGGAGGCCCTTCTCTTGCCGATATCTTGCTTCTCAGGTTCAATCTTGATCCTTTTGAGCTGCATGTTGGTTCTTCAAATCTCTTGGTCCTTTGCTCTCTGGCTTAAGCTTGTGCTTCAATTTTGATCTTGTGCTTGTGCATAGTTGGTCAACAGACCCAGGGTTTGTTGCATTGACAGTCTGCATCTTCTCACCCATACCGTTCTCTACCAATACTGATGCGTAAATAAGGCACATCCTTTCTCATAGCACTACAAAAAATACACTTCTGTGATGATACGTGTTTTTCACAGTAGGTCACGTTTTCCGTCATGCATGTACATCCATGACAATTTTATGTCAAAATCAAGATAGTCATACCTATGCTATCTTAGAAGTGTTCCATGACATTACCAAAATTATCATCACGGAAGTGTCCACTTCCATGATGATAAATGGCGCGTCATGGAAGTGCTTTCGTCAAGGGTGACCGACACGTGGCATCCACCGTAACGGGTCGCCGTTAAGCTATCGGGTCCGGTTTTGGATCCGATAACCCGCTAATAGCCCGGACCAATGAGGATTTTCCACGTGTAAAATTCTCATTGGCTGGAGGAAACACGTGTTGGCTCACCGCTGGGACAGATGTCATCCATTCATTGGACAGGAGGCGCCTATGATACGCCGACACGTGGCATGACCCAACAGAGGACCATTCCAGTGAAAAGGCCGGCCCGTTTGACTTGGTCAAAGGTAATGGGCCGGCCCACAAAAAGCCTGTTAACGGCTTGTTCGTATATATCCCATTTACGGCCCGCTAACTCACGGCCCGTTACGGCCGATCGGAATTAAGCCCAGTAGCTTCATCTGGGCCGTCCAATATGATTCCAGCCCGTTGTAACTTTCGGCCCATGTATGGCCCATGATGTCTTTCGGCCCATACGAGGCCATTTGTAACTCTTAGCCCATTAACGCCCCGTTGTGAATCTGGCCTGCAATGAACAGTGTACTGCTTTATTCCCATCAACGGCCCATTATTCCATTGGGCCATTTCCAACCCGTGTTATCTTTCGGCCTTCTTAGTGCCCATTTATTTTTGGGCTCATTTCCAGCATTCGGTTACTTACAGCCCATTACTGGCCTTCTACTTGTGGGCCAAATTCAGCCCGTGGTTACAATCGGCCAGTTTGCGGCCCGTTAATCCGTTGGGCCATTTTTGTAGCGTCATCAAATACAGTTGATTAACGATGGCCCATTGTTGTCGGTCCATGAACGAATTATTCCAAATCTAGCCCATTTATGATGCAAAATGCGGTCTGTTATTGGCCCATGTTTGTCCTATTGATCATACGGCCCGTAGAAGGCTCATTGATGCTACGACAAGTAGAAGCCCATTGATGCTATGACCCTTAGAAGGCCCATTGTTTCTATGGCCGTAGGAGGCCCATGGTAACTACAGTAAATACGTAGCCCATGGTTATTGTGGCCTAGTTTTAAAAAATAGGTTATTGCTGCCACTAGAAAACCGCGGAAAAAGAACTACACTGACTACAACCAAAGATATAAACAAGACAACAAGGAAATAAATAAGCAAGCAACTTATGCTAGGCTATCACTACTATTACGCATATTATATCCACTGGGCATCAAAGTTCGCCACCAGTGCAAATATAGGGAACAAAACAGCATATCATATACACTGGTTGTCAATGTTGGTGACCAGTGCAAATAAACGCCGCAGCAAAACAAGTCCAGAACTGAAACCACTTCAGAAGAGCTCAAGAAACAATATCCTGGGTACCCATAATGCTGGCAAGATGCTTAGCAAGATAACTTTCTCTTGTTTGGCGCTTAAATCCTCCAGCACTTGCTGTTGCACCAGAAAGTATGCATCTGAATTCTGCGGGGACTTCCTCAGTCCTTCGGCTTCCTATCGCATAACATCTGATCGATGCCTTTCAACTTGAAGTTGAGACTCAAGAAACCAAACTGATTCAGGCAGCGAGTTCGAAGAGCTGGTTCCAGCAGTAGTAGCCAGTAACTCGAACACTACATCAAGACAGGACTTTAGGGTTATCTCAGTGTCTTCAATATAGTTTTTATCAACTTTCTTCGAGACCAACAAGGATGTCTCACTATCTTGAACCTTATCTGCATTACTTCCTTTACCATTGCATAATGGGGTACTCTTCTCCAATATTTTATCCGTGTTCTAAAAGAGAAACAAACACATCACATGTTTACCATGTTGTATATGAAACTCATTTTGGTAAACCAGTTCAGTAGTGAGGTGGACAGGATAACAACATGAAACAAACATATATCTATGTAGTATGGTCACTGTATGGTCTATATCATTCTCGTTTATGTTGCCAAATCAAGATAGAGACAGTTCGAATCATATCTATTTAAGACAAAGCAGCATAGAGAGAATATAAGTGTGGGAAACTACACAACAATAACAACAGTTGTAATGTGCATGGCATGAGAACATAAATGTTTATTCAATTGAAACTGAAATCAACATAGAGCAAGTTACAACAGTAAACACGTTAAAGAAATAGGTTTAAAACATACCTGTTGCGCCATTGGAGTTTCAATTGCATACTTCAAATTTGAAATTAGTTGGTATGAGTAAATACAATGATGCAAGAGCAAAGTAGTATGAACCATAGCTATGGAACCTGACCTGAGAACAATTCTTCTTCTGCTTTAAGCATTGACTTAGGGTTCGGAGTGGTGGTCCTCGTGCTTTGGCCACTACAGTTGCCTTACTTACTGCTCGTGTTTGGGTCCTCTGTAGTGGAGACGGTGTTGTGTCAACTAGAACTGGGTTACTATCTGCTGGGGTTGGGGTTAGAAGGGGTGTAGCTGGTTCTCTATCCAACTGGGTCTGCGTTAGTCTGGGTTATGTGTGGTGGGGTTGGTTCTTGGGCAAGTACAACTGTGGTTCTATCTGCATCGACAGGTAGCACGATATTTTCTGAAGACCGTGTTTTTACTCCCACAGATACTGCCATCACCCCCTCCAATTGAAATGGCTGATAAACAAGAAAAGTAATTGAATGTACAGATATTGTAAGATAGACAGGTGCAATGGATAGTAGGGAAGAAAACAGGGCATGAAATAATTCACATTTATGTTGTCTAACCAAACATAATAGCAGGACATAATTTCACATATATGATGGCTAATTAAACAGGATAGCATGACACAATTTCACATGTATGATGGCTAACTAAACAGGGTATAATGACATACTTCTAAATATGATCACTATCTAAACAGGATGACATGATATAACTATATGATGTGTCTATTAAAGTGGTTGGCAAGACATAAATCACAAACATGCCGTCAACGGAAACATGATGGCTTGATATAATTCACAAATAGAATGACATAATTCAAAATATGATGACAATGTAAATAGGATAAGATGAGATAACTATATTATGTCTTTAGAAAATGGGTTGGCATGCCATAATTCAGATACATGCTTTTTGTGTAAACATCATGGCATGATATAATTCAAATATATGATTTATATAATAAGCAAGTGAGTAGAGGGCAATCTCATATATGACGTGTCAACTAAGGAGATGGCATTCAATATTGTGTATATGATGTAAAAACTAAGCATTGCAATACAACATATGCATGATATGAGTAATATAACCCTACCAAGTTTGAGCATACACATCAGGGGGATAATAGGACTGGTCATCTGCCTCTGAATCCTCCTCTGAAGAGCTATCTGTAACCAACAAGATATCTTCTTCAGCAGGTAGCATTGTCTGCTCTGAAGACCTTGTTTTCACTCTAGATTTCTCCATCGCCAATTCAAATGGCTGATGTACAGGAAGATCAGTTGAATATACAAACATTGTCGACAAATGCAACGAGAAATACAAAAAAAGGAAGTCATGATATAATTCACATATATGACGCTTGGCTAAACAGCATGGCATTGCATAATTCACATATATAATGCCTCGCAACAAGATTGCATTGTATAATTCACATATATGATGTCTTGCACCATGATGGCATTACATATTTCACATATATGGTAATTAGACACTAAACAGGTGACATTCACACAAAGCATGTCTAAACTAAGAAAATGACATAGCAATGCAAGGTACCATACACATGATATGAGCAACATAACCCTGCCAAGTTAGAGCATGCACCTCGGAGGGGGGGATAGGACTGGTCATCTGTCTCGGAATCCTCCTCTGAGGAGCTATCTATAACCAGCAAGACATGCGCTTCGTTATATAGCATTGTCTGCTCTGAAGACCTTGTTTCCAATCCAGATTTTTCCATGACCATGCTGAATGGCTGATGGACAGGAAGA
This sequence comes from Triticum urartu, assembly GCF_003073215.2. Classification (NCBI taxonomy): domain Eukaryota; kingdom Viridiplantae; phylum Streptophyta; class Magnoliopsida; order Poales; family Poaceae; genus Triticum; species Triticum urartu. Next base: position 219,461,114 of record NC_053024.1, on the reverse strand, counting down.
GTAATTGAATGTACTAAAATTGTTGACATATTTAACACGTAATAAAAAAAATGATGGCATGATATAATTCTCATATAAGATGAGTGGCTAACGAGGGTGGCATTGCAAAATCCACATATATGATGCCTGGCTAAACAAGATGGCATTGCATGATTCACATACACGATAAAGAAACTAAACATATGGCATTCACACGAAGCATGTGTAAACTAAGAAGATGCCATATTTGATGTATAAAGTAAGCAATGCAGGGCACCATATGCATGATATTACCAACATTAGCATGCCAAGTTAGAGCAAAGACCTTAGGGGGTAAATAGGAGTGGTCTTGTCCTTCTGAATCCCACTCAGAACAGTTATCTTCCTCTTGATTATAATCCGAAATGGGTGGAGGGGGCTTCATTTGCGCCCACCATGGAGCGACGTCTGCATGAAATTTTATTGCCATGCAAGGCTCGTATCTTTTGCTCTACATGTTCAGTTCCATTGTGTACAATAACTTACATGCATAGGAATAAAACATAGTGAGATTATGTAAGGAGTGCATGCACAAATCTAGAGTGATGGTAGAAAACTATGGATAAACCCAAAACCAATGATAGCAGGCAGATAATAGCTTTAGTTAAAAAATACAGATAATGGCTCCTTTAATGGTTGTTTGCACCCAACATGAAACTCATAGTAGACACGTGAGATTAACCAGATAGTAGACATATAGTACTGATTGCTGCCCCAATATGTACCCCACAACCATTCAAAAACTCAAGTTTCAGCATTAGTTTGGACCTGACTCGGAGTCTAATAGGTCAACACGATGATAAAATAGCATGTCATCATATTAAGCGATGCATAACGTAAGCAGACACGGAAGAGTGCGACCTCTCTTGCGGACCCGTGTAGTCCTCAAGGTCATCTGCTCAGTTGATGATGGTAAGGAAGTTGTAGTGGCTGCCGGCGGCGGGGAAGAAGATCCGAGGCAGCAAAAGACAGTCTGGAGAGGAGATCCCTGCTGTGGCGAACCCTTCCGTCGTTAGAGCAGCTGAGCTGGTGTGGAACACAGCGCAGCAGGAGCAGGACAAACCACACAAGGTTTTCTTTGACACGTATTTGTAACAGAAGTAATTGTGTAAGGGCTTGTTTGAGTTTGAGGATTCTAACAATGCAAGGATAGGAAATAGACAGGAATAGGATAGGAATGCACGTGCAAAACAAAGAATTTAAAAACACAGGATTTCTGCCAATCTGGGTGTTTGGTTCACAAGAATTGGAAGATCACATGATGCAATGAAGCGTGGTGAGATTAAGTCTTGTGCTTCATGAATAGGAATTTGAAAAGGAGGACAAGTGGATATTAAAATTCCTATGGTTTTTCTTTCAAGGAGACACTAAAGGAACAAATCCTACAGTTTTCCTTTACTCCATTCCTTTGAACCAAATGCATGAATAGTAGTACCATAGGAAACTTTCCAATTCCTATGTTTTTCCTTCACTTTTCCTTTCAAGCACTGGCGATTCTAGTAGGCAGGCTTGAGCAAGGAAAAGCCTACACTCAAAAAATGTTTTTCTGCTACTTCTACTACTTTGGACCTAGGCCACTGCCCTACTAGCTCAACTCCCCAGCCCATCAACAAGTGCATAGCTCAAACGTACAGTAAATAGTGATGGCATTCAAGAGAGTCCATCACGGATGGCTAATTTGTGTGGTACCTCATAGCTTGTCATATAGTAGGATAAAATAAGCGTATTTCACGTTACTACGGGTGCTCAGTGGACAATATATATAACATGTAGAGTAAAAAAGAGATGCAACAAGTGTACAACCTCTTTGGCAAAGCCATGTCGATCTCAGCGTGATTGGGTTGGTTGGTGAGGATGCTCCGGCTGACTTGGCTGTTGGAGGAGGGGAAGAAGATCTTAGGTGTCTAGAGATGGAGCCCGGGGTACTGCTCCGCTGTGATGGAGGGTTTCGTCGTTGGAGCAACTCTGGTGAGTTGTACGATGCCGAGGCTGAAGCAGGATAAGAGAGACAACGTTAACCTGAGTGGAATTGTAATAGCATCTCCAATAGATGACATAAAATACATAACCATAAAGTGCTAGATGTAAAATACATCAGCCGATCATCTCTGAACTTAACTGTCGAAACTGAATTTAACCGTCGAAATCGAACTTAACTGTTGAAACTGAATTTTCTATCGAAACTGAATTTTACTGTCGAAACTGAACGCACCAGTAGTAGAAAAGCAGAAGCAGTAGCGCGTGCGAGAGCCAGGGCAGCTCGTCGTGTAGGAGCATCAGTCAACTGACACCACCGGCCAAACCGCCACCCCCGCCGCTCGCGGCCGGCGGTGCGCCACCTCGCCCGCCCCGAAACCACTCCCGACCGCCGGTCCGCCACCGTCCCGGCCATCCCTCTAGCCCCCCGTGCCGATCTTTTTATTTGGCAATCCCCACGCCACTGCCCCACCACCGCCAGCGACCACCGCCCCACCCTAAACCCTTAGATAGATAGTTTGGCACCTCTCCGGCGAGCCCCCCTCCCCGTTGCGGCTGGTTCTTCCTTAACTCCGATGAGCCCCCCCACCCCTTGAAAATCGACAGACCCAAAAGTCAATTCAGTCGACTGAAGTGTAGCCAAATTAGAGTAGCATCGCAAGCAAGAGCAAGAGAAAGAGTAGTAGCATGAGCAAGAGCAATAGAAAGAGAAGACCAAGCAGGGGACTGAGAGCAAGAGCAGAGCAGCAGCGCGAGCAAGAGCTAAAGCAGCAGCAGCTCCTACTGATGTGGACATCGCCATCGAGGGAGTGACGCGTGGAGGAAGTGGCCTGCGACGCCGCCTTGGACGGAGCCGCACCATGTCGGCTCGGGACCGAGCGCCGGCAGCACCATGAGATCGAATCAAGAAGAAAATGCGGCAATTAGTGTACAACCTCTTTGGTGCTGCCGATTAGGCCTTAGCTTCATCTGAGGAAATGGTGATGATGCTGCTCTTTCGATGGTGCAGGTGAAGATGGCGGTGTGGGAATGGAGGTGGCACGAAAGATGAGGGGAACGTTGCGGCAGCTCCTTGGAGGTGGAGGACGGGGTGGCTAAACCGGTGGGACGATGAGATCGACGACGGATCCTCATCAGTTACGGTGGATGAGGGACGTCGAGGTGTTGTTGTGGACGACGTCGTCGGGGAAGAGGCTCCGGCTGGGTGGCAGACGGAGGAGGGTGTGAGGTTTCACGGGTTTTCGCGGCCTCGGTTTTCGAATGGGTGGGCTAATGGGATGGGAGTGGGGAACCTTGGCTTAGGGACGTGCTTGTCCGAAATGTGGGGTAAGTTATGAAAGTACCCCCACTGATTTGTGCAAGGCGGTTCTTTCGGTTCAGGGGTATCACGGGCATTTCGTGTGTCGGGATTTCACAGGAGGTGGGAGTTTTCGCGCGCGTTGTAATTTTGGGATAGCAAGGCGCAGGTTGAGATGGAGGGAGTTTTCGGAGCTCAACGAGACAAAGATATATCTTAAATATTTCAGGGTAACAAGGCGCGTGTTGAAGAAGCGCGAGTTTCGCAGCACGATAGATAGAGATGCTAGCTTAAAATTTTGGCATAACAAGGCATGGCTTGAAATTTCGGGAGAACAAGCTCAATGTGTACCAAAAAAAGACAATTCGCACCTGATCACTAGAGAGACCCATGTCCCGTTTTACTATATTACTAGAAATGCATTCAAATACAACAAAAAAATAAAAAAATTGGGACAACAAACATAACATGTACAGTACCAAAACAATTTGCACTTCCCTCAACAATAAAAAAACAATGTGTGTTGTCTAGCATATGGACTAAATTTAAGTACATTTTCCCTGTTTGAATGGGGTTGTACTCGGGTTAGTTATACAACCATCTAAATATTATCTTCACAACACATGAGATGAATATAGGAGAAGTAAATTCCTAAATAAATGCGAACTACATGTACATACGATCTCAAATTCAAATACATGTATCCATTTTATGTTGAATTCAAATCATAGTACATGTATGCTCTAGCTAGATGTTCGAAATCTAAACCATGTATGATACTACGTACAATGTGTTTAACACGCACAACACACACACAAACACCATTTAGACTAGTAAGGTACACGTGCATTGCACACATGAGATTTGTCAACCAAATTATGAATAAATACCACATTATAGCATGTAAGCTTTGAGTCATATATGCATTATGTAGATGTTCGTTTAATTCTTATTGTTCATTTCATTCAAAATCATCTAGTTTTTATAAGAAAGCTAATCTATTTTAAGATTCATGGAATTGTGCATTGTAAAGCATAAAGTAAAAACAAATAATGGAAAATCATGTAGAAAACACATTTGGGAAATTATGATACGGAAGATTCTAGAACAAAGAAGACGTGCTTGTGTTTTGAGGTTTGTGCATTATGCTTAAGTTCAACCATGGAGTCTTCTAGATTGTACATGTGGCAAAATCTGGTGGAAACTAGATGATATCCAACGACCAGTAGTGCTCAAATTTGCCATCTCTGCACCATCAGATTGGCTTCATCCAACGACCATGTTTCAAAGTCAATTAAAGTTATCCGCAGACTATAAAAATATAAAATATAATATATAGGGGTATAGATATAGAAATATGATGCGAAAGCCACCCATCATCTCCAATTAGAATAGTGTGTTCATGCACGGATGCAATTTGGCCAAAAGATGTTTGCCATCAGTATCTCAAATTCAAATCAGTCTGACCTTGTTCAATGTGTATACAGTACAACATGCTCGTTTCCAAACCACACCGTGCATATCTCAGTTATATTCATGCATGCATGGGTTTCAAACATCATGATCTCTTATTCAAATATTTGAATTCAACTTTATATTGATTATGACCTCACCTAGTCTGTTACACCCACACGTTCGTCTTCTCTTTATAGTTGTACCACTAACTTTCTCTCGTGCATGCATGCACACACACTACTAGTCAGCAATATCCATCGCACACATGCAATCTTTTTCTTCAGGTCGGTCTCCCATGCATGCACCCCCTCTCCATCATATCGGGCATTCTTTATCTCTGACGTGCATGTGCAACGATCGATGTTCCTCTATGTGTGTGTATATATAGCTAGGTCTTTCACAGTTTTCCACGCAAACTGATCTATCTATATATCTAGTGAGGTCTCACCCTCTTTCCCACGTCCACATCGATCAATCTATACCTCTCTATATAGGATTACATAGCTAATACACCCACATTAATTATATATCCAACATCCCCCACTCATCATCCATGCCTTCCGCTTCATCTCTCAGACGCGTGCAAAGTGGCGAAGACAGAGGGCAGCAAGGGCCGTGCCCCCCCTAACATCACTATATATAGAGGCTAATATGAATGTGATCATTAGAAAATTGCTGGTAAAATGGTTTAAGTTGATGAATTGGCCCTCCTCATAAAGGATTAGCAATGCTTGGCCCCCTAGCTCATTTATTTTTCATGGCTCTGCCACTGCACGCAACAGCGCATGTTCTCCCCCCTCTCTTTAAATATCGACCTTGCACTTGTGCACTCCTTCATACTATCCCTCCACTTGGCCCCTCGCACCATCTTCTAGCCCCCACCGGATTTTGCCACATGTACAATCTAACAGACTCCATGGTTGAACTTAGGCATAATCCACAAACCTCAAAACACAAGTGCTTCTCCTTTGTTCTAGAATCTTCCTTATCATAACTGCCCAATATTTTTTTTAGTTGAATTGCCATTCTTTGTTTTTACTTTATGCTTTAGAACGCACAATTCCATGAATCATAAAATAGATTAAGGGCTTCTTTGATTCAAAGGATTCTCAAAAGAATTTTGGAGGATCCTAATCCTTAGGAATTTTTCCTTTCTTGGTTGTTTGATTCGAAGGATTGTAAACCATGGGATTTTTCCCATAGGATTCATTTGCACTAGATTTCATAGGAAACATCCCATCCACTCAAACCTCTTTGAAAGAATCCTGCGTTTTTTCTATGCACAATCAAACACCCGTACAATCTTGTAGGATTCAAGACGACATTCCACTCTAATCCCATGTTTTCCTATTCCCGTGTTTTGGAAATCCTACGAATCAAAGAGGCCCTAGATTTTCTATAAAAACTAATTGATTTTGAATGATATGAACTATAAGAATTAAACGAACATCTACATCAGGCATATATGACTCAAAGCATACATGCTATAGTGTGGTATTTATTCATAATTTGGTTGCCCAAATCTGATGTGTGCAATGCACGTGTACCTTACTAGTACTTCAAGTATGTGCAAATCACGTAAATTAGAATTCAATGGCACGCTACACAGTGTCTCTCTTATGGTTCATGAATCCACGTGGCACATGTGGAGGCGTTGTCGTGACCTCCTTGTGTGGATTGATCACAGTGACGTGCTGCTGGATCACAGTGACGTCCAAGCACACACTCATTCCCTCCCACGCACACGTGGGTACACAGGGGTACGCATTTTTGTATGAATATCCACCCCATGTGATAATTTGACGCATGTAAAGTCCTTCACTTCATTGATGGTCAATTAATACAGCGCATGGAAATTGAGTGGACATGAGGGAGGAAGAAAGACATTACTACTCCACTGCGTGCATGTGAGTTGTTAAATCATGGGTTGCTACTTCCATTGGTCTCCTTTGTATTTTGTGCCAATTTTGACAATATTTTTAAGTAACTTAATATTTATGCATGTCATAAAAAGTGGCACAAAAAAGGGGGCCAATAAACTAGGACGCAGGCAGCATGATCAATTTTTGCCAGGGCTACTGTTGGTGGGCTTTGTATTCAAATATGGAAGGAGTGGAGTAGTTACTATCTTTATCTTACCCTCGTAGGCCTCTCCCAGCGCCTAGGATCGCCTCCCCGCCTCGCCCACTAGATCCCGCCATGGATAATCCCATAGATCGCTGGATCCCGCGAGCCTCCCTCTCGCTGAGGCCCGCAGTACTGCCGCCTTTGAGCGAAACCCACATGTGTTTTAGAGGGGATCCATTGCTCTAGAATCACATATTGTTGGTGTCAGAGGACATGCCAGGGCTACATTTCAGGGGGTGGGAAGCAAGGGCAAATCGGATCTAGGAAGCGTCACATCGATTAGAGAGAAGTTCCAAGGAGCTGTGCCTGGCGCAGCACAAGGCGGAGGCGCAAGTCGATCTCAGGGGAGAGATGCTGAGGGATGTCAGCATCTGGCAGCGTCGCGGTGATTTCGAGCTAGGGCTAATGGCAAAGATCATATTCACGGAGTCGACTACGGAGGAAAGAACGCAAATGCCCGCGCAATGGCATGAGCAGCTAGTACAACTATTCAAATGGGCGATAGAAGAAGCCAAATCCCGGGACCAGTTGCGGCAGCGCCGCTGGGCATGCATCGTAGGCGAGGTGATCTTCCCTCCTTCCTCGCAACGATGTAGTGACCTAGTCGGTTGCTGCTGCAGTGAACTTGCAATGCCATGTCGGTTTGCAACCTTGACAATCACTCCATATATATGTATTGTATTCCTGTGAAAATACTTGGTCGTTTGGAAAAATATGGTAATTGATTTATCACTAGTTTTAGAATGCTTGGTCGTGACAATCAACCGAAGACACAACCAAAAGTCTCCATCATGTAATACTTTATGGTCGGTCGCACAAACAGACTATCGGTCAGACCCGCGTCTCACCGAAGGGACACACATTGGCTTGGCCCGACATGTACGACCAGTTACATCACCGACTTGTGTGACCGCATTTGAGTAGTGTAGTACTCCCTCTATCCCAGTGTACAAGTCTTGCATGTGTACCTAGGTCATTAATTTGACCAACTTAATAAGAGGCATACATAACAAAAAATCATTACAAACTTCAAATATTCAGAGTATTTTTTATGTTAAACAATTTATTTTATATAAGTTACATTGACGACCTAGATACATGTGCAAGCCTTGTAAACTGAGATGGAGGGAGTACTTGAAATACATGTTCCACTAAACTCATCGGGAGCCATTTCGAGCCTCGAAACCAAAACCATCAATTAATCTTTACCGTGTTCACATCACATTCCAAAGTACTAGTGCTACAATTAAGTGCAAGCCTTCTCACACTAACTAGTACATACCAAACCTGAATGTGTTCCCACTATGCAGGTTTTAGTACTAGTGCTAGTACTTTGGTTATAAAAAGGGGAGCTACCTAACCGAAAATTACTCTACCTTCCTCCTCATAAGTCCTTCTTCTTCGTTCGTCCTTGCCATGGCCGGTGTGCAGAGCTCTAGGTCGAGAACTACTCGTAACAAGGGAGCAGCAACCAAGGCTGCGAAAAAAGAGGGCTCGCCACCATGCAGAGACCTCGAAAGATCTCTCACGAGCAGGCGATGGCTCCCAGGAGCGCCCTAGCCGAGGGAGGCGAACATGCCGGCATGCCCGATCAGCTCAATAAGCACCTCAATAAGCAGAAGGAGTTCATCCATGGCTTGGTGGAGCTGCTGAAGGAGAGCCTCGACGACATGCCCGCTGAGCTCAGTGAGTAGGGGGAGTTGACCGCCGGCTTGGTGATGCTGCTGAATAAGAGCATTTCCTCGGAGAAGAAGGCGACCGGTGAAATCCTGCAACTTCGGGAGGACAAGGCGAAGCTCTACCACGAGCTCGACCTGCTGAAGGAGGAGAACGCCGGCTAGAAGAAGCTGCATGAGAATAGTAGTTCCTCGATGAAGATGCTGCAGGCCCTCGTCATGGAACAGAAGGAGGAATTGGCGAAGCTCCGCATCGAGCACCCGGCTGCTGTAAAGGTACGTAATGCGGCTGTGGAACAGATGATGAAGGCTCGCGTCACGAAATCCCGCATCATGGACAGAATGAAGAAGATGGCAGAGGAGACGCGGAAGGAGATGGAGGTCGTGGAGGCGAAGAAGAAGCAGTTACGACTCCGCGGCCAGCAACCCTTCATGTAGTAGAGAGCAGCGCCCCATACTTGTGTGTGTGTCTTCCTTCTTTTTTGGGGGTGATAATCTTCCTTCTTCTTTTGCTCCTGTGTTTCTTCTTTTGCTCCTGTGTTTCTTCTTTTGCTTCAGGTGTTTCGCCGCATGTGTCATGTTCTCTGCGAGGCATGAATAGAGAACAATGCTAACAATGAGATGACTAGCAAATTAGATCAATTTTATCGGCATATGGCACCGGGCTGCCGTGTTTCGTGCTCCTCCGTCGTACTACTCCAGTAGAAAACTTGAGTACACCGTACGGTTCTTTGCTCCTCCTCAGGACGTCGGCACATTTATACAAGTAGTCAAATCACTAGGCCCCGCCTTCTAGCAGTAATGATCCATCAAATCACAAAGGCCCCCGCCTCTCTTGAAACCGACCAAGCTAGACTGCCCCACCCTCTAGCCTTTTAGAAAAATGTAAACTTTTGTACAGTAGTATTATCGATGGATTGCGCCATGGAGCAAAACTAACAAGATGAAATTAAAGAAAAAAGGTGGTACATACAGAGAGCGCTTGTCGCCAAATTATGCATATAATACTATTCAAAAAGCTAGTACGTGCTTATATGGGGTGCTAAATTCTATTAAAGAAATTAGCATACCTATTTAATTCTTGGGTTCTTATTATTTATGCCACTCGTTGTGTATCGCTACTCATTTTTGCCATTAGAAGTCACAACTCCTCAAAAATGCCATCGGTCCGTGAGATGCCTACTCAAAAATGCAATTAGATATCTCAAAAATGCCATCGTTAAGTTAGATGTTTGCTCAAAATGCCATTAGACATTGTTATTTTCACGTCAACCCCGTTGACCATGTTATATGAAAAAAAATGTCGATTCTCACAATGATAAGTGTGGCCCCGCTTGTCAGGAGTAACCAAGCAAATAATTTTATAGGAAAATAAGAACGCTGTTGGGATCAAGTAGGCCCCACACTTTATTTTACTGTAGTGAGATAGAGGGAGAGGTGGCATGTTGGTCCGTCGGTATTTATGTAATTATAGCATGGCCAAAGAGATTTGAGTCACAATAATGGTGTCCAGCAGAACACACCCCTCAAATAAAACTAAGCACCCTGAAATTCTCTGACAACTAAACTGCTGGCTATATGATGTTGGCAATATATATTGTATGTATATAATGTGAAGAAACGAGTGGTAGTACTATACCAACTAAAAGATGAAATGTAAGAAATACTAGTATGTATGTACTGAAGAGTTAAAGTAACGAGAAGGAACATAACATAGTTCTGCTGGGGGATCAGCACAACACACCCCTCAAATAAAACTAAGCACACCTGAAATTAAACTATGCAGCTAATCCGGTAGACACTGCATTAGAACCACCATGAGCAACGACACTGCCACCTTACTCGGACTCCTTGTACACGTACTCGACTTCGTCCTTGTTCCTCTTCCTCTTGGCCGATACTTCTTTGCTTGAACCACACACTTGGCTCTAGCTTGCTCTTCATCCAACCCTTGTAGATATTGAAACAAAAGTAGCCATCCATTGTAGCATAGTGGATGTGGTCTATATCTAGTATATTCATCTGCCATGCACGATGAAACTTGAATGGAGGTTTCTTCAGTGTCCCATACGAAGGATGATCCATGGGCTCCTGCCAGTGTCAGCATTGAAGGCTGATCACGGGAGGGCACCGACCCATTCTTCTGGAGGTCGAAGGGGCTGGCTACAACAAGGCCTATCCGACCCAAGACATCCTTGTCGTTCCTAAAGTCTATAGTAACAAATTTTACTCGGCCACCCTTGAGGAAGTTCTTAAATTCCTCACACTCAACGTCGGCACGACATATGTGGTAGACCAAGCATAAGTCATGCACGCAAACCTGGATCACGGCGGGCTTCTTCTCTGCCTCCTTTAGATTCTTCTCGCTTTCCAGGACTGTGGTGTACTCAACATCTAGCCTAGCGACCCACTCATCCTTTGAGTTTCGAAACATGAGTCTGAAGCGAGCAAGGCATCCTTTCACTATCGCGGAAGAAAGGGTGTAGATGACGTCGAACTCATCGCCGGTGATGGTTCTAACCTTGTACACACCACCGACCATGGAGATTTGGGATGCCATGGATTTGGGAGGACGGTTAGGATTAGTGGAACTGCCATAATGTGAAAGGATGAGACGACTAGGAGCAAACTGCCATAATGTTAAAGGATGTCCGGGGACAAGTAGGAGAAAACTGCCAGTGGTTTTTCGATTGTAAAAATGCTGAGTGGGGCATGCGAACGACAGGGTAGTGGCTTGCCTGGTGGATAAATGGATTCATGAAGAGTACTATCGGGACCCAAATAGATGCCATGTCTACTCGACTCCCAATTAAATGGCTTTCGATGTCATGTCAAGCGTCGGGAAAATTATAGGTGATACGAAGCTTTCCTTTCTCCCATGATACAGGCTTCCGAGAGCCCTTGGGTCTAAGATCGAACGATTGCATGGTGTGATTCTAAACCTATGGGTGAATATCCTATCCTGGAGGGTTATTTTGCAAATTTTCAGCAACTTAGCATGCGACCGGTCGATTTCAGATCCAAGGGCTGCCAGCAGCCTGTATCATGGTCGCGCCTAACACGAGTCCACTACCGTCGCTTCGCTCGCGCGGTCACGCCTTTGGAGATTTAACACGGTGCGTTAGCCTATCTGATGTTGGCATGTCATACATAGTCATCACTTATACAACAAGGTTAGCTATAAGGTTGGCTATAAGAGTATTTTTTACTTCTCTCAATCTCTTTCTTCGTAGTATTTATTGCATTTTCCAAGGAGTGACCTTTTCCAATGAAATGGTGCTTAGGTGAGGTGCTAAGGGCATTAAATGGCTTAGCAACTCAAGTCCCCAATGCATAGGTGCTTAGTTTTTTGTTGCTAAGTTTGCTTCATTTAATTAGTTATAGACTCAAAATTGTCTTTTCACCTAGGTACACGCTCTTAGCACCGTTTCTTCCTGGGGTCACCAAACTAGTCTCTCTCTTCTTACTAATTAACTTGCCACATCAAACTTAATGCCTATGTGGCAGGCTTAGCACATGTACGAGCAAGTAAAAAAGTGGGCTATAAGCCCGCTTACATGGCATTTTTTCATATGTGGAGGAAGGAGGCAAGGAAAAAGTGGAGGACTGGGCTATCATGCAAGAGCCAGCCTCTACATGGTGGAGCATTGGGAGAGGCACCTGTATACCATGGAGGTGGTCAGGAATCGGGAGACTCACGCCGGTCGTAGTACCGTAGTTAAAATGATAATGGCAAGTCAAATCACGGGGCCCCACCTGTCCAGCAGTAACCCGCTGTCAAATCACACAGCCCTACGTTTACAGCAGCCTACTCCCTCATCTTCTCGCATCTCTGTCGAACCGACTAGGCGGAACTACCCGGCCTACCGTGCGGGAAAAGCCCTGCCCTCGACTTTTAAAAAGTACAGTATACTAATTTTGTATCCATGGATTGCGCCATGGCGCAAAGCCTCAAGAAAATGATGGTACACATGTACGGAGTATACAGCACGCCCATCGCGTTCGCGTCGCACCCCAAACAGTCGGTCGGTTTGGCACGCTGCTCTCCGAATGGAACGTACGTCATATTGCATTTGCGCACACATGCGGGACCGCCATCGAGAATCGACCATAGGCACATTCCCCGACCCCGCAAGTCGGGTGAGCTAATAGAAGAGAGAGACGAGCGATAGTACTAGAGAAGTGTTGTATAGACGTTGGTGCCTGGACGATCCTTGCATGACACGAAAGATCAGTTCGTCCATGCATGTGACCAGACTCCAGCAGACACGCCTGGATTGGTTATCGTCTACATATCATGCAGGCTGTGTTGTACATGGCTATTGTTCTGATGAGAAATATATAAAATGATTTCTTGTCATCTCGCAATATTAGGTGTCATGTGCTTCAGATCACTGCGAGGGTTAAATAGCGACAACTGAGTTCCTCCAAGGCGCTGGTCATTGGGGGCACATGCACGAAGACTACTCGACTACCATCTAGGTCAAGCCGGCTATGTTAATTAGGACATCTATCAATGGACCCCTTTTCTATGAGTTTATCTTTGATTTGAGCTTTGATCCTCGTCTAGTTTGTTCGTCGGGATTCATGTTGTCTCCTTTGGGCAGTGAGGTTATGGTTTCTTGTCATGTGGCATTTTTTCGTGTTATATGTTATAATCCAGTGCTTCAGATCAAAATGACGAAAACTGCGCCTCCGGGGCACGTGCATGAAGACTTCTCGATAGTCATTGACGAGGTCAAGCCGACTCCGGTAGACAAAAGAAAACTAGTACTCCACTATATAGGTAGGAGCCTCTGCGCTTTCTTGTTAGTGTTGCTCTCTTCACACTGTCTCGTCCTCTCCAGATCTAAACACGACAGTGGTGGCCGCACTCTATCTGCTCACCGCTGGTCACAGATCCAGCCGAATCCTCTCCGCCGGGGAAGGTGAGAAGGTGCAGCTTTCATGCGGTCGTCCTCGGGGACGGCTCTTACCCATTGCCGGCGCATCCCGATCAGCGTGCCTTGCCGTTCTGTCCCAAGCACCACTGGCTAGGGAGGGCCTCTGACCCCTTCTGCCTCGCTGCCATAGTGTGGGCAGATAAGGCCTCCCGCCGCGCACCTAGCGACATCCTGGCGACCCTCAGGTATAACTTCCTTTGAAACCGGCCTTGCTCTATTTGCCGAGCTCCTGACGTTGCTGCATTTGTATCTTTTACTATTTCCCAGCCCCCCTTGTAGATAGGATCGATCGGCTATTCGGAAGCCACCTCAATTTTTACTGTTAAGAGGTAAAACCAGTCCATGCACTCGAATCTAGTACTACTTGGTTCAAACAAGGAAGAAAGGGGGTGGCGGTGGGGGAAGATCTGTTACCAGAATCTAGGACTTGGTCGAAAGAGGAAATAATGGGGGTGAAAAGTAGCAGAGACTAGCTATCCAACTGGTCTCTTGGTCTAAGGGAAATAAAGGGAAACACAATACAAACTCAATATAAACCCAATCTATTGGTTGAAAAAAGGAAAGAAAGTGGGGACTGGGGGACAAGTCAACAGAGTAAGTCCAGCACTAGATTTGCTAGCCTCACACAGTATAAGGTGGCTATACCAAACAAAAATGGCACCAACCCAGATATCCTGTTCTGATATTTGTTGCCCCGAGCCACTCTTATGTAATGCCACTTGTAAAATGTAGCAGTCACACTATTAAAAGTAAGGACACGTTAAACCAATGTTGTTTTCAATGTAATGCCTCCAGTGATATGAATCAATGGAACTTTTTTTCATGTCCTGCTAAATTTCCCATTAAGATAAGTTGCTTCTTTTCGTTAGAATGCAACTGTCCTGGTCCGCCTACTCTCCCGTGCGCAAATACCAACTCTGTAGCACATGTTAATTTAATGTTGCTGGTAAAATGAAGCAATGCCACCATTAAAGTAATGGCGTATTTAACGTTTGTCATACTTAATCCTAATGCCCACACTAATATCTAGGAATGCTGCTGCTTTAGAAATTTCTACTGTCCTCGTAGGATTGCCATTCAGATAAGGAACATGCTTCTTTTCATTTGATGTATGTTTCATCACTTGTTAGTCACCCTCCTTTCCACCTTTTTTTGTGCAAACAGAGATATACATTTCACACTTGAAGAATAAGCTCTGTGGGTATCGTTTTCGGATGGAAATGGAACCGGGGCTGGAGCCCTTTTCTTAAAAAAAGTGAAGAAGCTGCTAGCTCATGGGACATTGCTTCATTTTAGGTGAACTGCAACAAAAGGCCCCATGAATTGAATCATCCATGTTGGTGACTAGTGTCATCCCTTCTAGAATGGTGTTGACTACAGATATGGTTCCCATCACGAGGTATGTTCCTTTTTGGTCTGACCGTTTGCCAAAGATCCTGCATGTTGAGTCTTCTCTTGTGCTATTGTTTTGGCACTACCATGATAAAGCAGTAATGTTATTATTTTGCACCTTAATCTAGTGGCACTATTAATTTGTGGCAATGTTTTTGCACCGCTAGTGCCACTGATTTTTTTATATATCGAAAGAGGGGGTTTCCTCCGATTTCATTAAAGAAACCCTAACATAGACAACCATTATCCGACAACATCTCAGTGTAAACGGGCAGTTTTGCAACTACTACTAGAATGGAATGAGTACTAGCAGGAGGCAAGTTCGCCACATAATCTAGGCACGTAGGGGGACGCAACACCAGCTCGACCAAGTTTGGATTACAACCCAAATTCTACCACAGAAACATCATGGGGAAATATAGAGCCAGCTTCAGCATCCCAGTCTAAGCACCCCCGACCTCCATCCTTGCGATGCACGGTACACCTCGTTTGCCACTTGCTCGACCCTAGTGCCACTGATGAAATGAAGTAATAATACAGTTAAAATGGAGCAAGTGTCCTCTCTATCATTTCATTTCCAATGTAGATAAAGAAAGTGCTTGTCTTTGTTAGTATATGTTTCATCAACTAGTCCCATTGTTAATGTTTAAGCGTTTCTGCAAACTGGGGTGCTTAATTTTAGTTGATCTGCACAAAAATAGAGATTGGAATGTCTCAAGGCCCTTCCTTGTACTACCGCTGTACACTGATGTTCATCACTGGCAGAAGGTGTATCGGGGAGACTTGGGTCGATTTCCAGTATGGGGAGTACCGTATGAGGCATTGCAGGGCCCATCTCGCCCTTGCAGCATGGCATACTATGATACTATCACAATATTTTCTTATATTTATTAGTGTATGTTTCATCAACTAGTGCCACTATAATGAATCATGCTTTTTCATTATCTGCGCTAACAGGATTCAGCTGCATTTTGGTGGAACTGCACAAATGTACGGATGGAACTAGCATATATGTAGAGTGCGAGGTGTGCCAAGTAAAAATTACCAACACCAACCATGCTCCATGCATGCATTAGCATCCACCACCACCAGTGGGATGTGTGGTGCTCTCTGTGGGCGGATCTTTCTTGGCAGCAAATCCTCTAACCAAATACTAGTAGCTTATATTGGCAGTTTTCTAGGGAGTACTCTTTTCTGAAAGAAGCACCAATCTATTTTTCTTTATTTGTACACAATGTCACAACTTTGACCCAAAGGTCTAGAGCTATTTTAGGGTGATTGGCATAGTACTCGGAGATTGATTGTAAGCATGATTTTCATTAGCTGTCACACTAATTGTAAGCATGAGCAGATTGAAGATTAGGTTAGTGCGAAGCTTACCTTAAACCCTACCGCCACCGTTGAAATGAGGAAAGCGTCGAGGGAACCATGGAGAATGGCGGGGATGCGATGTCGCACCATCCGGTCTCCTCTTGCGGTGGGAGAACGAATACTCCTGTGGCTCCGGCTGGCTCTGCACTCTCACGGACGGCACACCGTACTTGATCGATTCGTTATCCTCTGGGTGCTCGACCTTCCACCTGTAAGCCAACCACCTCTGCCTGACTTTTGCCTCAGGCGAATCTGTCTTCTCCATTGCCCAGAGGAGATACTCGATGAACTTGAAGGACTATAGCGTGATTGCCGCTGAGGAGTACATCGCCGCCCTCATCCCCACCGCATCGCTCTTTCACATACATTGCCACATGGCCCTCAACGTCCTCGAAATCTCCCACTCATTGTCAAACCAAGTAAGGATCTCCTTCAACCTGGCTAACTTTGCCTGGTTGCCACCGGCGATCTGCCTGATTCGCTGTTGCATCCTCTCCATAGATGTCCTTCTGAGTGGTGCGATGCTAGCTTTGGAAGATGGGAGGAGAGACGGTGGTCTTGCAATGGAGAAGAGGGAGAGACGAGATGGTGGTTTTGGAATGGAGGTGATGGAGAGGAGAGGGGTGGTTTTGCAATGGAGAAGAGGGAGAGGAAAGACGGTGGTTTTGGAATGGAGATGATGGAGAGGAGAGGAGGTGGTTTTGCAATGGAGAAGAGGGAGAGGAGCGTGTGGCAGCGATTAGGATTGGATGAGAGGGCCGACGCGCTGTGACTAGATCGAAATCAAAATCAATTTACACTTCATTTCAAAAAGCGACCCCACATTAACTAGTCTCCCTTTTATTCTGGGTCATAATTGACCATGATTTTCACAAATAAAATATATGTTATACGTTGCAAAAATAATATAATTTGAAAGTACATTTAGATATGAACCAAATGATACAATTTTTGGTGGCATGCATTTGCATTTTGCTTGTCAAATACAGTACATGGTCAAACTTTGACCCAAAATACGCAAAACAAAAAAATACTTCCAAGACCAGCGCCGCTCCTCTCCTCTTAAACCACCGCTGCTCCTCTCGTGCTCTAATCTAAATCCAGCGCCACTCCTCTCCTCTTCCATTTCAAAACCACTGCCCCTCCTCTCCTGTTCCAATCCAAAACCAACATCGCTCCTCTCCCGTTCTAATCAAAAACCAGTGCTGCTTCTCTCCTCTTCCATTCAAAAACCAGCACCGGTGAGTGAAGGTGTTGTGGAGAAGTAGATCGATGGAGGAGTACAACCGATACGTGAGGATCGCAGACGACGACCCTGTGAAGCTAGCTAGGATGTTGGAGATACAATCTTGGTTTGACAACAAGGACCAACTAGCGGCGACGGCGACATCCATGGCCAAATATCTGCAACAGAGCGAAAAGGTGGCGATACACCCGAAGGGAGTCGCATGGCAGTACATAGAGCTGCTCCTCTGGGCCATGGAGCAAACAGATTCACCGAATCCGATCGTTATGGAGCGGTGGTGGGAGTATCGATCCCAGATGGAGCATCCACCAGAGATTGAAGGATCGGGCATCTACAGGGTGCAGTTTGTGAGGGTGTCATGCTAAAGCGAGCCGGTGGAGTCTTTGTTGACTGAACCCAACTACAATAGGAGAAAAGCAGTAGGCCCGACAACGCTTCCCCCCCATCCTCTCCCTCGTCGTTCACATCGTCTCATGGGGCGGCTGTCTGCCGCCGAGGAATAGTAGGGGACTGCCCCCTAGCCTAATAGTCAGGCAGGTTGTGAATTGTCAGGAGGAGGTTTGGGTTGTCAGTATTTGCAGGTTGTGAATTGTGTTTTGTGTTGTGTATTTTGAGAGTACTTTCAGATATGAATGTCTTTTCAATTTCAGATTTGCAGTATTGAGCATATGAAGTATTTTATGAATTCTAGAGATCTATTTTAGCACTTAGAAAATGTAGTTTCATAGGAGTATACAAGTGCAGACAATGTGATTCTCAGAGAAGAAACTGCAAGTTTCAGTTTCAGATAAGAAACTGCAAGTTCAGTTTCAGATAAGAAACTAGAACTTTTAGAGGCAGAGCATTTATATTAACACGGCCTTTTCAAATAGGGATAACATCATGTTGAAAGTTTTATTCATTGTCGAAAATGGAACTACCAGCTAGTTAACATCATGCTGATCAACATTCATGCATAGCACATCTTCATATGATGCACGGTCAAAAAGATATGTTATTTTCAAAATGCCCACACAATGTCGACTGTGTGAAATCAAATAAAACAAGGGACGAAGTTTTGTTAAGTGTTGGACGTGGTGTGCGTAGATGACAATGGGGACCCGCATGTCAATAATGGGAGAGGCAAAAATTTTGGAGATATTTTCCCTGTACCAGGTGGAATCGAACCCGGGCGGCAGAGCTGTCAGTAGTGTCACTTGGCCACTGGGCTAGTTCAGTACTTTCATTACAAATAAGGCACTGCCTCAGGTGGTCCGATCTCCTCCCGCGCCTTTGTATGCTCGCCGCGGCGCCACTGTCTGCTGATGAAGCTATGTACCTAGGGTAGGGGCACGGACCTGTCCAAAGAGCCCTACCCAAGGACATCCCTAGAAGAAGTCACCTTTCAATCGACTTGAAGGTATCCCACTCGATGGGTTCAAGACACTCGACCAAGAAGCTATCACTCGACCATGAAGCCAACCACTCGACTGCCAGGAGACCTAAAGTCACTCCGGAGGCAAACGGTCGGCTATTAAGTAGTCTTTATGGTCATTATAGCACTTTATTAGGGGCGTTACCAGTAACGCCCAACCTTAAATGTACCTTAAACCCTGCATCACTGAGGGGAGGAGAGGGCCGGCGAACTCTATATAAGCCACCCCCTCCTCAGTATGAAGGGTTGGCACCCCTGTAATTCACACACGCGTAATCCAGTCGACCGCCTCCGGGCACCAAGACGTAGGGCTGTTACTTCCTCCGCGAAGGGCCTGAACTCGTACATCCTGGTGTATCCACAACTTCTCCATAGCTGAGATCTAGCCTCTCCATACATACTCCCCTACCTCACTGTCAGAGTTAGAACCACGACATTTGCTGTTGTGAACATGCTGAACAAATGAGAGGAATCTGGAGAGGACTGTACGTGGAGAGGTGGACAGTTGGGACCCACCAGGTCTATGGTCGTACACAAGCAAGTGCCGCATTGAAAAAATACTTCCTCCTAATGCTATATTGACGTTGGGGGCCATGGGTTTGTCAACATAGTTACATTTTTTAGGTGCTTCAACGTAGTTACTAAAGGAGATAAATTCACAACAAAGTCGGGAGCTGGCAGGTATCATTTATTATCACTGGGGCAGCAAGTATCAACTGGGTTCTGGGCTGCCCCGTCTAGGCTTTCTTTTTTAACATGCGCTACCCACGACATGCCGGTTTGTATTTTCTTGAGGGCCATCATGTATCGACCGGCCTATGGACCTCCCATCCGAGGTTTTATTTTTCCTGAAACATCAGCAACCCAATTTATGTTTTTTTTGAAGAAAACGCAGAGGTCTGTTCTATTTTTCTATATAAGAATAGGAACGCCCAGTCCAACTTATGTTTCCCTTATAACTATATTATATATATTTAAATTATTTTATATGTTATTATATATTATTTTTATTGTCATCATATATTTAACAAATATTTACATATGTAAGAAAACAATATCCCACATCTTATTAACTTAAAAAATAATTTCTTAACAATAAATCCTGGATTTTTTGGCAACGAAAATCCTCGTGATTGTGTACAAAAGCTTGGTAAGATTTAAGGACCAATGTAATAATGAATCACTTATTATTTAAATATATTTATAACAAAATTCTCAGCCCCTGTTTATTTTTTGAAAACATTTCCGCGCCCAAACCAACATTATAATTAGAATCAGCCCATCAAAATTATGTATTTCAAGAAAGTGCAAATGTTCTGCAATTTTTTAGGAAAAAAATAAATGGTTCGCATGGATGCTACATTATTTGTTCACCCAGCACAGCAAATGGACTGTAATTCTAAAAAAAGAGATCAAATTGACTGTAAATTCTGAAAAATGGGTTGAATACGTGCCACATTTTTTAAGGCTGAAATGTGGGCCAATACGTTGAAGCCAATGCAAGTCGTTGTCAACTTAGTCAACAAATGATTCTGACGTCATTAGCCATTGGATTTACATCCAACGACCGGCATCCATCTTCAATCTCTCGTCTTCTTCCTCCAGCGCCGCCGGAACCACCTGCTCCCGCCTCATGCTGCTAGCAGCTCTGCTTAGCATCCTTCACTGTGAAGGGCTACCCCACCACTGGCCAGGCCATCCCTCCACACTTCCTGTTCTTCTCCACCGATTGCCGGACCACACCGCACCAGAAACAGCTAACCCTCATACACCTCTCCGTCTGCGACTCCACTCCGCCGTCTTCCCATATCCGGCTCGTTGCTGCCCGGGGCCTCGCCGTCGTCCGCCACTTGGATGCACTCGGCGCGGCGTGGTCAATGTGGTCAACGAACGACATCCATCGGAAGTGGACTGTACATTGAGAGGCCGACAGCTGGGTCCATGGTCGCACACAAGGAAATGCGTCCTTGTTATGCGCAAAATAATGATTCGTCCACCTGACATCTAGGACCCACCGGAAGGGCCTCTGTATTTCGCGAAAAAATGTTCCCGCCGCTGACAGCTCTGACCCGCCAGCTATATCTTCGCACGCAAGGAAGTGCTTCCTTATTACGCACAAAAAAATGAATAATCCCCCTGCTAGCTGGGACCCACCATATGGGGAGCCTGACTTGTGGGCCTACTAAGTTGACGCGGATGGAGGGCTTTGTCAACTTAGTCAATATGAATGATTCTAGCTCCAGTGACCGTACGATGTCCATCCAACGGCCGTGGTTCTTCTTCAACCTCTGGTCTTCTTGCTCCAACCGCCCAAAGCTGCGCCGGTCGTGCCGCGTGCTCCTGCCCCCCATGGCCGGCTATGACGATGCGGAGGCCTCACCGCCCCCTACTACTCCCATAGCTGGCCAGGCCCTGCGGCGATGGTAGCCTCACACCAAAGCCGAACTAGTGAACCCTCGTACTCCTCTCCGTGTGGGCTTCCACTATCGCGTCTTCCCCGGCTCTGCGTCATCCCCTTCCTAGGCCGCGCCGTCGTCCACCGCCCTGGTGCTCTTGGTGCCGCATGGTCAACGTGGTCAATGAACGACATCCATCGGACGTCGACTGTACGTAAGAGGCTGATAGCTGGGTCCACGGCCGCAGCAAGGAAGTGCCTCCTTATTACGTGGAAAATAATGATTCCTCCACCTGACAGCAGGGACCCACCGGACGGGCCACCGTATTTCATGAAAAAAATGTTTCCCCCTGGCAGCTGGGACCCACTAGCTACATCTTCGCATGCAAGGAAGTGCCTGATAGTCGGGACCCGCCTGGTTGAAGCGTACGTAGCATTGTCATTCTAGTCGCGAACGTGTATGCACATACTGGTCGATCAGTGTATCTGCAGGCTGCAGCGATGAACCGTGGCCGTGTAAGGAAGGGCACGTGTCTTAATAGAGGCACACACGTGTCGTTGTAGAGGCACGCATGTAGTATCTACATGTACGTACAACGGCCAGGGTGCAAGAAAGTAAATATGGCCACGTACATACATACGGGCGGGGTCTTGAATGCCTACTCATGCATACGTACAGCCAGGTGAAAACACTAGTGCTCCCTAGGTGGTTTTGGTAATCAATGTAAACATATCTCTTGTTGGACTAATACTCTTATCCAGTATATTTCAAATAAGTTCAACAGTGGAGTGGCGTGGGCAAGAGGATGTGGAACCCCTTCTAGATGCTAAGGATATAAGATTGGAAAAATCTCAAAAGCTCAAGACTCAACAGTTTCATTTTAGTGATCCAAGATGACATTGAGTCCATAGGAAAGCCAATACTATTAAAAGGGGATGAGGTGTTGCTTAATGGCTTGCTTGCTCAAAATGCTTAGTGATATGCTGCAAAGCCCTCAACCACTTTCTCATATCCACATATGTCCCAAACCAAAAGTCAAACTCGGCCCCACCGATTTGTCCTATCCGGCGCCACCGAGTTCACTTGACATAGCCACTGCCTGAAACCCTAGTCAATTCGGTCTCACCGATGGGATCTAGGTCTCACCGAGATGGGCTTGCAAACTCTTTGTTGCCTGTTGCAATTATTTCGGTCCCACCAAGATAAGCAATCGGTCCCATCAAGTTTGTCTGACCAACTCTCTATTTTGCTCCTTACCAAAATCGGTCCCACTGAGTCGATCTGAGTCGATCAAACCGAAACCGAGATGAGGATTTACTCTAACCCTATCACATTGGTCCCACTGAGTCGATCATATCGGTCCCACCGAAATGCCTAACGGTCACATTATGAACTGAATCGGTCTGACCGAGTTTTCTGATTCGGTCCCACCGAGTTTGGTAAATTGCGTGTAACGGTTAGATTTGTGTGGAGGCTATATATACCCCTCCACCCACTCTTCATTAGTGGAGAGAGCCATCAAAACGTGCCTACACTTCTAGCATTCATTTTTTGAGAGAGAACCACCAACTCATATGTTGAGACCAAGATATTCCATTCCAACCATATGAATCTTGATCTCTAGTCTTCCCCAAGTTGCTTTCCACTCAAATAATCTGTCCACCAATCCAAATCCATGAGAGAGAGTTGAGTGTTGGGGATACTATCATTTGAAGCATAAGAGCAAGGAGTTCATCATCGAAACACCATCTATTACCTTTTGGAGACTGGTGTCTCCTAGATTGTTTAGGTGTCACTTGGGAGCCTCTGACAAGATTGTGGAGTTGAACCAAGGAGTTTCTACGGGCAAGGAGATCGCCTACTTCATGAAGATCTACCCTAGTGAGGCAAGTCCTTCATGGGAGATGGCCATGGTGGGATAGACAAGGTTGCTTCTTCGTGGACCCTTCGTGGGTTGATCCCTCCGTGGACTCGCGCAACCATTACCCTTCGTTGGTTGAAGTCTCCATCAATGTGGATGTGCGATAGCACCACCTATCGGAACCACGCCAAAAATTTCCGTGTCTCCAATTGCGTTTGCATACTCCAATCCCATCCCTTTACTTTCTTGAACCTTGCATGCTTTACTTTCCGCTGCTCATATACTCTTTCCATGCTTGCTTGAATGTATTTTGAATGTTTAAACTTGTATTAAAACTCCACCTTAACTTGAAGAAATTAAAAACTTCTACTTTTCTTTGTTAAGAGTCTATTCACCCCCCTCCAGACACCTCTTCTCGATGCTTTCAATTGGTATCAGGGCATTGGTCTCCATTGCTTTGGCTTAATCAGCATTGGAGGAAGATGGATGAGTCTACATTGGGGAGTCTTAGACATAGAGTGCCTATACTTGATGGAGAGTTCTTTCATGAGTGGAAAATTGAGATGGTTGAGATTTTCAATGAATATCATTTGACCAATTACATTACTAGCCCTTGTGCACCCTTGTTGATCCTTTCCATCCTACCCTTGATGAGTCTATTGACATGATTCGCAACCCTAGAACTATTAATCTTATCACTAGATGTTTGCCTAGAAACTTGACTGGTTGCTTGCCTACTCTTAATTGTGCCTACACTATATGGGCATTTCTTGAGGAATGATTCCCAAACTGTTCCTTGCAAAACCTAGATGAAATTCTTCATAAGTCTATTTCCTTGAGTAAGATGAATTCCAATGATCCTAACTTTGGTGATTATCTATTTGAGCTTACTAACCTCATGCGTGCCAAAGGAGATGTTAGAATCTTTAGCAATATCATCTCCGAAGCCATTAGAATTCATAAAGATGATTATTGTTATGATCATTTATCTAATGAATCACTCTCTCTAGGAATTGATCCATCACAGGACGATGTTGAACATGGATATTGTGAAGAGGATGATGATAGTGAATTTGATCTCAATGAGTCTATGAGACACTTTGGCCTCATGGCTAATCTTTGCGGCTACATGGCTCGAGGAAAGGAATGGGTCCTTGATAGTGGATGTACCGATCACATGACCGGAGATAAGGATATGTTTGTGAGCTTGCTGAAAAAGACGGCCCTCGAAAGTATGTCACTTTTGGTGATAACTCAATGGGTAAGGTGGTTGGCCTTGGTAAGGTGGCAATCTCACATGAGAGCTCCATACAAAATGTTATGCTCGTTGAATATCTTGGCTACAATTTACTTTCTGTATCTAGACTTGCTGACTTTGGCTTCAATGTTCTATTTACTGAAGTAGATTGCCAAGTGTTTCGTGGAGATAATCATAATATGGTCTTTACCGGTATACGTAGAGGTGATGTATATATTGTTGATTTCACTAAAAAGGCTCAACCTAGAACTTGCTTAATTGCTAAATCTTCCAAAGGTTGGTTGTGTCATAGAAGGTTAGGTCATGTGGGCATGCGAAATCTTGATAAGATAATTAAAGGTGATCATATCCTTGGAGTGAAAGATGTTATATTTGACAAGGATAGATCATGCAGTGCTTGTCAAGCAGGAAAACAAGTTGGAGGGAGTCACCCCATGAAGAACATCATGACCACGAGAAGACCGCTTCAGCTACTTAATATGGATCTCTTTGGTCCCAATGTTTCAAGATTTACGTGGGTGTTCTTTCTTGATGATATCTCACAGGTCCAAAAGATCTTCAAGGACTTCGGTAGAAAGTCCCAAAATCAATTTGAAGTGAAGATCAAGAAGGTTCAAAGCGACAACGGAACGGAGTTCAAGAACGCAAATGTGGATACCTTTCTTGATGAAGAAGGGATTTCACATGAGTTATCGGCTACCTACATGCCTCAAGAAAATGGAGTCGTTGAGAGGAAGAACCAGACTCTTATTGAGACGGCGAGAATGATGCTTGATGAGTACAATACACCAAAACACTTTTGGGCAGAAGCGGTTGAGACAGCTTGTCATGCAACAAATCGCTTGTATCTTCACAAGCTACTCGGCAAGACGGCATACGAGCTTCTCACCGGTAACAAACCCCAAGTTGGATAGTTTCGGGTATTCGACTCAAAGCGCTACATTCTTGATAAGCATCATCGTTGTAAATTTGCTCCAAAATCTCATGAGGGTTTCCTACTTGGTTATGGCTCGAACTCTCACACTTACCGTGTCTACAACAATTTCACCTGAAAGGTTGAAGAGACGGTAGATGTGAAGTTTGATGAATCTAACGGCTCACAAGTAGAGAAATTGCCAATTGATGTACGAGACAAAGACCCTTCGGAAGCAATCCAAGACTTGTCTATTGGCAAGATTCGTCCAACGGAGGTGAAGGAGAGTACCTCGTCCGTCCAAGTGGAAGCTTCTACGTCACGACAAGGTGAACCCAGAGTTGACATGGAAGCATCCACAAGTGGGACACGCCAAGATGAAGAAAACGAGGAAGTACATCAAGATGAACCTCATCAACCACCTTCTCCACCTAGACAGGAGAACGACAATGCCAACAATGAAGAAGGCCAAGGAGAAGAACAAGATGATGAAGAAGATGTTCCACCCCGACCCAAGCAAAAGATCTCACGAGTTCAAGCAAGAGTCTTAAGAGACCATCCCGTCGAACAAATCTTCAATGGAATCCATACCGGGAGAATCACTCGCTCTAAAACTTGTTTGGCTAATTTTTGTGAACATTATTCATTCATATCTAGCATTGAAGCTATGAAGGTTGAAGAAGCATTGGAAGATCCGGATTGGATAAATGCCATGCATGAAGAGCTACATAACTTCGAGAGAAACCAAGTGTGGACATTGGTCGAGAAGCCCGACAACAACCACAACATCATCGGTACCAAATGGGTGTTTCACAAAAAGCAAGACGAAGATGGACAAGTCATTCGCAACAAAGCACGTCTCGTTGCCCAAGGCTACAGTCAAGTCGAAGGTATGGACTATGGTGAGACATATGCCCCCGTTGCAAGACTTGAGTCCATTCGCATCTTACTTGCCTATGCTAATCACCATGATATCACTTTGTACCAAATGGACATTAAAAGTGCTTTTCTAAATGGTGAAACTGAGGAGGAAGTTTATGTTAAACAACCTCCTGACTTTGTTAATCTTAAGAAACCTGATCATGTTTACAAACTTCACAAAGCTCTTTATGGCCTTAAACAAGCTCCTAGAGCGTGGTATAAATGCTTGACCAAGTTCCTTATTGACAAAGGCTTTGAAATTGGAAAGATTGATTCTACTCTTTTTACTAAAAGGGTTAATGATGAATTATTTGTGTGCCAAATTTATGTTGATGATATTTTATTTGGTTCGACTAACCCTCATTTTAGTGAAAATTTTGGAAAGCTAATGTCGGAGAAGTTTGAGATGTCTATGATGAGTGAACTCAAGTTCTTTCTTGGGTTGCAAATCAAGCAAACTAAGGAGGGTTTCTTTTTTTCCCAAACAAAGTATACTAAGGAATTATTCAAGAAGTTCAACATGCAAGAAAGCAAAGGTATGAAAACACCCATGCCTACTAGTGGACATCTTGACTTGACTAAGGATGGCAAATCGGTTGACCAAAAGGTTTACCGCTCTATGATTGGTTCACTGTTATATCTATGTGCCTCCCGTCCCGATATTATGCTTTGTGTGTGCATGTGCGCATGATATCAAGCGGCCCCCAAAGAATGTCATATTAAGGCTGTGAAAAGGATAGTGAGATACTTAATCCATGCACCAAATTTTGTCATTTAGTATCCCAAGAGGTCCTCTTTTGATCTTGTTGGCTACTCCGATTCGGACTATCCGGTGACAAGGTTGATAGAAAGTCCACTTCGGGTACCGGTCAATTTCTTGGTAGATCTCTTATGTCTTGGTCCACCAAGAAACAAAACTCGGTATCCTTATCCACCGCTGAAGCGGAATACATTGCCGCCGGTTCATGTTGTGCCCAATTACTTTGGATGACCAAAACTCTTAAAGATTATGGGATCTATGTGAAACATGTTCCATTGCTTTGTGACAATGACAGTGCTATTAAGATTGCTCATAATCCTGTGCAACATTCTCAAACTAAGCATATTGAAGTTCATCATCATTTCGTTCGAGATCATGTTGCTAAAGGGGACATTGATCTTAATCATGTTCGTACCGATAAGCAATTGGCGGATATATTCACTAAACCACTTGATGAGAAAGTGTTTTGCCGTTTGAGAGGTGAATTGAACATCATTGATGCTTCAAACTTGGAGTAGAAACTCCATTTGGATACATGCAAGGCATGAGCCTTTGACTAATCCTTGATATTTCTCTTATGATGATTATCATATGACTTGGATATATATTTGCACCCGTACATGCTATCTAACCCTTGTAGGTACTTGGGTGAATCTAAATCTATGAGATTGCAAATCACTCACATCTTTAGCAATCTCTACATCACCAAGTCTCTACAACATGGTGGTTGAAGACAAGGAAGCATGAAACCTTTCAACATATCCTTTGACAAAATCTTTATATCAAATTTCATTTGGTATCAAATTCATGATTGTCAATTTGGATACACAAGTGCTCTTCCCTGCAAGACTAACCCATGTAGGTAGATGAACTCAAACTACAAGTGGTGCTCCCAATCATTGATGAGCTACATCAACCTTGAGCATCCCACACAAGTTCAACTACATGATCAAGATCAACACCACCACCCAAGGTATGTTATTCCATCTTAGAGAAGCTTTAGCCCAAGTCATGGGTCAAAGCAGCTCAACAAGATGTGAATACATCAAAATGCTTAAACGAAAAAAGGTATCCCATTTTTAGCTTAAACGATGAGTATGACCTATGATCAAGTGTTCTCACTTGACTCCTCAGTCAATATCTAACATAGGTAACTTTGTCGCCGACCAATTCTAGATGAAGTTCCCTAGTGTTTCTCTCTGTTCTTGCATTTGTATCTTGCATACTTCATCTAGATTTCTTTTCTTGATTTGTTCTGCATTTCCTGCATCCAATTCGTTGCAAATCCTTCAGTTAATTCCTTGCAAATCTTTGTGATATCCTATTTGCCTAGTGAGCTGAGGTGACAAAATGTTGTCTCTGTGTTGAACTCGAACACACCGAATTGCCACTTTTGGTTGAACCGAACCATTTCGGTGCTACTGAAGACAACAACTCGGTGTTACCGATTTCAGTGCTGAGGAGACACTTTGTCATTTGCATCCTGCATATCTGTTCCAGCTCCACTCAATGATTCTTGTCCTCTACCAACATCACATTCTATATGCTACTTTGCTCTGTGACTCAAGGACCAAACAAATCTTGACTCACACTCCAGAAGATCCTTCTTGGAAATTGATATCAAAGGGGGAGAGAGAGATCAGATCAAAGCTTACTTACTTCAAAAGGGGGAGAGTACTTCAAAGGGGAGAAATGCTTGATCACATCAAATGGAGAGAGAGACCCCTGATGCTTGGTATTCAAGAGGAGAGAAGTCACATGTCTTTACGAGGGGAAAGACATGTTAGTTTGTGTTTTTGTGTTCTGATCTGTTTTGCTCTGATTTTCTGTTCCCTATATTCTCCCATTACCCAATATAAGATTCAGGGGGAGAAAGACTTCTAGGGAAGGAAATCCATGAATTCATTGCATATCTTTACCTTTGGGTACATGTCTATATCCCATAGGGGTACCTAGTACTCATTCTCTACATGTCATCCCAGTCTTAGTACTCTTGTGGTTTGCAGTTCTTGCTCTGTTCAGTAGATGTACCTATGTTATCTAACCTTGTTTACTCAGGTTCATATCTTCCTAAGCCAGCTTAAGACCACAAGGTAAGTATATGAATCACATTCATGTGCATGATGATCTTTTGCTGATGTACATATTGTTTGCAAGAAGGAATCATGAACATGAAGTTAGAATCTCTATATTCACATCATTTGCTCTGATGCATATAGCCAAGATACATGTAACTCATTGTTTTCTCTATCATGCTTTTGCACTCACCTGCTCTTATACTCTATATTTACATGATTGCATACATGTAAGGGGAGCCTATGCATGTTACATGTCTTTCCAAAGCTTTACCTACTATTCTTTATATCTTTATCTAAAGCTTAGATGTATGTTGTCATCAATTACAAAAAGGGGGAGATCGAAAGCACCAGTGCTCCCTGGGTGGTTTTAGTAATCAATGTCAACATATCTCTTGTTGGACTAATACTTTTATCCAGTATATTTCAGATAGGTTCAACAGTGGAGTGGCGTGGACAAGAGGATGTTGAACCCCATCTAGATGCTAAGGATAGAAGATTGGCAAAGCTCAAAAGGTCAAGACTCTACATTTTCATCTTAGTGATCCAAGATGACATTGAGTCCATAGGAAAGCTAATACTATTAAAAGGGGATGAGGTGTTGCTTAATGGCTTGCTTGCTCAAAGTGCTTAATGATATGCTCCAAAGCCCTCAACCACTTTCTCATATCTATATATGTCCCAAACCAAAAGTCAAAGTCGGCCCCACCAATTTGATCTATCCGGCGCCACCGAGTTCACTTGACATAGCCACTACCAGAAACCCTAGTCACTCACCGATGGGATCCCGGTCTCACCGAGATGGGCTTGCAAACTCTCTGTTGCCAGTTGCAATTATTTTGGTCCCACCGAGATAAGCAATCGGTCCCACCGAGTTTGTCTGACCAACTATCTGTTTTGTTCATTACCAAAATCGGTCCCACCGAGTTTGTGTAATCGGTCAAACCGAGATGAGGTTTTACCCTAACCCCATCACATCGTCCCACCGAGTTGATCATATCGGTCCCACCGAAATGCCTAACGGTCACATTATGAACTGAATCGGTCTGACCGAGTTTTCTGATTCGGTCCCACCGAGTTTGGTAAATTGTGTGTAACGGTTAGATTTGTGTGGAGGCTATATGTACCCATCCACCCACTCTTCATTAGTGGAGAGAGCCATCAGAATGTGCCTACACTTCCAACATTCATTTTCTGAGAGAGAACCACCTACTCATCTGTTGAGACCAGGATATTCCATTCCAACCATATGAATCTTGATCTCTAGTCTTCCCTAAGTTGCTTTGCACTCAAATCATCTTTCCACCAAATCAAAATCCGTGAGAGAGAGTTGAGTGTTGGGGAGACTATCATTTGAAGCACAAGAGCAAGGAGTTCATTATCAACACACCATCTATTACCTTTTGGAGACTAGTGTCTCCTAGATTGGTTAGGTGTCACTTCGGAGCCTCCGACAAGATTGTGGAGTTGAACCAAGGAGTTTGTACGGGCAAGGAGATCGCCTACTTCGTGAAGATCTACCCTAGTGAGGCAAGTCCTTCGTGGGCAATGGCCATCGTGGGATAGACAAGGTTGCTTCTTCGTGGAACCTTCGTGGGTGGAGGCCTCCGTGGACTCATGCAACCATTACCCTTCGTGGGTTGAAGTCTGCATCAACATGGATGTACGATAGCACCACCTATCGGAACCACGCCAAAAATCTCCATGTCTCCAATTGCGTTTGCATACTCCAATCTCATCCCTTTGCATTCTTGCAACTTGCATGCTTTACTTTCCGCTGCTCATATACTCTTTCCATGCTTGCTTGAATGTATTGTGAATGTTTAAACTTGTACTAAAACTCCACCTTAACTTGAAGAAATTAAAAACTAGTACTTTTCTTTGTTAAGAGTCTATTCACCCCCGTCTAGACACCTCTTCTCGAGCCTTTCACCAGGGCTCGTGTACATGCCTAGGTTGGAACGGAGAAACTACATCGTCGTCATATTCATGGGGAGGCAACGGAATGCGTCGTGTTCATCGGGAGGCAACGGAATGCATGCTGTTCATCGGGAGCCAACCGGCTTGGACAAAACAGCCGATGGAAATGAGGCCTGGCGTATCGCAGAATGGAGGAAACGGCCTTGTGTTCGACCAACCACGGTCTAAACGGGATCCAGTTCATCGGGAGGGGTCTGGCGTACCGCAAAACGGAGGAAACGGACTTCTCTTGGACCTCCTACGGCCGAAACGTGGTCCTGTTGATCGGGAGGGGTGTAGCGTACCGCAAACGGAGGAAACAGACTTGTGTTGGAGGGCTATGGTCGAAACGGGGGTCCCTTTCATCAGGAGGGGTGTGGCGTACCACAAAACGGGGCTCCATGGGATACTGTTCATCTCCATCGTCGACTGCCTCAATGGGCTACTGTTCATCCACCGTCGACCTCGTCTAGCCTCCACCTGCGACTATTCATCCATGGCATCGCCCATCCTGCCTCCACCAGCCACTGTTCATCCACGGTCTCCTGTTCATCCAGCCTCCACTGCTCCTCCACCGGCTACTTTCCAACCAACCCTCTCCACCGGGTCCTATTCAACCACCCCTTCACGGGCTACTGTTCATCCAGCCCTGCACCGGCTATTGTTCAACCAGCTCTCCATGGGGTCATCCTGTTCATCCAGCCCTCCACGGGGGCCTGTTCATCCAGCCCCCAACCGGCTCGATCGATTGGGGTACTGTTCATCCAGCGGCAAGGGCCTCTACTACCACTGGGTCCTGTTCATCCAACCCCCCACTGGGAACTGTTCATCCAAACCCCCAACAATGCTCACTGTTCACCAAGAGGCAGCATCGATCCGCTTTAGTTAGTAGCAATAGTGAAGGAATCACTCGGGTTCAGTTAACAGCGAGGGATCGATCGCTCGGGTTCAGTAACGTAGCTAGTGCAATCGCTAGGGTTCAGTTAGAGCCCAATGCCTCGCTCGGGTTCAGTTAGAGCGCAATGCCTCGCACACATGCGCGTACGTACGATAGAAACACGCATCGCTTGGCCCCCGACCACCCACAGTAACTGGGAAGTCCCCCGATTTCCTCGCCCTCGCTTCTACCATGGTTTTTTCCGTCATGGACGGCCCAAAGAATGTCATGCAGCTGCGTCTCCGGCCGCCCAGGACGAAAAGCCCATTTTCTGTCATGATTTTTTGTCATAGAAGTAGGAGCCCTCCACATCTATGATGATACCGGGTTTTCTCACAATGATCATCATAGAAGTGTCATAAGCATGACAGAAAAAATCGTTCGGCCGAAAATGTCACGGATGTGTCTTTTTTGTAGTGCAGACATGTATCTTCTCATAGGGTATCTTAAGAGCATGGAGGATTTTGTCTGACTGGTATAGGTTTGGACGTAGTACCTGACCTTTGGGTAGAAAATGTCCAAATACTGTCATCATCGCGTCATAGCATTCTCTGCCCAAGTTGAATTCAGCCTTCAGAGCCATTATTTGTTAGATGGCAGCCAACTGACAAAGCTTAGTGTGCTCATGGAGATGACGTCTTGAAGACTCCAACATTTCATTGAAGGCCTTTGCAAATTCTTGCATCTCATCATCCGAGTCCTGAGCATCGTCAAAGTCTTGCACCATGTCTTCCATCCCGGTACCATGCTCGTTGGTGCAACGACGAAGCACCTCAGCTCAGGCACGTTGGGCAGACTCGCCATGAAATGTCCACACCGTATAATCTGGCGTAAAACCCCTCTTTTGAAGGTGCTTGCCCAATTCATCCTCTTTACTCTTGCGCCAACTGTTGCACCCGGCACAGGGGCACCAGGTTGTCCTCTGGCCATTTGCAAATGCGGCTCTCAGAAACCCCCTGGTTTTTGTTAACCATTCAATGGACATGTCTTTGTGACTAGTGTGACTGGTGTACATCCACGCATGATCACTCATCGTGCCTAGCTACTAGACACATAAGAGATATATATATATATATTAGCATGTATATATTCATCAGTTAATGGAGTTTGTCACTATTATTACGTCTAGACGCTAATAGGTAAAGATAGGTCCTAATCCCACCTGAGTATATGTAGATTGGGTTTGTTTTCCCATGCTCTGCTCCAGACCCGACACAAAATTTCGGCAGCACCTCCCCACTGTTCTCCTGATACACGTCTCAGCAATAAGCAGACAGGATGTGTACCCGGAGAACAACAAGGAGGCACTAAAGAAATTCTGCATCGGATCCAGAGCAGAGCATATGGGAAAACAAACCCAATCTACACATACTCAGACTGTCCATGGATAACGTTGGACAATTCGAAAGAATCACGGTTATAAATATGCAAATGCATGCATATTTATAGATGTAACCTTTCGAACGGGAGACGCATAGTGGTCACACGTACTGATGATTGAAGACGCCTATAGCTAGCAAGTTTCATTGGCACGAAGACCAGAATAGAGAAAATGAAGGGGGAGGAGGAGATGTCATTTTTGCTCACCCACGAACGCAGGGGCAGAGCTCATGGAACACTAGACCCTCGCATCGACGAAAAAACTGCATATTTAAATTGAAAGATGAGTAACCTAGCAATATTGTTTTTTTCCGTCAACCTAACTAAATATTTACAATAGGACGAGCGGATTAGGGGGTTCCTCGGTGTCGATGGAACCCTAAATAGCAAGTATCATCGGTTTGACATACATGTGGCGCTCGACGTTGAACACTAGATCCACATCCCACAAGTGATGCCGGCGCCCGGCGTCCCGCACGCAGCAATAGTTCTGGGGGCCAATGATGGTCGAACACCTTGGAGAATTTGTCTGGCAGCCTCTGCGATGAGGATTATAGCCAAGTTTCGAAACTTCAAAGAAACAAACCGACTTGAGTCAGTTTGGGTGTTTCAAGTTTTAACACTTGTCTTTTAATCATCATCGCAGAGGCTGCAAGACAAATTCACATAGGTGTTTGACTGCCTTCGACCCCAAGAACTCTTGTTGCAGGACACCGGATGCCGACTTCACTTGTGGGACATGGATGTAGTGTTCGACACCGATGTCCACATGTATCTCGCACCGACGATACTTGCTATTTAGGGTTCCATCGACGTCGAGGAACCCCCTAACCCGCTCGTCCCCTGGCGCCCTTTGGTATGGCGATGCACAGTCAACGGATCAGCACTCAGACTGGGGGATTCTCGGCATGGGCTATGGCGTCGGGCCCGGCGGGACCCACTGGCTCCACCATCTATCCCCTCGGCGACCGGCATCCAGGACCCTCTTCCTTTTTTCCTTTTCCTCTTCTTCTACTTATTCTTCTTTTTTTCAACTTCTTATTCTAATTATCTAAACCTAAACCTCGCACTAACCTAATCCTACCACTAACCTAAACATATAAATAACACCTAAACCTAAACAGCAAATAATAGTAGAAAAAACAAAAAAAACACCTTGGCTCCGGCGCTGGTGGAGGAGGTGGCGGGCGGCGGTGCGGCGGGGGCCGCGGGGCTGGGGCCGGGGCGCGGGGGCGGGGCGGCGGGGGCGATGGGCGTCTGGGGCAGCTCGGGCCCGGGGACGGTGGCGCGGGTGAGGTGAGGGCCGTGAGAAAGAGAGAGAGGGGAGAGAGATGGGGTGGGGCGCGGGCACCGGCCCTATTTCAGTTAGGTCACAACTCTTTGTCGTCTCCTAGCAGATGGCAAAGAGCCTACATTGTGGGGTGGGGCTAGGGGGAAACAGCCGTTAAAACGACCACTTTTTTTGCCGTCTACTGGCTGACGGCAAAGAAATTGGCCTTAGTCGTTCTCATTAATCCGCCACCCACCCTCTTTGCTGTCTGCTAGCAGACGGCAAAGCTTCTATGCTATCAGCTAGCGGACGGCAAAGAGCAGGCTGACGGCAAACACCTTCTTTACCGTCCGCTCTTTCTTTGCCGTTAGCTTTCTATAAGCTGATGGCAAAGGCCTTCTTTTCTCTCAGCTAGCAAACATCAAAGAGCTGGCTGACAGCAAAGATCCTGATTCCATTAGTGTTGGGGTGCCTTTTTTTATCCCCAAGCTTAGGCTCTTGCCACTCCTTATTCCATAGTCCATCAAATCTTTACCCAAAACTTGCAAACTTCACAACACAAAACTCAATAGAAAACTCATAAGCTCCGTTAGTATAATAAAATAAATCACCACTTTGGTACTGTTGTGAACTCATTCTAAATTTATATTAGTGTAATATCTACTGTATTCCAAATTATCCATGGTTCATACCCCCCGATACTACCCATAAATTCTTCAAAATAAGCAAACAACACATAGAAAATAGAATATGTCAAAAACAGAACAATCTGTTGAAATATGGAAATTTAGTATACTTCTGTAACACCAAAAATTCTGAAATAATAGGACAATCTTCGAAATTTGTGTATCAATCTTGTGTGAAAACTTAAGATCAAAAGCACCTTTCTGTTCTTTTTTAAAATTCTGGGAATGAGTGTAGAAGTTTCTGTTTTTCAGCAATATCATATTAACTATCACCATAGACCATCCCAAAGGTCTTACTTGGCTCAAACACTAATTAAAACACCAAAACACAATTACTATAGAAGTAATAATGTGTATTTATTGAAAAACAGAACCAAAAACAAAAAGCAAAAAATAAAATTGGGTTGCCTCCCAACAAGCACTATTGTTTAACGCCCCTAGCTGGGCATAAAACATAGATCTAGGTATTATCATCTTTGGTATTAAATCCATAAGTAGACCTCATAATAGGTTCATATGGCAATTTAATTTTGTTTCTTGGAAAGTGTTCCATGCCCTTCCTTAACGGAAATTGAAATCTAATGTTTTCTTCTTTCGTATCAATAATTGCACCAATTGTTCTACGGAAAGGTCTACCAAGAATAATAGGACATGTAGGACTGCAATCTATATCAAGCACAATAAAATCTACGGGCACATAACTCCTATTTGCAACAATAACAACATCATTAATCCTTCTCGTAGGTGTCTTAATAGTGGAATCTGCTAGA
Source organism: Triticum urartu (assembly GCF_003073215.2). Classification (NCBI taxonomy): domain Eukaryota; kingdom Viridiplantae; phylum Streptophyta; class Magnoliopsida; order Poales; family Poaceae; genus Triticum; species Triticum urartu. The sequence continues at coordinate 219,425,012 of NC_053024.1, read as the reverse complement.
TGCAAATTCAAACAACAACCATCAAATTTATGGAAACCTTGCACATCACATAATGCTTTCGGAATAGTGGAAACGCTAGCACCCAAATCACACAAAGCATTATACTCATAATCTTTAGTTTTAATCTTAATAGTAGGTTGCCACTCATCATAAAGCTTTCTAGGGATAGAAACTTCCAACTCAAGTTTTTCTTCAAATGATTTCATCATAACATCAACGGTATGTTTAGTAAAAGCTTTATTTTGATTATAAGCATGAGGTGAATTTAATATGTATTGCAACAAGGAAATACAATCTATTAAAGAACAATTATCATAATTAAAGTCCTTGAAATCCCACTTTTATCAATTTTTTCATTAAGATCCTTAAACTCCAAATTATTGGGATGCCTTATAGCTAAAGTTGACTCATCACTAGTCCCATATTTATCAAGATTTTTATTAGCAAACAAAGATTCAATAGGAGTCGCACCAATCACTTTAAGATCTTCATCATTATTTTCTAAAAACTCCGGTTTAGCAGCCATTTTATTTACCAAATTGGTTTGTTTATCGGAAATTTAGCAAAGTTAAATGCACCGCTCAGAGTCACATCACTAGCTGCCCGGCAAGGCCTTCCAGGCTTATCTTGCCAGCTCTGTACATGTTCTCTTGACATGTCGCTAGACGGGTGTCACCTGTGGGTTTGTTCTGTAGGAATTGGCTGCCATGTGGCAATATTGCCACTTAGTCACCTTGCGGCTTGACACCGCACTGATTGACGACATGGGTCATACTTGTGTGGTTGGCGGGGTGGTTTAGGCCCCACAATCCCTGGCAGGCGCTGCCAGGGAGTCTTGGTTGCTTGCTTCAGGTGGTGGCCTGGCCCCTTGCCGGGCTCGCCTGCCCGGCGAGGGAGGCCCTTCTCTTACCGATATCCTGTTCCTTTGGCTCAATCTCTATCTCTCAAAGCTGCATGTTGGTTCTTCAAGTCTCTAGGTTCTTCAACCTCTGACTTAAGATGGTGCTCCAATCTTGATCTTGTGCCTATGCACAATTGGGCAACATACCCGAGGTCTGTTGCACCGACAGAAGCCTCTGGGCCTGCCCCAATTGTGCTGCTAAGCATCGGCGGGGTAGGACCTAATAAGTGCACATGTAGGGCTGCTGAAGGGGTTGGCCCCTTTGAAGTTTTCCGTTGCTGCTTCATTAGTTTTGATCTTGGGGCGGTTTCCGATTCCCCCTCGCGTGGTGTAAGGCCAATAGCGGTGGGGCCGTGGCAGTGATGGCCCGTGAATGACTAACGCAAGGGATCGAAACCGCCAAATTACTCTTCCCATAGCGCGCTCTTATCCTTAGCCACATATGCTGCATGCATAGCGCAGGGTAGGTAACGGAGGCGCGTAGTGCGGAAGAGCATCTTGAAGAGGGTCCGCCTGCCTCGAATTGGCGAAGGAAGGCAGTGGCTGCGTGTTGACGGGGCAACTGCCCTTACACGCCCGGCCTATAAAAGGAGGGGCGGAGGAGGGCGAAGTCACTCATCCCTGCATTCTTCCTCCTCTCCTCTTGGTCTTCTTCTTCTTCTGGTAATGTTGAAGAGAAGAGCCCTGGGCCAGCCCCCGGGCTTCTGCTTGGGGCCTTCCTTGGATCTGAAAGGAAGGTTCGGGCGGTGTGGCGCCAACGCCGGGAGTGGCAACCCCGGTGCGCTTCCTGCCGGGTCGCCCGTGGCCTTGACTTCAGTGGGAGGGGATGCGGTCAAGACCACGCCGCGGCTCGTGACGGGCACGGTGCGTGGTAGTAGACCGCTCCCCATTCTTTTTCCCTTCGTAGCATCGGGGAGGAGTCATAGGAGAGACTCGCTGCTAATAGGGGTGAATCTATCTCCTCCTAGACGCAGTTTTGTTCGTCGAACAGGAAGGCTCCTTGCTTTTTCACACGTCTTCGGGATGTGCGGTGACTTCTAACATCAGGGCTACCGGGGACGACCATGCTCGCTGTGGGAGGGCTTAGAGAGCATGGTGCCCGGCGTGGTGGCCGCGCCGAGGTCTTCATGTGGTAGTGATGCAGACGGCACCGGCAACCCAGGACGCATCAAGAACGGGGACAAACGTTCCGACCAGTCGTGTTTGCCAGTGACTCCGCGCCACCCATCTGGTCCTCCGGCAGCGTCACCATCCATGCCTACCCTCCTATTTCTTCCTCCCCGCTGGGGAGCGGTGCCGCCCTGATCCTAGGGAGGTGCCAGATCCCAGCTGTGTGCGCCTCCGGCACTCTTCAACCTCTTACTACAGGAGATGAATAGGGGCAAATGTGTAATGGGGCACTTATGTTTTTTTAATCTTTAACTAGCTAGAAATCGCCAAATTTTAATTCAAATAATGTAATCTCTCGAGTCCATCTTTGTATTATGTAATACTTGTACTTGCAACTGCATATGAATGAAAAAGATGAATCTTGTCGGGAACTCGTGCATGTGTATGTCCATGCAGAGGCAAAGTGCCTCTTTAGTAGAATAAATGAGTTTCCCCGGAAGGATATCCTGCCGGCACCCTCTTTGTCTGTCAGATAACTTTGTCTGCCGGGGAACAGATAGAGGGGCCGGCCCCCTGCCAACTCCTTTTTCCCAAAGGCCACTGTGACCACCCTGACTGAAGCAGCGTCCGAGTCATGGATGGGAGCACCTAAGTTTCAAAGAGGGAGGCGAGGTTTTCTTATGCAAAGTTGTAGCTTTATAGAATACTAATGGACAAGAGGTGAACTTATCTGTTTGGCTTGCCGGGGATCGCCGTGCCATGCAATCTTCTCGTCCTTTGTCAAAGCCAGGTTCATGGCAAGAACCTGCAACTCCTTGTAGATGAGAATGAATGCAGGATGCAATCCTATCTATATGCATATGAAAATGCTCATGAAGTGATTATGCAATGATCTGGGTGTGCTTGTGCATGCTTGCAATATTAGTTGGGCCCCCCCTACAGCGCTTCTTTATTTTCTCTTGCACGGGGTCATCTCCCCGCCGCCTATTTTCTGGGGTCCCCTGTCGGCACGGACATGCTCGAGGGTTGGAAGAGGCCATCGAGACATCATCGAGATCTTGATCTGGCTATGCCCGCGCCTACTACCATGGTGGGGACCACATGGTAGGGACAACACCCTCCATTCGGCCAGTAGTATGAGCAGTCATCATCACTTGAGGAGGATGGGGCGGGCCAGCGCGCCGCGAGCCCCCAGCCTCAGTGAAACCGAGCAGACTCTGGATGGCGGCACGCCATTCATCCATTTGCTCGGCTGCTGGCGGGAACCTTAGTAGCAGCTGGGCCCACGCCATAGCCTTCGTGGCCGTGCTTGGCATGGAAGTTGATGACCTCGACCGCACCCTCGCCTAGTTCCTGACCATGGCCGTGGCGGCGGTAGCAGTGGCGCGCCCGCGCTACGGTGGGGTGGCCACCTGGGCAGTGGGGTAGCGCGGTGATGATGCTCGAGGGTCCGCGACTCCATCAGTGGGAGGAAGGGATGCAAATGGAGTCACCCTCCCGTCCACACCTTGCGGAGCTTGACCATTGAAACACTGCTAAAGTTGTTCTCCTCCGACGCCTTCAGCCCCCGTGCTTGCCGTAGGGGGAGTGGCGACGACACCAGCTGCTCCTGCCACGCCCCCAGCAGCATTCACGTCCTCACTTGTCCCCGCATCCCCAACGGCATCTGAGGCCGCGGGCAGCGGAGCCTTCGAGGTGGATGGTTGGGCCAAAGGGCCGGACTTCTTCTTCTTGGGCGCGATGGTCGATAGAATCGTCGAAGATGAAGATGGCGATGAAGATGACGTGCTGCGCGCGCTTTCAGGTTCGCACAAGCGAGGCCCCTACCTGGCGCGCCAAAGATGTCGCGGGATATCCGCGGCCATCTATGGGACCGAGCGGCCCCTTGCTGTTTCGGAGGGGGGCGTCGCATCGCACAAAGAGCAGACCAGCACACGGTAGCACGACAGAGAGCACACAAGCAATTTACCCAGGTTTGGGCCGCTGCGAGGCGTAAGACCCTACTCCTGCTTTGGTGGATTGATGGTGGAAATGAGCGTGGTGGTGCGTGGTACACTTGCCTCAGGGCTACGGTGACCACAAGCGTATGGTGGCTTGGGTTTGTCAAGTTTCTAACCCTCTAACCCCCTCCTACGATTGCCATGGGGCTCCTTTTATAGATTAAGGGGCCACCACAGCGGTAAAACAGTCATTACCCATTGATATGATAGTAAATAGTGCTATCATACCTAACTCTGCGAGCTGGTAGGGTGCATTAAATGCACCACTCAGTGTCACATCACTAGCTGCCCGGCAAGGCCTGCCGGGCTTATCTTGCCAGCTCCGTACCTGTTCACTTGACACGTCGCTGGACGGGTGTCAACTGTGGGTTCCTTCTGTTGGAGTTGGCTGTGGAAATACTGTCATTTAGTCACCTTGCGGTTTGACACCACACTGATTGACAACGTGGGTCGTAATTGCATGGTTGGCGGGGTGGTTTAGGCCCCGCAAGCCCTGGCAGGCGCTGCCGGGGAGTCTTGGTTGCTTGCTTCAGGTGGTGGCCTGGCCCCTTCCCGACTCACTTGCCCGGCTAGGGAGGCCCTTCTCTTGCCGATATCCTGTTCATTTGGCTCAATCTCGATCTCTCTAATATGCATGTTGGTTCTTCAAGTCTCTTGGTTCTTCAACCTCTGACTTAAGCTGGTGCTCCAATCTTGATCTTGTGCCTCTGCACAGTTGGGCAACATACCCAGGGTCTGTTGCACCGACAAGATTGAACCCAAAACTAAGCACCTCCCCATTGCAAGAAAAAACCAATCTAGTTGGCCAAACCAAACCGATAGTTTGAAAAGAATTACAAAGATATCTTAATCATGCATAAAAGAGTTCAAAGAAGACTCAAATAATATTCATAGATAATCTGATTATAAATCCACAATTCCCCGAATCTCAACAAACGCACCGCAAAAGAATATTACATCGGATAGAACTCCAAGAACATTGAGGGGAACATTGTATTGAAGATCAAAGAGAGAGAAGAAGCCATCTAGATACTAGATATGGACCCTTATGTCCATGGTGAACTACTCACGCATCATGGGAAGGGCATCAAGGTTGATGTAGAGGCCCTCCCTGATCGAATCCCCCTCTGGCAGGGTGCTGGAAAAGGCTCCAAGATGGCATCTCATGGAACAGAGGCTTGCGGCGGCAGAAAAGTATTTTGTGGATGCTTCTAATGTGGGGGGAATATTTCAGAATATATAGAGGTGGAATTAGGGTTGGAGGACACCCGAGGGGCCCACAAGCCCTCAGCCCCCTGGGCGCGCCCTAGAGGCTTGTGGCCTCCTCGGGACTCTCCTGGCCCTCTCTCCAAATCACGTAGTTGTCTTCTAGTCCAAGAAAAATCATTGTAAAGTTTTATTCCGTTTTGACTCCATTTGATATTCCTTTTCTGTAAAACTCAAAACAAGAAAAAAAACAGAAACTGGCATTGGGCTCTGGGTTAATAAGTTAGTCCCAAATATAATATAAAATAGCATATAAAACATCCAAAATAGATAATATAATAGCATGGAACAGTCAAAAATTATAGATACGTTGGAGTCGTATCAAGCATTTGTTCAGTTTTCAAGCAAATACCTTGTTTATCTGTATTTGATTGTTAGGTTGGTTGTCGTGAGCATTTTTCCAGTTTTCAAGCATATGCCATGTTTATCTGTATTTCCTTGTTAGGTTGGTTGCAGTCGTACTCTGTCCAGTTTTCAATGGCTATATTTGGTTGTTATATTGATCATTTATGCCTTGTTTATTTCAGTCATTCACAATGTGATGTTCATTTTGTGCAAGTTGGAACTGTGCCACTTGATTTCATCAATACCAGTTAGAACAGCTATATTTGGTTCCAGTTATGCCTGGTGTAGTTAACACATCGCCTTTATTTTAGTTTTACACATTTATCTAGTGTGATGTTTAAGCATGAGCTACGTTCTATTCATTTTCATCAATACCAGTTTGAATTGCAATATTTGATGGTTGCTAAGCCTGTTGTAGGTAACATTCCCTTCCATTTTATATTTGCTTTAACAACATGCTGAAACCAACACATTCAAGCTATCATTTGGAGATGATGTTGTTTACCTTTTCTATATTTGTTTGATGTTAAGGTTGTTGTATTATCAAGCCTTTCCACTACTTACGCAGGACAACAACGGGAGTGGCCAGTATTTTCTGCCGAGGTTAGTTTGATCCCTCAGCTTGTAGTCCCCCCGTCGTTCCAAAATGTAGTGCGTATAATCCAGGCCTGGACACTTGTTACCTTCTAATATTGACTTGTTGCTTGTAGGTACATATGCCCTTGGCAAAGAACCACACATTGACCCTTTTTGCGTATGGGGCAATGAGATATTCATGAACAAGCATCAAGTGAGGAAACTGATAAGGATTATTAGCAAAAAGATACGAATGGTGGCAAGCAAATTATTTGTTTACGCTCTATCCAACACACCAGTTAGTTGTAGGATGGTAACTACAAACTCTGCAGCCTTCTCTTTTTACTATCCATAATGAGTTGCTAGACAAGAATGTCCGAATCTTTTTCGTTTGTTGTGGTTCCCATAGCAGTTTAGTCAAGATTACCTCACGAAGTAGACGCGCAATGAAGGTTAAAGTATTTCATCCAGACTACAATGAGCATCAAGAAGTCCTAATGAAGACAGTTGTAACACCCCGGATACAACTTTCCATATTTGTAACTCCGACTCTTGCCTTTTTCAGAGATGCGATATTTCCTTCGTGGTTGGGTTTTTTTGTCTTTGTTTTGCATTTTGTTCATGTCTTTCATTTCATATCATGTCATCATGTGCATCGCATTTGCATTCGTGTTCGTCTCATGCATCCGAGCATTTTTCCCGTTGTCCGTTTCGCAATCCGACACTCCTACTTGCACCGACGCACACCTCTTGTCTCTTTTCGTGAGCAGGTGTTAAATGTTCTCAGAATGGACCGAGATTTGCCAAGTGGCCTTGGTACACAACTGGTAGACCGCTTGTCAAATTTCGTGCCATTTGGAGTCCGTTTGATACTCCAACGGTTAACCGGGTAACCGGAAAGGCCTATTGTGAGTTGCAGCCCAACACCCCTCCAAAATGGCCAATAACCCATCTAAACCACCTCCATGTCCTCCGTCGTCGGATCACGATCGTGTGGGCGAAAACTACACTCCATTTGAACACTCCTACCTCCTTCTACCTATAAATATGTGCCCCTCTCCAAAATTCGCGGTCAAACCCTAGCTATCTTCATCATCGTGCTGCCGGACACGTCCAACCCCAGCCGGACATGTTCGCGCTGCCGCCCCAGGCCAATCCCACCTCGCCACATCACCGCCGTTGGCGTCTCTCTCTTCCCCTCCGTGCCAGGCCCGCCAGGCCCGGATCGGGCCCGCGGGGCCCATCTCGCCGCCGCCGTGGCCCGAGCACCCGCGCAGCCGCGCGCCTCTGCCCGCGTCCATCTCCAGCCGCCGCGCGCCACCGCCCACAGCTCGCTCACCAACCGCCGCCTCGCTCGCCGTGCGGCGCCACCACCACCGCATGCGCCGCCGCCCCGCACCAGTCGCTGGCTGTCGCGCGCTGCCGCTCGCCGTGCGCTGCCACCGCCACCGCATGCGCCGCAGCCCCGCCACCAGTCGCCGCCTGCCGCACGCCGTCGTCTGCCGCTGCCCGCGTGCCGCGCCTCGTGCCACCCTTCGCCGCCCCGCCATCGCCGGTTGCCGCACCGCCCCGCTGCGGATCCGGTCGGACCGGACCGGATCCGGCCACCCGCGGCCTCCTCCATCCTCTCCGGCGATCGCCGGATCCCTAGGGTTCGCCAGAGCCGGTGTTGACCTGCACTGGGATGAGATCTAGCGCTCCCCCAAACCAAACACGGCATCCCGTCTCGATCCACTCCGTCCTGGGTCTTCTCCATCCAGTTTTTCACGAGGTCTAATTTCTCTAATTCCTTTATCTGTGATATTTTCAGGCCATGTTCATCGCATCATAACTCCATGACCGTAGCTCTGTTTCATTCATATGAGATAGCAAAATGTTCATTGTGAGGTGATCTTCATTTCATTCCATTGTGGCATGCTTGTTTGAGTTTATATTGATTCCCTAATCTTTGAAGCAATATTGCTATAAAATGTTTCCTGCTGTTACTTATCAGATTATGTTGATTTGTCTTTTTGTCACATTTCTTGTGTGCATCATCTGAGCATGAGCTCTACATGTGTTTTGAACTATGCCATGCCATCTTTATAGAGGTGCTTGCAATGTATTTTTGTTATCTATGTGGTCACTAGCACAAGCATGCAAAGTAGCCTTCGTGATATTGCTGATTTCAGGGACTTAGGATTTTGCTAAGTCCTTGTTCTGCTGTTATTTTTATGCCATGTAAACATGATGCTATAGTGAGATCCATGCTTTTTTTGAGTTGCTTAAGTAAGGATGTTTTGGACATATGGTTATGCTCTATCTACCCATGCCCCTGTTTGCAATTATGAAGTGCCCTAGCATGTCTTAATCTTGCTCTACCTTGGCTATAAAATGTTCCTGGCAGATTGTTTACATGTTTATCAATTTAGCGATGGTTGTTGCTAGTGATCCATGCATGCTATGAACTTTCTCTTGCCATGGTTAGCTTAATGAACATGTCATCTTGCTGTTAGTATGCTTATCTTGTCATGCAATGCCTTATGGTGAGTGCTTTGAGCTTGCAAACATGCCTTCATAATTCTGTTTATGCCATGCTCAGTTTTCTGCTAAGTCTGAAACTGTTAATAAAACTTGGTATGTTTACATGGGTTCCATCATATATTCTGTGCCTTTTTGGCTCATGATCAGTAAGGGACTTTTGTTCTATGAATTTAGTAGATTCATGCCATGCCTTGTATTAATATGATATGTTCCTGTGGCACGTTGTTTTCTTGCTCTAAACATGGCTTACTGATGTTATTTTCTAGCATGTTAGTATCTTTTGCACATTTGCCATGCTTGTTTCAACCTGCTCTTGTGTGATTTAGCCATAACTCAGTGTTCATGTTTTGTCAAGAATCTTGTGTACATCACTGCCATATGATTTGTTGCTATATTGGAGTGCAGTAGCTTAGTTTCTTGTTGTATTCTAGATGGCATCGTGCTGTTAATCGCAGAATTGTGCCATTCTCGTTTTGCTTGCCATTTGCAAACCGTGCCTCAATTTCCTGTGATCTTTATATCGATTTCGACCGAAATCATCTCATCTTTCTAGCGGCACACTTGGTTTGCCAAGTTGATGCATCCTTTTCCTTCCGGAGCACGCATATGCATTGCATATCACATCCCGCATGTCATGCCATGTTTTGCATCATGTTGTTTGTGCATTGCACCGTGATTGATTGTTGGTCCTTTTCTTGTGTTCTTGCTTTGGGTAGAGCCGGGAGATAAGTACGTGACCGAGGAACCTGTTGAGTACGCTAACGAGGATCAAGCTTTCGTCAACTTTGAGAACTTTGCAGGCAAGATGACCATACCTCGAAATCACTTCTATCTTTGCTTGCTAGTTGTTCGATTTATTGCTATGTCGCGATACGTACAACTTGATATATCATGCCTCCCATATTTCCATGTCAAGCCTCTAACCCTCCTTTCCTAGCAAACCGTTGTTTGGCTATGTTACCGCTTTTCTCAGCCCCTCTTATAGCGTTGCTAGTTGCAGGTGAAGATGAAGTTTGTTCCATGTTGGAACATGGATTTTGTTGGGATATCATTATTATATCTTATTTACTTTAATGCATCTATATACTTGGTAAAGGGTGGAAGGCTCGGCCTTATGCCTGGTGTTTTGTTCCACTCTTGCCACCCTAGTTTCCGTCATACCGGTGTTATGTTCCTTGATTTCACGTTCCTTACACGGTTGGGTGTTATGGGAACCCCATGACAGTTCACTTTGAATAAAACTCCTCCAGCAAGGCCCAACTTTGATTTTACCATTTGCCTCACCACCACCTACTTTTCCCTTGGGAGTCGCGCTCCCGAGTGTCATCTTTATTTTAACCCCCCGGGCCAGTGCTTGTCTAAGTGTTGGTCCGAACCAGGCAGCCTGTGGGGCCACCTCGGGGCAACTCGGGGGCTGGTTTTACTCGTAGCTTGACCTATCCGGTGTTGCCCTGAGAACGAGATATGTGCAGCTCCTATCGGGATTGTCAGCACATCGGGCGGCTTTGCTGGTCTTGTTTTACCATTGTCGAAATGTCTTGTAACTGGGATTCCGAGTCTGATCGGGTCTTCCTGGGAGAAGGAAAATCCTTCGTTGACCGTGAGAGCTAGTGATGGGCTAAGTTGGGACACCCCTGCAGGGTTTTGAACTTTCGATAGCCATGCCCGCAGTTATGGGCAGATGGGAATTTGATAATATCCGGTTCTAGAGAACTTGACACTTAATTAAAATACATCAACCGCGTGTGTAGCCATGATGGTCTCTTTCCGGCGGAGTCCGGGAAGTGAACACGGTTCTCGTGTTCTGCTTGAACGTAAGTAGTTTCAGGATCACTTCTTGATCACTTATAGCTTCTCGACCGCTGCGTTGCTTCTCTTCTTGCTCTTATTTGGGTAAGTTAGCCACCATATATGCTAAGTGCTTGCTGCAGCTCCACCTCACTACCCTTTCCTACCCGTAAGCTTAAATAGTCTTGATCGTGAGGGTGTGAGATTGCTTAGTCCTCGTGACTCATAGATACTTCCAAACAGTTGCAAGTGCCGATGATACTAGTGCAGGTGATGCTACTGAGCTCAAGTGGGAGCTCGATGAAGATATTGATAGTTGTTTTGTTTCGTTTCCATGTTGATCAGTAGTGGAGCCCAGTTGGGATGATCGGGGATCTAGCATTTAGGGTTGCCTTCTTTTATTTTGGTTCCGTAGTCGGACCTTGATTGTATTCTGGATGATGTATGTTTAACTTGTATTTGTGTGAAGTGGCGATTGTAAGCCAACTCTTTATCCCATTCTTATTCCGTACATGGGATGTGTGAAGATTACCCCTCTTGCGACAAACCTACCATGCGGCTATGCCTCTAAGTCGTGCCCCGACACGTGGGAGATATAGCCACATTGTGGGAGTTACAAGTTGGTAATCAGAGCCATCCCCGACTTAGTAGCTCCCTGCTTGATCGAATCGCTAACGTTGTTGAGTCTAGAACAAAATGTTTTGAGTCTTAGGATTATATATATCGGAGAGTAGGATTCTTTTTACTCCTCAGTCCCTTCGTCGCTCTGGCGAGGCTTCCTGACGTAGAGTTTTGACTCTTTGCTCCTCAAATTTCATGAATTTTTTTTAGGATCACGCGGGTATCTTGGAATCGTTCTGATAGTTTTGTGACGAGAACATTGTTCTTGGTGCCTCCTGACATTTAGGGGTTGTGGCAGTGTCCCGGGGAGTTGAGCTCCGAGGTGCTGTCGTCACAATTTTATCATTGCAGTTCTGGAATACCTGAGTTCGCCGACATAGAAAATCTCTTTTATGCAGTTGTTGGTGAGATAACCTCGACGCCACCCAGTACTGGGGCGGGAGTTCGGTAGTATTGCCATAACTCGTATAACGGATGCTTTTCGAAGGTTGAGGTACACAATTTCTGAAGGGTTCTTGGTTATGTGTTGAAGGATGGATACAGATGGATGTAGGTATTGTTAGTTTGGGTGAGATATTATGCTTCCCCTGTATCCCCAACACCTGATTGTATAACCAGAAAGTTTCGGGAGTTTATATGTGGGAATTCAAGTATATCGTAGGATATCTTTCCAATAGACACGTGATACGATATGGGGTCTATCATATGTTTGTTCCGGCTTATTCTGCAAGCAAATCCTTTGTTATGTTTTGAGTTGTGGTATTCGAGTTGCTTCAATGTCAAGTGTTGATTCCATACCTTGCCTAAGCGGTGTTCTCATATTTCTATGTGAATACTAATCCTTCATGATAATCGAGATTGGCATGTCAATCCTTTTTCATCCAGCGTGTTTCTCTTCAAGTGGATCCGATAATTTTAAACATCCGCAAGTTCAATTCTAAGTTATCTCAACGGTGTTGGTTTCATCCGCCCCCAAGTTGTCTTTGTTTTCCCGCCCACCCACCCTTTTTATTCAAGGACTAAGATTACTTATTCAAGTATCCTTTTATCGATGGCAAGTATCTCCATTCTTTTCCGTCAATGTTCTTATCCGGTGATTCTCAGGAAGATACTAACGGAGCTTCAAGTTCATCATTGTCCATTCTTTTCTTCTCTGGTGGATTCAATTCAAGATTTCGGTGTTGATCATTCCTTTCCTTGTTTCAAATGCTTCCCCATGCCGGTGCACCTCTTATTCATCCACTTCTCGCCATTTATTTGTTCGGGAGTGCTGAAGATATCCCATAAGATTCAAGTTTTCATTCTTATTCCTTCCAAGCTATTTTGAGGTTGTTACCTCATTCAAGACGTTCAAATCAACCGGTGCATTACCTATTCCTAAGAAATCTTTCAACGGTGTATTCTTGAGTGGGCCCTAACCCACAGATCTTTTCCCAGGATCTTACCTGACTCTTCTAATTTTCCCAGAGTTAGTCTCAAATTCTTCTCCAAGTTGACGTAAGAATGAATTATCATTAGTCATATGTCTTTCTCCAGGATCTTTCAAATTCATTTCAACGTTTGGTTCAACCTTTCTAATTTTCATCCCGGAGTATCTCAACAATTCATGGTGGTGTTTCTCATCGTCATTCTCAACACTTGAAGACCGAAGAAGAGTTTCTCTCAAATATTTGTCCGCTCTCTCGAAGATGCGTAGGTCAAGCTTGATGCCATCCTCTCATAATATTTTTTGATTGTGGGAATTCTATTCACCTATCCGGAGCAATTCAAGATTCTTTTCAGTTTGATTCTCCGAAGGCCATCATTTCAGATTTATTCATTCTCTGCTTTGAGCTCTCATTATCCAACCTTACCGGTGCATCATTCAAATATTCTCTAATCAATTTGTGATCTCTTCGTTCTCTTGTATCTAATTTCCCCAAGTATCTTTGTTCGTTTTCAAATTCTTACCGGTGATTCATCCCTTTACTTCGTTCGTTTTTGAATTCTTACAGTGGTTCGTTCAAGATTTCTCTTCCTTCGTTATCATATCAATTTATTCGTTGTTTCAATCCTACCGGTGGTTCGTCGAAGACCTTCTCAAGTTTGCGCTATATCTATCTTAATCCTTTCTACGAGAATAAGTAGTATGCCAAATCTGTTGCTTGTCATCAATTTAATTGGTGAAGGATATGCATAATGTAATTCTTATGCTTGTTTCAATGAGTAAATTCAATTCCTTATTCCGGAGGCTCATCAAGTTCTCCGTTTCAATTATTTCATCTTTTCTTTTCTCGGAGTTCCGAGCTCTCGTCATCACAAAGATCCATCTAAATCATTGCAAGGCTTCACCTTGTGTTTTCAACTTCTCTTTCTTTTATCGTCCTTTTATTACCGGAGTTCTTCGTGGAGACTCTACATGGTGGTTCATCAAGGATTCTTTTCATTCTTCAATTGTTCTTCAAGATATCTCTCGAAGTTATATTCCGCCAAGCTATACTCAAAATTTAACATGGTGCGCAACACATGCTTTGTTTTGAGGAGTTCAAGCATTCTTCATCTTGCATTCTGATGTGAAATTCTTTCTATCTTATCTTTTGAGGTGGTGTTATGTCATTTTGACAATTTCCTTCATGTTTCATGATTGACAAGTTGTGCGGAATGACATATTTTAAAACCATCATTTCCAATTCGTTCAGGAGATCCTTTGCAACACATCAATCTCTTCATTGGACTTATCTTGGGTTAGATTTCACCTGAAGCCATCTCTAAGGAATGATGCTATTGTGGTGCTTATAAATGACCCAAGTTCTTCATTTATCCTCTCGGTGCAATAAGTTTCTTGTCTCCTTGTTGATATCAATCCAATCTATTGTTTTCGTTAGTGGCAGAATTTCACCTCATAATTTTGAGAAGTTTTCCATAATCCCACTACAATTTTATCCTTTCGTTGTTGATAGTCTAACAACTTCGTTCTAGCATTTGTTGTAAGCGTGCTCTCTCAAGATCTTGTTTCCCTCCATTCATTCCATTCCATTTCTTGCATTTGTTCCGGAGGCAGTGTGTTGTTGATTTCATCAAGTATCCTCTCATCTTGTCAAGATCATATTCTATGCCTTCCTTTTCCAACCGGAGTGTTATCGTAATTGACCATTATCGTTCCTTGTACATTTCATTGTACCGGAGTGCTTGCATGTACTTCTTGTACATTGTAACACTTTTCTTATGTCTTTCAACCTACAAGGTTCTAGTAAGGTTCCTTGTTTCTCTTTTATAACGGAGTGTTTTCAACTTCGTTCATCTCCGTTGTATTATTTTCTCAAAATGTTTAACCTCTCAAGGTTCTTTGGTTTCACTCATTTGTCGAAGGAGCAACTTAGTTTACCTCTTCTCTTCCTCTTCGTTTTTCTCCGGTGCCATTCTAGATCTCGGGACGAGATCCTCTCGTAGTGGTGGAGTGTTGTAACACCCTAGATACAACTTTCCATATTTGTAACTCCGACTCTTTCCTTTTCCGGAGATGCGATATTTCCTTCGTGATTGGGTTTTTTGTATTCGTTTTTCATTTTGTTCATGTCTTGCATTTCATATCATGTCATCATGTGCATCACATTCGCATTCGTGTTTGTCTCATGCATCCGAGCATTTTCCCCGTTGTCCGTTTCGCAATCCGACACTCCTACTTGCACCGGCGCACCCCTCTTGTCTCTTTTCATGAGCGGGTGTTAAACATTCTCGGAATGGACCGAGATTTGACAAGTGTCCTTGGTACACCACCGGTAGACCGCCTGTCAAATTTCGTGCCATTTGGAGTCCGTTTGATACTCCAACGGTTAACCGGGTAACCGGAAAGGCCTCTTGTGAGTTGCAGCCCAACACCTCTCCAAAACGGCCCAATAACCCATTTAGACCACTTCCATCTCCTCCATCGTTGGATCACGATCGTGTGGGCAAAACTACACTCCATTTGGACACTCCTACCTCCTTCTACCTATAAATATGTGCCGCCGGACATGTCCAACCCCAGCCGGACATGTCCGCGCCGCCGCCCCGGGCCAATCCCACCTCGCCACGTCACCACCGCCGGCGTGACTCTCCTCCCCTCCGCACCAGGCCCACCGGGCCCGGATCGGGCCAGCGGGGCCTATCCTGCCGCCGCCGCGGCCCGAGCGCCCGCGCCGCCGGGCGTCGTCCGTCTCCAGCCGCCGCGCGACACCGCCCGCCGCTTGCTCGCCCGCCGCCGTCTCGCTCGCCATGCGCCGCCACCGACACCGCATGCGCCACCGCCCCACACCAGTCGCTGGCCTCCGCGCGCCGCCGCCTCGCTCGCCGTGTGCCGCCACCGACACTGCATGCGCTGCCGCCCCGCCACCAGTCGCCGCCTGCCGCGCGCCGCCGTCCGCCACTTCCCGCGTGCCATGCCTCGCACCGCCCTTTGCCTTCCCACCGTCGCCGGTTGCTGCACCGCCCCACTGCAGATCCGGTCGGACCGGACCGGATCCGGCAACCCGCGGGCTCCTCCGTCCTCTCCGGCGATCGCCGGAGCCGGCGTTGACCCTCACCGGGATGAGATCCACCTCTCCCCTGAACCAAACACGGCGTCCCGTCTCGATCCACTCTGTCTCGGGTCTTCTCCGTCCAGTTTTTCACGAGGTCTAATTTCTCTAAGTCCTTTATCTGTGATATTTTCAGGCCATGTTCATCGCATCATAACTCCATGACCGTAGCACTGTTTCATGCGTATGAGATATCAAAATCTTCATTGTGAGGTGCTCTTCATTTAATTCCATTGTGGCATGCTTGTTTGAGTTCATCTTGATTCCCTAATCATAGATACAATGTTGCTATAAAATTTTTCCTGCTGTTACTTATCAGATTATGTTGATTTGTCTTTTTTTCACATTTGTTGTGTGTGTCATATGGGCATGAGCTCTACATGTAATTTGAACTATGCCATGCCATCTTTACAGAGGTTCTTTCCATCTATTTTTGTGATCTATGTGGTGACTAGCACAAACATGCAAAGTAGCCTTCGTGATATTGCTGATTTCAGGGACTTAGGATTTTGCAAAGTCCTTGTTCTGCTGTTATTTTTATGCCATGTAAATATGATGCTACAGTGAGATCCATGCTTGTTTTGAGTTGCTTCAGTAAGGAAGTTTTGGAGATATGGTTATGTTCTATCCATCCATTCCCCTGTTTGCAATTATGGAGTGCCCTAGCATGTCTTAATCTTGCTCTACTTTTGCTATAAAATGTTCCTGGCAGATTGGTTATATGTTAATCAATTTTGTGATGGTTGTTGCTAGTGATCCATGCATGCTATGAACTTTCTCTTGCCATGGTTAGCTTGATGAACATGTCATCGTGCTGTTAGTATGCTTATCTTGTCATGCAATGCCTTGGGGTGTGTTTTTTGAGCTCGCAAAATGCCTTCATAATTCTGTTTATGCCATGCTCAGTTTTCTGATAAGTCTGAAACTATTAATAAAACTTGCTATGTTTACATGGGTGCCATCATATCTTCTGTGCCTTTTTGGGTCATGATCAGTAAGGGACTTTTGTTCTATGCATTTAGTAGATTCATACCATGCCTTGTATTGCTATGATATGTTCCTGTAGAATGATGTTTGCTTGCTCTAAACATGGCTTCCTGATGTTATTTTCTGGCATGTTAGTATTTTCACCAAGTCTGTGAAGCTGATATCTTTTGCACTTTTGTCATGCTTGTTTGAACTTGCTCTTGTGTGACTTAGCCGTAGCTCAATGTTCATGTTTTGTCAAGCATCTTGTGTACATCACTTCCATATGATTTGTTGCTATGTTGGAGTGTAGTACCTTAGTTTCTTCTTGTATTCTAGATGGCATCGTGCTGTTAATCGCAGAATTGTGCCATTCTCGTTTTGCTTGCCATTTGCAAACTGTGCCTCCATTTCCGGTGATCTTTATATCGATTTCGACCGAAATCATCTCATCTTTCCAGCAACACACTTGGCTTGCCAAGTTGATGCCTTGTTCATCATTTTCCTTCTGGAGCACGCATATGCATTGCATATCACATCCCGCATGTCATGCCATGTTTTGCATCATGTTGTTTGTGCATTGCACCGTGATTGATTGTTGGTCCTTTGCTTGTGTTCTTGCTTTGGGTAGAGGTGGGAGATGAGTACGTGACCGAGGAACCTGTTGAGTACGCTAACGAGGATCAAGCTTTTGTCAACTTTGAGAACTTTGCAGGCAAGATGACCATACCCTCCAAATCACTTCTATCTTTGCTTGCTAGTTGTTCGATCTATTGCTATGCCGCGATACGTACAACTTGCTATATCATGCCTCCCATATTGCCATGTCAAGCCTCTAACCCTCCTTTCCTAGGAAACCGTTGTTTGGCTATATTACCACTTTGCTCAGTCCCTCCTATAGCATTGCTAGTTGCAGGTAAAGATGAAGTTTGTTCCATGTTGGAACATGGATTTTGTTGGGATATCATTATTATATCTTATTTACTTTAATGCATCTATATACTTGGTAAAGGGTGGAAGGCTCGGCCTTATGCCTGGTGTTTTGTTCCACTCTTGCCGCCCTAGTATCCGTCATACCGGTGTTATGTTCCTTGATTTTGCGTTCCTTACGCGGTTGGGTGTTATGGGAACCCCTTGACAGTTCGCTTTGAATAAAACTCCTCCAGCAAGGCCCAACTTTGGTTTTACCATTTGCCTCACCACCACCTACTTTTCCCTTGGGAGTCACGCTCCCGAGGGTCATCTTTATTTTAAACCCCCCCGGGCCAGCGCTTGTCTAAGTGTTGGTCCGAACCGGGCAGCCTGCGGGGCCACCTCGGGGCAACCCGAGGGCTGGTTTTACTTGTAGCTTGACCTATCCGGTGTTGCCCTGAGAACGAGATATGTGCAGCTCCTATCGGGATTGTCGGCACATCAGGCGGCTTTGCTGGTCTTTTTTTACCATTGTCGAAATGTCTTGTAACCGGGATTCCGAGTCTGATCGGGTCTTCCTGGGAGAAGGAATATCCTTCATTGACCATGAGAGCTTGTGATGGGCTACTTTGGGACACCCCTACAGGTTTTTGAACTTTCAAAAGCCGTGCCCGCGGTTATGGGCAGATGGGAATTTGTTAATATCCGGTTGTAGAGAACTTGACACTTAGCTTAATTAAAATACATCAACCGCGTGTGTAGCCGTGATGGTCTCTTTCCGGCGGAGTTCGAGAAGTGAACATGGTTCTCGTGTTATGCTTGAACATAAGTAGTTTCAGGATCACTTCTTGATCACTTCTAGCTTCTCGACCGCTGCGTTGCTTCTCTTCTCGCTCTTATTTGCATAAGTTAGCCACCATATATGCTTAGTGCTTACTGCAGCTCCACCTCACTACCCTTTCCTACCCATAAGCTTAAATAGTCTTGATCGCGAGGTTGTGACATTGCTGAGTCCTTGTGACTCACAGATACTTCTAAACAGTTGCAGGTGCCGATGATACCAGTGCAGGTGACGCTACTAAGCTCAAGTGGGAGCTCGATGAAGATCTTGATAGTTGTTTTGTTTCGGTTCCATGTTGATCAGTAGTGGAGCCCAGTTGGGACGATCCGGGATATAGCATTTGGGGTTGTCTTCTTTTATTTTGGTTCCACAGTCGGACCTTGATTGTATTCTGTATGATGTATGTTTAACTTGTATTTGTGTGAAGTGGCGATTGTAAGCCAACTCTTTATCCCTTTCTTATTCAGTACATGGGATGTGTGAAGATTACCCCTCTTGCGACAAACCTACCATGTGGCTATGCCTCTATGTCGTGCCCCGACACGTGGGAGATATAGCCGCATTGTGGGTGTTACAACAGTGAAGGATGGGAGGGAAACCATGACAGGGGGTTGGCCTAGATTCGTGTGAGCATTAGGCATGGAGGAGGGCACAATATGGGCTTTCCGCTCACCTTCTCCAGCAACCAAAATGTGTTTTGGCTCTCTCTTTACAGTTATTAGTACAACTGTGGTTCATCATTCTTTACTTGGTGCTTATGTAGTTCTTACATGTGCATCGAATTATGCAGTCGTGGTTGAACGTATATTTTGTAATAAATATGGTTCGATATGAAATAAGTGGTTGCCTACTTTCAAATTCAAAATCTGTGGTTTTTAAATGCTGGGATTAAATTAGGGATTACACTGCATGTGGTTTGCGAAAGTAAAACGACTCCGATAAATGTGGAGATCTGACATTGTTCTCGGATCCACTACGTGTGCGATCAATCTCTACTACACACACGACCAGCCAAGAAAAAACGTGTGAGATTAACAACAACATTGCACACAGGTCCTTCTTATTAAATGTTTGCAAAAGTCGCCTTATCACACATGCTTGGCAATTATGGACTGTTTATGATGATGTGCGCATCGAAAACATTTGGTCATAGAAGAACGCATGCGATAGGTCTTCATCCGACGCGGGTACGACAGATGAATCATGTGGAACATATTCAAGATTCACATACAGTTTTATAGGGACAACTGTATGCCCTCTTACATCAAATCGCATACAGTCGAGGAAAAGTAAATGTGTGTGATTGTCTGCTTATCGTACACGTTCTCTAATCGTGAACTGTTTGTGATGGGTCGTGCATCATAAACATAGCACCACAGAATACCGGCTATGATGTCAATGCGAGAACAAACGATTATCAAGGATGCAACATTTGGGATATTCTAGATATTAGAAACAATTTTATATGCATCATGGATCCCTATCCGCGACAGTTTTTTGGTCGTGTGGGAAGGACCCCCATATCGCACACACACTCACTTGGTGACGGTTTACAATGCCGTCACGAAAAGGGGTTAAAAACCATTTGTATAGTAGCTCGTTGTACCAGTGCAAGCCATAGTAGGGCCCCACATGACATACACACAAAAAGTGTGGCAAGATTCAATTAGGCTTGCCAACTTGTGGCTCTCATTTTAAACTAACTTTAGGAAAATTTGGCAACACTGTATGGCAAAGTGTGGCTTTGCTAGGCGTAAAACTATATGGCCCCGTATTAGTTCTTTAAAACAAGAGCCACAACTTGGCATGCCTAAGAGAATCTTGCTACATTTTTGAGTGTATGTGATGTGGGACCATAGTGCGGCTTGCCTCAGATGTGGCTTGAACCAAACACACACCTCAGTTGGTCAAACTTGCCTAACCTTAGGTGCGGCAACGATTGGCAAACTTTAGTCTCAAACCAAGAGTGTTACCTTGATATTCTGATAATGTTTAGATATACATAGAAGATCGGCAAGAAGAACAACAACACAGCAGCAGTTAATCGGCTAATATTTGTAAAAATATAATAAGCTCCCTCTGCCCCATAATATAAGATGTTAATTCATCCAATATGTGAGTATTGGATGTTATAAGATCTTGTATAATGGGACAGAGGGAGTGTTTTACTACATCATTGTGCAATTGATGTTTAGCTTCTAATATTAACTTGGTGTTTTTAGGTACATATGTCATTGCTAAAGATCCATGCTTCGACCCTTTCTACATATGTGGCAATGAGATACTGATGAACCAACATCAAGTGAGGAAACCGATAAAGGTTGTTAGTAAAATGGGTTAAAAGATGGCAATTAAACTATTTGTTTACACTTTATCCAAGACAATAGTGAACTATAACATGGTAAGTAGGAACTCCGCAACCTTCTTTTTAATGCTCATAATGACTTGTGTTAGATGACAATGTCTAAATATTTTTTCCATTGCAATGGTTACCGAAACAGTTTACTCAGGATTACCTCTCAAACTACATGATTGGTGGGCATGCAAAGGTTAAAGTATTTCTACCAGAACACAATGACTATCTAGATGTCCTCATTAGTCATGAAGACAGTGAAGGATGGGTCGTCGGCCATCACAAGGGCTTGGACTAGAGTCATGCGTGCCTTCTGCATGGAGGAGAGCACAATACGGGCATTCCGCTTCACCTTGTTCAGCAACCAGAATGCCTTCTGCATCTTTCTTTACCGTGTTTAATAGTACAAGTATACAACCCGGGTTCCTCATTCTTTATTTGGTGCTTATGTAATTCTTGAACATATGTACCTGCAAATCAAATAATCCATTGGTTGTTGAACTCGTTGGATATGAATAAAGTTATAGCCAACTTTCAATTTCAAATTCAGCACAATTTAAGTAGCATCGATTAAATTAGTGTCAAAATATGTTCTGTATGTCGTTATGGCGCACATGGTCTATAAAGCACAAATTTGTGTGATATACATCATAATCTGACACGGTTTTCAGAGGGGAAATATGTCCGACCATGCACACAGTTGCCGTTTGAGAAGCGTGTGTGATGTCAAACAATATCACAAATGGTGCAAGCAAACTAAATGTTTGTGATTGTCTTCTTATCATACACGGTTTACAATCATGAACTATTTTGGATGTCATAGGCATTGTAAATGTTGCACCACATAATAGCATGTGAGATAGTTATCATGTACGACACTAGTACGATGGTCCGAAGTTTCGTAATCCTATCCCACACTTGTACGATGATTAGCTAATCTTCTTAATTATAGATCACATACGGTTCGGGAGAAGTGAATGTGTGTGATAGTCTCCTTATCATACACGCTTCGCAACCATGAACTGTTTGTGATGGGACGCACATCTTAAACGTTGCACCACCTAATAGCGTGTGCAATGGTAATGCCAGCACACGCGACTAGCATGGATAGAGAGTTTGGGATATTCGGTATATCACAAACAAAACAAATCGCATTTGGGATAGATGCAGGCATCACATACGCTTTGTTCTGGCAAACATATGAATTCCTACTCCCAATTCCCGATGGTTTCTGAGTCGTGTGGGAAGGACCCCCCCTTCGCCCACACTGGCAAGGCGAGAATTTAAAATGCTGTCGTGGAAAGGGGTTAAAAACTGTTTGTATAGCAGCTTGCTGTACCAGTGATTATAACATTGCAGGAGGAAGACCTTCCATGTTTGTTATATTATTGGACTTGGATGCTATGTGTGATGTTTGTTTTCTTTTATTTTGCATCATGTCATTAACTCCATATAATCTTGTGATATTGTTTTCTATTACTTATTAATGTGACTGTAACTTCTTCTTCCTCCTCCTCTTTGATCATTTCATAAATCTCATGTCAACTTCCACCAAGTCTCGACCTCTTTTCTTTTAACCAAAAGTTAACTCCACAATTTCCTGAAGCAAGCTCTTCCAACTCCTTGTGATGATCATTTCCACCAAGTTCATGCTCAACTCCCACTTATCCCAAACCCATGTTCAACTTGCATCAAGTCCATGCCAAGTTTCCAAATCCCCATTTGCCACTTTCAACTTTCTCATATTTAATTATTTAAATTTGAGTTCCAGATTTAAGAGCTCAATTAATGTCAAACATTTGCCCATAAATCTTACTAAGTATGCAGGTTCAACATTTAAAATGCCATCCCATTTGGAGTTCTTTTAAATGGGTTGCAAAATTAAAACAATTTGAATTATATTCAAACTTGTCCCATGTTTTATCTTCCAAATTTCCCCAACCAATTTTATTGAATCAATCATAAATTTTCTATTTCCAAGAAAACATCTTCCAAGGGTAAATTCCATCTCTACCCCTATTTCCTTTCTCTCCAAGTCTATTTCAAAAAGAAATGGAATACCAAAAAGAAAGTGGGAAGCCAGCCCACCAGTGCGCACCAGCCCATCTCCCCCCTGTGGGTGTCCTGGATTAAAGGGTTCCAACCTGTACGGCCTATCATCTATGGACCAAGCTGATGACCCATCGATTACTGGAGAAAGGACTACCAAAACTGTGGCCCCCTAGCGTAAGCTACATGGAAACTTACAAAGACATGGCATGTACTTCAAAGAAAGATCTAGCAGCCAGCGTGTTTATTCCTAGTTGGAAACCGACCATATGTGTGACCTAGGTACCCCCGATGCATATATAAGCTGGAGAGTTTAGTCATTCGAGGCATGACAACACAAGCCTTAGGGTTTAGAATACAATCATCTGATCTCAAGGTAGATCATCTTGTACTCTGTACTTCATCGAATAAATACAATCAAAGCAGGACGTAGGGGTTTATCTTTTCGAAAGGGCCCGAACCTAGGTAAACATCATCTCCCTCATCTCATGTTACCATTGTTCTTAGACTCACAGCTCGGGACCCCTACCGGAGATCCGCCAGTTTTAGCACCGATATTGGTTCCCATGCAGGTCCCGTTGTGTCGTCACAAAGGATCAATGGCTCGTTTTCAGATCTACGATCACATCGGCTATGGGGGCATCTTTCTCCCTAGCCGTCTTTTTGCATTCTACATCATTGTCCTTCATGCGAACTCGGTCGGTCACCTCAGCCGAGTTGAAAGCTTCACCCTGGGTCAAGCATTCAGATTTGGGGATTTGTAATGCACTACTGATTCCCGCAGCGATCTTGCTCTCTCGGGTTGGATGTCATATCAACTTGAGAACTCCACAGATGTCGAGGTTTTAACCTCAGATTTAACCATGGATCCAAACCTCTTATCAGTTCCCACCCTGGAATCGACTCTGAGCCCAAATCCCATCACACAATCACCATTCCAGGAGCCAACCCTAACCGTCCAACACTCAGAGGTCAAGTCATAGGGCCCGCCGAGCATGTTATAGGTTAGCTGCTACCTCTTGAGCACTGCATTGGTTTTCCCCGAAGAGGAAGGGATGATGGGACAAAGTAGCGTAAGTATTTCCCTCAGTTTTTGAGAACCAAGGTATCAATCCAGTAGGAGGCTACGCGCGAGTCCCTCGTACCTGCACAAAACAAATAAATCCTCGCAACCAACGCACATAGGGGTTGTCAATCCCTATAAGGCCACTTACGAGAGTGAGATCTGATAGATATGATATAAATAATATTTTTGGTATTTTGTGATAAAGATGCAAAGTAAAATAAAGGAAAAGTAATTAACTAAGTAGTAGGAGATCAATATGATAAAGATAGACCCGGGGGCCATAGGTTTCACTAGTGACTTCTCTCGAGAGCATAAGTATTCTACGGTGGGTGAACAAATTACTGTTGAGAAATTGACAAAATTGAGCATAGTTACGAGAATATCTAGGTATGATCATGTATATAGGTAACACGTCCGAGACAAGTAGACCGACTCCTGCCTGCATCTACTACTATTACTCCACTCATCGGCCGCTATCCAACATGCATCTAGAGTATTAAGTTAAAAACAGAGTAACGCCTTAAGCAAGATGACATTATGTAGAGGGATAGACTCATGCAATATGATGAAAACCCCATCTTGTTATCCTCGATGGCAACAATCCAATACGTGCCTTGCTGCCCCTACTGTCACTGGGAAAGGACACCGCAAGATTGAACCCAAAGCTAAGCACTTCTCCCATTGCAAGGAAGATCAATCTACTAGGCCAAACCAAACTGATAATTCGAAGAGACTTGCAAAGATAACCAATCATACATAAAAGAATTCAGAGAAGATTCAAATAATGTTCATAGATAGACTTGATCATAAACCCACAATTCATCGGTCTCAACAAACACACCGCAAAAAGAAGATAACATTGAATAGTTCTCCACAAGAGAGGGGGAGAACATTGTATTGAGATCCAAAAAGAGAGAAGAAGCCATCTAGCTACAAACTATGGACCTGTAGGTATGAGGTAAACTACTCACACTTCATCGGAGAGGCTATGGTGTTGATGTAGAAGCCCTCCGTGATCGATGCCCCCTTCGGTGGAGCTTCGGAACAGGCCCCAAGATGGGATCTCGTGGATACAGAAAGTTACGGTGGTGGAATTAGGGTTTTGGCTCCATATCTGATTGTTTGGGGGTACGTGGATATATATAGGAGGAAGGAGTACGTCGGTGGAGCAACAGGGGGCCCACGGGGGTGGAGGGCGCGCCTGGGGTAGGCAGGCGCGCCCCCTACCTCGTGGCCTCCTCTCTCGTGCCTTGACATAGGGTCCAAGTCTCCTGGGTCTTATTCATTGAGAAAATCACATTCCCGAAGATTTCATTCCGTTTGGACTCCGTTTGATATTCCTTTTCTTCGAAACCCTAAAACAGGCAAAAAAAGCAATTCTGGGTTGGGCCTCCGGTTAATAGGTTAGTCCTAAAAATAATATAAAAGTGGATAGTAAAGCCCAATAATGTCCAAAACAGTAGATAATATAGCATGGAGCAATCAAAAATTATAGATACGTTGGAGACGTATCAAGCATCCCCAAGCTTAATTCCTACTCGTCCTCGAGTAGGTAAATGATAAAAACATAATTTTTGATGCGGAGTGCTACTTGGCATAATTTTAATGTAATTCTTCTTAATTGTGGTATGAATATTCAGATCCGAAAGATTCAAGACAAAAGTTCATATTGACATAAAAATAATAATACTTCAAGCATACTAACTAAGCAATTATGTCTTCTCAAAATAACATGGCTAAAGAAAGTTATCCCTACAAAATCATATAGTCTGGCTATGCTCCATCTTCACCACACAAAATATTTAAATCATGCACAACCCCGATGACAAGCCAAGCAATTGTTTCATACTTTTGACATTCTCAAAACTTTTTCAATTTTCACGCAATACATGAGCGTGAGCCATGGACATAGCAGTATAGGTGGAATAGAATGGTGGTTGTGGAGAAGACAAAAAGGGGAAGATAGTCTCACATCAACTAGGCATATCAACGGGCTATGGAGATGCCCAACAATAGATATCAATGTGAGTGAGTAGGGATTGCCATGCAACGGATGCACTAGAGCTATAAGTATATGAAAGCACAAAAAGAAACTAAGTGGGTGTGCATCCAACTTGCTTCCTCATGAAGACCTAGGGAAATTTGAGGAAGCCCATCATTGGAATATACAAGCCAAGTTCTATAATGAAAAATTCCCACTAGTATATGAAAGTGATAACATGAGAGACTCTCTACTATGAAGATCATGGTGCTACTTTGAAGCACAAGTGTGGTAAAAGGATAGTAACATTGTCCCTTCTCTCTTTTTCTCTCATTTTTTTATTTGGGCCTTTTCTCCTTTTTTATGGCCTCTTTTTTTTTTCGTCCGGAGTCTCATCCCGACTTGTGGGGGAATCATAGTCTCCATCATCCTTTCCTCACTGGGACAATGCTCTAATAATGATGACCATCACACTTTTCTTTTTCTTACAACTCAACAATTACAACTCGATACTTAGAAAAAATATGACTCTATATGAATGCCTCCGGTGGTGTACCGGCGTATGCAATGACTCATGAGTGACATGTATGAAAGAATTATGAACGGTGGCTTTGCCACAAATACGATGTCGACTACATGATCATGCTAAGCAATATGACAATGATGGAGAGTGTCATAATAAATGGAACTGTAGAAATTTGCATGGCAATATATCTCGGAATGGCTATGGAAATGCCATGATAGTTAGGTATGGTGGCTGTTTTGAGGAAGGTATATCGTGGGTGTATGATACCGGCGAAAGGTGCGCTATATTAGTGAGGCTAGCAAAGGTGGAAGGGTGAGAGTGCGTATAATCCATGGACTCAACATTAGTCATAAAGAACTCATATACTTATTGCAAAAATCTACAAGTTATCAAAGCAAAGTATTACGCGCATGCTCCTAGGGGGATAGATTGGTAGGAAAAGACCATCGCTCGTCCCCGACCGCCACTCATAAGGAAGACTATCAATAAATAAATCATGCTCCGACTTCATCACATAACGGTTCACCATACGTGCATGCTACGGGAATCACAAACTTCAAAACAAGTATTTCTAAAATTCACAACTACTCAACTAGCACAACTTTAATATCACCATCTTCATATCTCAAAACAATTATCAAGTATCAAACTTATCATAGTATTCAACACACTCATAAGAAAGTTTTATTATTAATCTTGTGTTCCAAGCACATTAGGATTTTAAGCAAATTACCATGCTATTAAAGACTCTCAAAATAATCTAAGTGAAGCATGAGAGATCAATAGTGTCTATAAAAAAATCCACCACCATGCTCTAAAAGATATAAGTGAAGTACTAGAGCAAAAATATATAACTCAAAACATATAAGCGAAGCACATAGAGTATTCTAACAAATTCCAAATCATGTATGACTCTCTCAAAAGGTGTGTACAGCAAGGATGATTGTGGTAAACTAACAAGAAAAGACTCAAATCACACAAGACGCTCCAAGCAAAACACATATCATGTGGTGAATAAAAATATAGCTCCAAGTAAAGTTACCGATAGAAATAGACGAAAGAGGGGATGCCTTCCGCGGCATCCCCAAGCTTTGGCTTTTAGGTGTCCTTCGATTACCTTGGGGGTTCCATGGGCATCCCCAATCTTAGGCTCTTGCCACTCCTTGTTCCATAATCCATCAAATCTTTACCCAAAACTTGAAAATTTCACAACACAAAACTTAAAGTAGAAAATCTCATGAGTTCCGTTAGCGAAAGAAAACAAAAGACCACTTCAAGGTACTGTAATGAACTCATTATTTATTTATATTGGTGTTATACCTACTTTATTCCAACTTCTCTATGGTTTATAAACTATTTTACTAGCCATAGATTCATCAAAATAAGCAAACGACACACGAAAAACAGAATCTGTCAAAAACAGAACAGTCTGTCGTAATCTGTATCTAGCGCAAGATCGGGAACACCAATAATTCTAAACAAAATTGTTGGACGTGAGGAATTTATCTATTAATCATCTTCAAAAATAATTAACTAAATATCACTTTCCAAATAAAAATGGCAGTAGTTCTCGTGAGCGCTAAAGTTTCTGTTTTTTACAGCAAGTTCAACAAGACTTTCCTCAAGTCTTCCCAACGGTTCTACTTGGCACAAACACTAATTAAACACAAAAAACACAACCAAAACATAGGCTAGATAAATTATTTATTACTAAGCAGGAGAAAAAAGCAAGGAATAAAAAAAATTTGGGTTGCCTCCCAACAAGCGCTATTGTTTAACGCCCCTAGCTAGGCATAACAAGCAAGAATAGGTCTAGGTATTGCCATCTTTGGTAGGCAAACCATAAGTGGCTCTCATAATAGATTCATAAGGTAATTTAATTTTCTTTCTAGGAAAGTGTTCCATGCCTTTCCTTAATGGAAATTGGAATCTAATATTTCCTTCCTTCATATCAATAATTGCACCAATCGTTCTAAGGAAAGGTCTAGCAAGAATAATAGGACATGAAGGATTGCAATCTATGTCAAGAAAAATAAAATATACGGGCACATAATTTCTATTTGCAACAATAAGAACATCATTAATTTTTCCCATAGGTTTCTTAATAGTGGAATCCACAAGGTCCATGTTTAGAGAGTAATCATCAAAATCACGGAAACCTAACGAATCACACAAAGTTTTTGGAATCGTGGAAACACTAGCACCCAAATCAAATAAAGCATAGCATTCATGATCTTTAATTTTAATTTTAATAGTTGGTTCCCACTCATCATAAAGTTTTCTAGGGATAGAAACTTCCAATTCAAGTTTTTCTTCTTAAGATTGCATCAAGGCATCAACGATATGTTTAGTAAACGCTTTATTTTGACTATAAGCGCGAGGAGAATTTAGCACGGATTGCAACAAGGAAATACAATCAATCAAAGAGCAATTTTCATAGTTAAATTCATTGAAATCCATAATAGTGGGTTTAGCAACATCTAGGGTTTTAATTTCTTTAATCCCACTTTTATCAATTTTAGCATCAAGATCAAAAAATTCCGAATTCTTGGAACGCCTTCTAGGGAAAGGTGGATAATATTCAGTACCATCATTATCAAGGTTCATATTGCAAAAAAAAGATTTAATAGGGGACACATCAATAAATTTTAGATCTTCATCATTATTTTCATAGGAACTTGAAGAACACGCTCTTATAAAGGCATCTTTCTTAGCACGCATCCTTGCTGTTCTTTCTTTGCACTCATCAATGGAAATTCTCATGGCTTTGAGAGACTCATTTATATCATGCTTAGGTGGAATAGATCTAAGTTTCAAAGAATCAACATTAAGAGAAATTCTATCAACGTTCCTAGCCAAATCATCAATCTTAAGCTATTTTTCTTCAATCATAGCATTAAAATTCTTTTGCAAAGTAATACATTCTTTAATATTAGATTAAAAATCAGAGGGCATCTTATTATAATTTACATAAGAATTGTTGTAGGAATTACCATAATTGTTAGAGGGACTACTAGGATAAGGCCTAGGATTAAAATTTCCTCTATACGCGTTGTTACCAAAATTGTTCCTACCAACAAAAATCACATCCATAGATTCATTATTATTCTCAATCAAAGTAGACAAGGGCACATCATTAGGATCAGAAGAAACAATCTTATTAGCAAATAATTTCATAATTTCATCCATCTTTCCACTCAAAACATTAATTTCTTCTATCGATGCACCTTTTTATTAGTAGATCTTTCAATATGCCGTTGATAATAATTAACCATAATATTATCTAGGAGTTTAGTAGCTTCTCCTAAAGTGATTTCCATAAAAGTGCCTCCCGCGGCCGAATCTAAAAGATTTCTAGAAGCAAAATTCAATCCAGTCACGACGTTGTAAAACGACGGCCAGTGAATTGTAATACGACTCACTATAGGGCGAATTCGAGCTCGGTACCCGGGGATCCTCTAGAGTCGACCTGCAGGCATGCAAGCTTGTGCAACATGTTCATGATCAAGTTGCTTAAAATTCATAATATCGTTTTTAAGAGAGATGATCTTAGTGGGAGGAAAATACTTAGAGATAAAAGCATCTTTGCACTTATTCCATGAATCGATACTATTTTTAGGCAAAGACGAAAACCAAGCTTTAGCACGATCTCTAAGCTAAAAAGGAAATAGCTTCAATTTAACAATATCATTATCCACATCTTTCTTCTTTTACGTGTCACACAAATCAACGAAGCTATTTAGATGGTTAGCGGCATCTTCACTAGGAAGGCCGGAAAACGGATCTTTCATGAAAAGATTCAGCAAAGCAGTATTAATTTCACAAGATTCAGCATCTGTAAGAGGAGCAATCGGAGTGCTAATAAAATCATTGTTGTTGGTGTTGGTGAAGTCACACAATTTAGTATTATCTTGAGCCATCGTGACAAGCAAGCAAACTAACACAGAAGCAAACAAAGGCAAGCGGGCAAAAAGAGGCAAATAGAGAAAGAAAGGGAGGATAGAGAGAGAGAGGGCAAATAAAACGGCAAGGGTGAAGTGGGGGAGAGGAAAACGGGAGGCAAATGGAAAATAATGTAATGCGGGAGATAAGGGTATGTGATGGGTACTTGGTATGTTGACTTTTGCGAAGACCTCCCCGGCAACGGCGCCAGAAATCCTACTTGCTACCTCTTAAGCACTGCGCTGGTTTTCCCCGAAGAGGAAGGGATGATGCACCAAAGTAGCGTAAGTATTTCCCTCGGTTTTTGAGAACCAAGGTACCAATCCAGTAGGAGCCTACGCGCGAGTCCCACATACCTGCACAAAACAAATAAATCATCGGAACCAACGCAAATAGGGGTTGTCAATCCCTATAAGGCCACTTACGAGAGTGAGATCTGATAGATATGATATATATAATATTTTTTGTATTTTTGTGATAAAGATGCAAAGTAAAATAAAGGCAAAGTAAATAACTAAGTAGTAGGAGATCAATATGATAAAGATAGACCCGGGGGCCATAGGTTTCACTAGTCGCTTCTCTCAAGAGCATAAGTATTCTACGGTGGCTGAACAAATTACTGTTGAGCAATTGACAGAATTGAGCATAGTTATGAGAATATCTAGGTATGATCATGTATATAGGCATCACGTCCAGGACAAGTAGACCGACTCCTGCCTGCATCTACTACTATTACTCCACTCATCAACCGCTATCCAGCATGCATCTAGAGTATTAAGTTAGAAACAGAGTAACGCCTTAAGAAAGATGACATGATGTAGAGGGATAGACTCATGCAATATGATGAAAACCCAATCTTGTTATCCTCGATGGCAACAATACAATACATGCCTTGCTGCCCCTACTGCCACTGGGAAAGGACACCGCAAGATTGAACCCAAAGCTAAGCACTTCTCCCATTGCAAGAAATATCAATCTACTAGGCCAAACCAAACTGATAATTCGAAGAGACTTGCAAAGATAACCAATCATACATAAAAGAATTCAGAGAAGATTCAAATATTGTTCATAGATAGACTTGATCATAAACCAACAATTCATCGGTCTCAACAAGCACACCGCAAAAAGAAGATAACATCTAATAGTTCTCCATAAGAGAGGGGGAGAACATTGTATTGAGATCCAAAAAGAGAGAAGAAGCCATCTAGCTACAAACTATGGACCCATAGGTATGAGGTAAACTACTCACACTTCATCGGAGAGGCTATGGTGTTGATGTAGAAGCCCTCCGTGATCGATGCCCCCTCCAGCGGAGCTCCGGAACAGGCCCCAAGATGGGATCTCATGGATACAGAAAGTTACAGGGGTGGAATTAGGGTTTTGGCTCCGTATCTGATCGTTTGGGGGTACGTGGATATATATAGGATGAAGGAGTACGTCGGTGGAACAACAGGGGGCCCACGAGGGTGAAGGGCGCGCCTGGGGTAGGCAGGCGCGCCCCCTACCTCGTGGCCTCCTCTCTTCTGCCTTGATATAGGGTCCAAGTCTCCTGGGTCTTATTCGTTAAGAAAATCACGTTCCCGAAGGTTTCATTCCGTTTGGACTCCGTCTGATATTCCTTTTCTTCAAAACCCTAAAACAGGCAAAAAAACAGCAAGTCTGGGCTGGGGCTCCGGTTAATAGGTTTTTCCAAAAAATAATATAAAAGTCGATAATAAAGCCCAATAATGTCCAAAACAGTAGATAATATAGCATGGAGCAATCAAAAATTATAGATACGTTGGAGACGTATCATTAGCCTAGCCCCTACTACCGTCAAGAGATGGGCCCAATCGACCTCTCACTTTTAAATGAGATGCTTGATCGAATATAGAACCTTGGGATTTCGGGCAAGCGGTCTTCGGTCTATGACCAGATCAGATGTAAAGTCGACGATAGGAAAATTTACACTCCACCCACTGCTACTTGTGAACTACGTTGGGATTTCCCTGAAAAGCGGGGATGATGCAGTACAGTAGAGATAAGTATTTCCCTCAGTTATGAAACCATGGTTATCAATCCAATAGGAGAACCAAGCAACACTATGTAAACATCACATGCACATAAACAATAAATACCTGCAACCCAACGCGTAGAGGGGTTGACAATCCCTCAATGGTATTGAGATAGATTAAATTGTATAGGATTTGATAAATAGATCTAACTAAAACACAAAATAAAATAAATGAAATAAAATTGCAGCAAGGTATTTTTAGGATTTGTATATCATAAAAGATAGACCCGGGGGCCATAGTTCTCACTAGGGGTTTTTCTCGAGAAAATAGCATATGGTGGGTAGACAAATTATTGTTGGGCAATTGGCAGAAAAGCAAATAATTATGATTATATCCAAGGCAATGATCATGTATATAGGCATCATGTCCAACATTAGTAGACCAAAACGATTCTGCATCTACTACTTTTACTCCACATCGACCACTATCCATCATGCATCTAGTGTATTAAGTTAATGAAAAAACAGAGTAATGCACTAAGAAAGATGACACAATGTAGACAAGATAAACTCATGAATGAATAAACCCCATCTTGTTACCCTTAATAGCAACTATACATGCGTTTCATGTCTCTTTCTGTCACTGAGATTGAGCACCGCAAGATCGAACCCATCACAAAGCACCTCTTCCATGGCAAGATAAATCAATCTAGTTGGCCAAACCAAACCAATAAATCGGAGAAGAAATATGAGGCTACAACAATCATGCTTAAAAGTGTTCAAAGAAAAATAAAACAATATTCATGGATAGATCCGATCATAAACTCACAATTCATCGGATCTGAACAAACACACCGCAAAAAGTCATTACATCAAATAGATCTCCAAGAACATCGAGGAGAACATTGTATTGAAGATCAAAAAGAGAGAAGAAGTCGTCTAGCTACTAAATACGGACCCGTAGGTCTATGGTAAACAACTCTCGCATCATCGGAGGGGCAGAAAGGATGATGAAAAACCCCTCCATGATCATTGCCCCCTCCAGCAGAGTGCCGGAAAAGCCTCTACATTGGATCTCATGGTTCTGCAACTTGAGGCGGTGGAAAAACTGTTTCGTCGACTCCCCTAGGGTTTTGGGGATTTTAGAGTATTTATGGAGGTGGAGGTAGGTCAAGATGGTGCCCATGGGCCCCACTATCCACTAGGTCACGCCAGAGGCCCTTGGTGTGCCCTGGTGCCTAGTGGGCCCCACAAGCCTCTTCTCATGGCCTCCAGAAGCTTCCGGGGTCTCTTCTTTCCGGAAAGAAATCTCCAAAGTTCCGTGGCATTTGGACTTTGTTTGTTATTGATATTCTTCAAAGTAAAAAACAAGCAAAAAACAACAACTGACCTTGGGCACTAAGTTACACTAAAAAAAGACACATCCGTTACATTTGGCCCGAACGAATTTTTTTTCCTGTAATGCTTATCGCACTTCTATGACGATAATTGTGACAAAAGCACGTATCATCATAGATGTGGTGGGATCCTACTTCTTTGACAAAAAATCATGTCAGAAAATGGGCTTTTCGTCCTGGGCATGCCGGGGACGCACCTGCATGACATTCTTTGGGCGTCCATGATGGAAAAAATCGTGGTAGAAGCGAGGGCGATGAAAATATCGGAGAGTTCCCGGTTACCGTGGGTGGTCAGGGCCGAGCAATGCACGGAGGTCTGCGCGTTTCTCTCGTACACGTACGCGCGTGTGTGCGAGGCGTTGGGCTATAACTGGACCCGAGTGAAGCATTCGCTTACTGAACCCGAGTGAATGCACTACCTACGTTATTGAACCCGAGCGATTGATCCCTTGACTGTTTACTGAACCCGAGCGATTCCTTCGCTAATGCTGCTAACTGAAGCCGATCAAACCTGCTGCCTCTTGATGAACAGTGACCCTTTTGGCGGTTGGATGAATAGTTCCTGGTGGGGGTTGGATGAACAGGACCCCCTGGTAGTAGTAGGTCGTTGCCGTTGGATGAACAAGACCCCGATCGAGAGGTGGCCGCCACACCAAAGTTGATTGGGGTGGATGAACAGGACCCCATGGAGGCTCCACGAACAGTAGTCGATGGTGGCTGGATCAACAGCAGCCCATGGATGAACAGTAGTTGGTGGAGGCAGGAGGACGGCGCGGTAGATGAACAGTAGTAGGTGGAGGCCGGAGGAAGTCGACGATGGATGAATAGTTGCCCATGGAGAGCTGGAGCGAGGCACTAGACGATGGATGAACAGTAGCCTGTGGAGCCCCGTTTTGCGATACGCCACACCCCTCCCAATGATCATGACCCCGTTTCGACTATAGGCGCTCCAACACAAGTCTGTTTCCTCCATTTTGTGGTACACCACAACCATCCCAATACACAGCACCCCGTTTCGACCATAGGCGCTCCAACACAAGTTTGTTTCTTCCGTTTTGTGGTACGCCAGACCCCTCCCGATGAACAGGATCCCATTTCGACCATACGCGGTCGAACAGAAGGCCGTTTCCTCCGTTCTGCGGTACACCATACCTCGTTTTGGCTGTTCCGTCCAAGTCGGTTGGCTCCCGATGAACATGACACATTCCGTTCACTCCCATGAACAAGATGCAGTTTCTCTGTTCCGACCCAGCCAGTTGCCTGCCGATGAACAGGACGTCGTCGCGGCCGTCTGTTGCCTCTCCATGTACACGAGCCCTGGCTGTACGTACGCATGAGTAGGCGTTCGAGATGCCTCCCGTATGTACATACATGGCCGTCTTTTTTGTAGCGTAGCTATCGTATGTGTACCGGATTTAGACGGGACTGCCTGAATTGCTACCGCTCCTTACTCGACCACGGTTCATCATGGCAGACAGGCCGATCGAACGGTATGAACACAGACAACACTATGTACCCTTCGACCGAGTGGGTCCCAGCTGTTAGGGAGGACAAGGAGGCACTTCCTTGCATGCGAATATATAGCTGGCAGGTCCCGGCGGTCAGGGGCGGAATCATATATTTTTTGCCCGTAATAAGTAGGCACTTCCTTGCATGCAAAGATGTTGTTGGTGGGTCCCAGCTGTCAGGGGCAGGAATAAGTTGGTGCTTCCATCCTTGCAAAGACATATTTGGTGGGTCCCAGCTTTCAGGGGGAGGAATAATTTTATTTTCGTGTAATAAGGATGCATTTGCATGCGTGCGTCCATGGACCTGGTGCGTCCCCACTGTCATCCTCTCCACGTACAGTCCTCTTCCGATCACTCTCATTGACCATATTGACTATGCCACATCGACTGCACCAAGGAGGTGGACGACAGCAAGGCCCCGGACGGCAACGAGCCAGTGACGGGAAGACACGGCAGTGGAGTCGTAGACAGAGAGGTGCACGAGGGTTAACTGGTTCTCATGCGTCGTGGTTCTGCAGTCGACGGAGAATAACAGGAGGTGTGGAGTGGTGGAGGGATGGCTTGGCCGGCGGTGGGGTCGCACTTCGCAATGAAGTGTGCCAAGTAGAGCTGCTAGTAGCTGGAGGCGGGAGCAGGTGGTCCCGACGGCGCTGTAGGAAGAAGAAGAGAGATTGAAAATGAATGTCGGTCGTTCGATGTAAATCCAATGGCTATCGATGTCAGAATCATTTGTTGACTAAGTTGATGATGCCTTCCATTGGCTTCGACCTATTGGCCCACATTTCTGCCTCCAAAAATGCAGCACATATTCAACCCCATTTTTTAGAATTCACAGTCCATTTGCTGGGCTGGGTGAACAAATAAAGTAGCGTCCCTGCTACCCGTTTATTTTTTTCTAAAAAACTACAGTCCATTTGCACTTTCTCGAAATACACAAACTTGCTGTCCAGGGTGAACAAATAATGTAGCGTCCATGCAGTCCATTTATTTTTTGCTAAAAATTACAGCCCGTTTGCACTTTCTCGAAATACACGATTTTGTTGGGCTGATTCTAATTGTAATGTTGGGTTGGGCGCAACAATGTTATCAAAAAATAAACAGGGGATGAGTATTTTGCTATAAATATATTTAAATAATGGACCGTCATATTTGGCACAAGTGTGGTGGATAGCAAAACTACCACACCAACGATCCTTATAGATAACTGACACATATAGAAGGCCTCGTTCCGCTCAAGCATTTGAACTCAGCTCGATCGTAGGAGGCTTCCACTGATTTTTTTTCTTCCGATTTTTATTTTCAAAACAAATTTTTTTCTCTCCCAGTTTATGCTAGTTAATTTAGGTGGGAAGAAAAAGAAATAATATAGTGCTTGAAAGAGGACTTGAACCCAGGTCTAATGTGTGTCCACTATGCCTAATAACCAACTCACCCATCTTAAGTTGTTTTCCATAGTATGCAAACAACGGAATTTGAACCCTTCTTCTTTATACCATGTCAACCAAAAGCTTAATTTTAGGCTTAATAACTTTGGACGAGCAGCATGATAACTATGACACGTGCATGCTGATAACTTCAAACATTAACACCCCTGGTTAAAAAAATGATATGATAAAGCTGGTAACTATATCATGAGAAGGTCGGTAACTATAGCGTGAAAATCACAGTAACTTTAACATGTGCAACATCGTAATTTTGCACAAAATTTAAAGTGCGCGCTGGGGACGAGCGGGGGGGGGGGGGGGGGGGGGAGGGGGGGTATGTTTGAACAACCCTCTTCCCCTTCGTGAAAGTTACCATGGCGTTTTGAGTGTAAGTTATGATTTTTAGAGGAAGCCTGATAGCATACAAAAATAGGACAAAAAACATGAAGTTTTGACATACTACATCCCATGTTTCAAATTACCGCGATGTTTATACAATTATCAAGTGTCACTTCGTCTATTATCATGCAATTTTCACATAAGTTACTAGGGTAAATTTTCCAATATTTTTTTTCTCATAGGTCAAAAATTAACGCGGTGTTTCCCTGAAAAAATTACCACGGTGTTTGTACATAAGTTATCAGTTTTTCGGTTTGTGTATTAACATGTTATTTGCACACAATTTACCAAGGGTATGTTTTTCAACCACCTTTCCCCCTTTTGGTCAATGTTACCGTGGTGTTTATACCCAAGTTATCAGATCTGCAGTTCGTATATTATCATGGCACTTGCACACAAGTTATCGATTGTATGTTTTTCAACAACTTTTGCCCTCCGCAAAAAATGTTACCGTGGTGCTTATTCGTATATTAGCATGCTATTTTCAAAAAAGTTATCAAGGGTGTGTTCTTAAACAACTTTTTCCTGTTTGGTCAATGGAACCGCAGTTTTCTGTACATAAATTATCAGGTATGTGACACATATATTACCGTACTATTTACACATAAATTAGCAAGCATATGTTTTTCAACAAAAAGTTTTCCAAGTCAGAAAGTTATCATCATGTTTTGTATGTAAGTTATCAGTCAAGCGGTGCTTATATTACCACGTTATTTACATAGAGATTACAGGTGGCACATTTGTAATACACAACTTGGGGTCAAAGTTATTGTCGTGTTTGTATGTATGTTATCAAGTCCGCGGAGTGTAAATTATCATCTTATTTACACATAAATTAATGTGGTTATGTTTCTCAACCACTTTTTTCCTTGGGTTAAAATTACCACGATGTTTGCGGGTAAAATTATTAGGTCTGCGGGGTATGTTTCGAATAACTTTTTTCCCTGGTTCAAAATTACCTTGTGTTTTTGCGCAAGTTATTATGTCTACAGTGCGTATTATTACCGTGCTATTTGCATAGAGTTACCGGGGTTTGTTTTCAATAATAATATTCTATGTCAAATTTATCATGGTGTTTGTACGTAAATTATCAGATCATTGTATAAAAATTATCATGATATTTACATAGAAGTTACAGAGGGTATATTTCTACATCAATCTTTCTTCGGTAAAAAAATAGCATGATATTTATACGTAAGTCATTATGTCTTAAAATGTAGTACAAATGATGCACCAGTGAAGCTAAAAAAACCCACAGAACATGTTTTCTTTAGCCAACATTAAGTTTTCCTAACTAGGCCTCTACCCAGCATTGGGCCCAGCCCAACTCTTTTCCATCTCTGAAGCCCACCGAGAATGTTGTCTTCAACCTCCAACCAACGAAAGCTGTATGTGAAAACTGAAAACTGAAAACACACACACAAAGAACTCCCAATTATCCATCATACTTGTTGATTTAGTCTACGAATCGCGCGGACTTCAACATGAAAATCGTAGATCTCTTCATTGCGAATCCATTTTAGTTGAGCACACAACTTATTGGTCAAAGATGAAGGAGATCAATGCAAGTGTCCTATCTTGAAGTCAGCACTCGCCCGAGCCTATGGCCGTGGCTAGAAGCTCGGGCAGCAGAACAGCAGGCAATAGAGGCTACTATGGCCAAGACGTGTGGAGGAACTGGTCGTCGATGGGCTGCAGGGGAGGTAGGAATCCCATGGAGATGGTGATGGAGCTCCTGCACCGGCGAGTGTTGGCCGTGGAAGGAGCTGCTCGTCGGAGCAGCAGGCTATGGCAGCGACTTGAGGAGGCACTGGTGCTCGAGGGGTGCAAGGGAACAGGTGGTTCGGTCGAAGCTGCTGATGGCCGGTCAATGCGTGCTCGCGGCACC
The DNA here is from genome assembly GCF_003073215.2 of Triticum urartu. Taxonomy (NCBI): domain Eukaryota; kingdom Viridiplantae; phylum Streptophyta; class Magnoliopsida; order Poales; family Poaceae; genus Triticum; species Triticum urartu. The sequence goes on along the minus strand of NC_053024.1, from coordinate 219,386,102 downwards.
ATGCCTGGGCGCTCGGGCATAGGAGTCGCGAACGGAGGAGATGCAGATCGAGCGGTTGTCAGATCTGATGGCGCTGGATGCGGTAGATCGTTTTGCAATCTGCCACACGGTTGCCAAATACGTATTTCGTTAAATAATAAGTGCTATCGGATTGTGGGTTTCGGCAAACCCTTGAGGTTCGAACACTGGGGTGTGCACGAAGATCTCTCTCTCGCTAGCTCACTCTAGCAACGATCTCTAGGCCTAGCTCGCCGAAGCCAAGGAACAAGTGACACGAGAGTTTATACTAGTTCTGGCCACCGTTGTGGTGTAATACCCTACTCTAGTGTGGTGTGGTGGATTGCTTCGTGGGCTGAGGATGAACTAGTACAGTGGACGAACAGCCTCCTAAGGAGAGGTGTTCTTGAGCACGATGAGCTGGTGTGCTTGAGGATGGTCCGAATGATCCATCCCCACCTGAGCCGATCCCTGACAAGTGTGGTGGCTAGCCCTATTTATAGAAGCCCTGGTCCTCTTCCCAAATGTTTAGGTAGGAAGGGATTCCACAACGGCCAATTTTGAAGGGAGACAACTAGTACAAGTTATCCTGACAAAAGGTGGTCTTCGCCTGCCCAAGGCTCTGGTGGTGACACCACCGTGGGCTCCGTGGTGACCTTTGTCTTGCCGTCCTGCTGGTCTTGGTCTTGTTGCACCGATATGGAAACCTTTGCCTGATGCCTCGAGACTCGTCATCTTCACCTGCTTCCTTAGCACCAAAGAGGAAACTGGCACCCTACACCTGCTGCCGCCCGCCTGGTCTTGGTCATCATGGCTCACATCATCCGAACCTCGCGAGGTGCCCCTTGCATAGATATCTCTACTCCTCAGGAGCCAACCTAGTGAGGCCGCCCTAGAGGAGGTCTTGGTGTCGTCCGCCTCGAGAGGCTTTCCCCCTCGCGAGGGTCTTGAATGGTTGTTGGTGAAGATGGGTCATACCAGGCCGTTGGTGGGGCCACACCCTGGGCCGCAGGCGGGCAAGTCTAGGTACCCCCGTTCCCAGGACGCCGATAGTAGCCCTCAGGCCCAAGGCGCAATTGAACTTGGCTTTGAGGCGAAGCCAAAGGGCAGGTGCGGAGCATCGCGGGCCCCAACCACATGCAGCCTCGATTGACGTGTGGCCATTGATAGGTCATGGGCGTCTCTGCTTCCCCATGCTGCCTCGGCAACTGCCCGACTTGACGAGACCCTGCTGCATGCAGAAGAAAATCATCATTACCTTAGATCGTGGAGGCCGGCGGTTGCCCTCCCTCTGGCTATAATGAGGAAAGGGGTGGAGCTTGAAGGAACTATGCCCTAGAGGCAATAATAAAGTTATTATTTATTTCCTTATATCATGATAAATGTTTATTATTCATGCTAGAATTGTATTAACACGAAACATAATACACGTGTGAATACATAGACAAATAGAGTGTCACTAGTATGCCTCTACTTGACTAGCTCGTTGATCAAAGATGGTTATGTTTCCTAACCATAGACATGAGTTGTCATTTGATTAATGGGATCACATCATTAGGAGAATGATGTGATTGACATGACCCATTCCATTAGCTTAGCACCCGTTCATTTAGTATGTTGCTATTGCTTTCTTCATGACTTATACATGTTCCTGTGACTATGAGATTATGCAACTCCCGTTTGGCGGAGGAACACTTTGTGTGCTACCAAACGTCACAATGTAACTGGGTGATTATAAAGGTACTCTACAGGTGTCTCCAAAGGTACATGTTGGGTTGGCGTATCTCGAGATTAGGATTTGTCACTCCGATTGTCGGAGAGGTATCTCTGGGCGCTCTCGGTAATGCACATCACTTAAGCCTTGCAAGCAATGCAACTAATGAGTTAGTTGCGAGATGATGTATTACGGAACAAGTAAAGAGACTTGCCGATAACGAGATTGAACTAGGTATTGAGATACCGACGATCGAATCCCGGGCAAGTAACATACCGATGACAAAGGGAACAACGTATGTTGTTATGCGGTCTGACCGATAAAGATCTTCGTAGAATATGTAGGAGCCAATATGAGCATCCAGGTTCCGCTATTGGTTATTGACCGGAGACATGTCTCGGTCATGTCTACATTGTTCTCGAACCCGTAGGGTCCGCATGCTTAACGTTATGATGATAGTTTCATTATGAGTTTATATATTTTGATGTACCGAAGGTTGTTCGGAGTCCCGGATATGATCACGGACTTGACGAGGAGTCTCGAAATGGTTGAAACATAAAGATCGATATATTGGACGGCTATATTCGGACACCGGAAGTGTTTCAGGTGATTTCGGAGAAAACCGGAGTGCCGGAAGGGTTACCGGAACCCCCCGGGGAAGTATTGGGCCTTAGTAGGCCTGAAGGGAGAGAGAGGGCAGCAGCCCAGGAGGTGGCGCGCCCCCTCCCATGGGGAGTCCGAATTGGACTAGGGGAGGGGGGCGCGGCCCCTCTTTCCCTCTCCCTCTCCCTCTCTTTCCTTCCCCCTTCTCTCTTCCTAGTTGGACTAGGAAAGGGGAGTCCTACTCCTACTAGGAGGAGGACTCCCCCCTCCTTGGCGCGCCCAAAGGGCCGGCCGGCCTCTCCACCTTGCTCCTTTATATACAGGGCAGGGGGCCACCTCTAGACACTAGTTGATCTTCGTGATCATTCTCTTAGCCGTATTCGGTGCCCCCTCCACCATAATCCTCGATAATATTGTAGCGGCGCTTAGGCGAAGCCCTGCGACCGTAGAACATCAAGATCATCACCAGGCCCTCGTGCTGATGGAACTCTTCCCCGACACTTTGCTGGATCAGAGTCCAGGGATCGTCATCGAGCTGAACGTGTGCTAGAACTCGGAGGTGTCGTAGTTTCGGTGCTTGATCGGTCGGGCCGTGAAGACGTACGACTACATCAACCGCGTTGTGCTAACGCTTCCGGTCTACGAGGGTACGTAGACAACACTCTCCCCTCTCGTTGCTATGCATCACCATGATCTTGCATGTGTGTAAGATTTTTTTTGAAATTACTACGTTCCCCAACAGTGGTATCAGAGCCTAGGTTTTATGCGTTGATGTTATGCACGAGTAGAACACAAGTGAGTTGTGGGCGATATAAGTCATACTGCTTACCAGCATGTCACACTTTGGTTCAGCAGTATTGTTGGATGAAGCGGCCTGGACCGACATTACGCGTACGCTTACGCGAGACTGGTTCTACCGATGTGCTTTGCACACAGGTGGCTGGCGGGTGTCAGTTTCTCCAACTTTAGTTGAACTGAGTGTGGCTACGCCCGGTCCTTGTGAAGGTTAAAATAGCACCAACTTGAGAAACTATCATTGTGGTTTTGATGCGTAGGTAAGATTGGTTCTTGCTTAAGCCCGTAGCAGCCACGTAAAACTTGCAACAAACAAATTAGAGGACGTATAACTTGTTTTTGCAGGGCATGTTGTGATGTGATATGGTCAAGACATGATGCTAAATGTTGTTGTATAAGATGATCATGTTTTGTTGAAGTTATCGGCAACTGGCAGAAGCCTTATGGTTGTCTCTTTGTTGCATAAGATGCAAGCGCCAAATAATTTCTTTACAATTATCGCTATGCTATAGCAATAGTTGCAAGAGCAATAGTTGGCGAGACAACCATGTGACGACACATTGATATAGATCAAGATGATGGAGATCATGGTGTCATGCCGGTGACGATGGAGATCATGACGATGCTTTGGAGATGGAGATCAAAGGCACAAGATGATGATGGCCATATCATGTCACATATTATAATTGCATGTGATGTTTATCTTTTATACATCTTATTTTTCTTAGTTCGGCGGTAGCTTTATAAGATAATCTCTCACTAAATTATCAAGGTATATAAGTGTTCTCCCTGAGTATGCACCATTGCGAAAGTTCTTCGTGCTGAGACACCACGTGATGATCGGGTGTGATAGGCTCTACCTTCAAATACAATGAGTGCAAAACAGTTGCACACGCAGAATACTTAGGTTAAACTTGACGAGCCTAGCATATAACAGATATGGCCTCGGAACACGGAGACCAAAAGGTCGAGCATGAATCATATAGTAGATATGATCAACATAGTGATGTTCACCATTGAAACTACTCCATCTCACGTGATGATCGGACATGGTTTAGTTGATATGGATCACGTGATCACTTAGAAGATTAGAGGGATGTCTGTCTAAGTGGGACTTCTTAAGTAATATGATTAATTGAACTTAAATTTATCATGAACTTAGTCCTGGTAGTATTAGCATATCTATGTTGTAGATCAATAGCTCGCGTTTAGCTCCCCTGTTTTATTTTTGATATGTACCTAGAGAAAACTAAGTTGAAAAATTTTAGTAGCAATTATGCGGATTGGATACGTGATCTGAGGTTTATCCTCATTGCTGCATAGAAGAATTATGTCCTTGATGCACCGCTAGGTGACTGACCTATTGCAGGAGCAAATGCAAACATTATGAACGTTTGGCTAGCTCAATATGATGACTACTTGATAGTTTAGTGCACCATGCTTAACATCTTAGAATCGGGACTTAAAAGACGTTTTGAACGTCATGGATCATATAAGATGTTCCAGGAGTTGAAGTTAATATTTCAAGCAAATACCCGAGTTGAGAGATATGAAGTCTCCAACAAGTTCTATAGCTAAAGGATGGAGGAGAATAGCTCAAGGAGTGAGCATGTGCTCAGATTGTCTGGGTACTACAATCGCTTGAATCAAGTAGGAGTTAATCTTCCAGATAAAATAGTGATTGACAGAATTCTCTAGTCACCAACACCAAGTTAGTAGAACTTCGTGATGAACTATAATATGCAAGGGATAACGGAAACGATTCCCAAGCTCTTCATGATGCTAAAATCAACAAAGGTAGAAATCAAGAAAAGCATCAAGTGTTGATGGTAAACAAAACCACTAGTTTCAAGTAAAGGGACAAAGGGAAGAAAGGGGAACTTCAAGAAGGACGGCAAGCAAGTTGCTGCTCAAGTGAAAAACCCAAGTCTGGACCTAAGCCTGAAACTGAGTGCTTCTACTGCAAATGGACTGGTCATTGGAAGCGGAACTACCCCAAGTGTTTGGCGGATAAGAAGGATGGCAAAGTGAACAAAGGTATATTTGATATACAGATTATTGATGTGTATTTTACTAGTGTTCGTAACAACCCCTCGGTATTTGATAATGGTTCAGTTGCTAAGAATAGTAACTCGAAACGGGAGTTGTAGAATGAACAGAGACTAGTTAAGGGTGAAGTGACGATGTGTGTTGGAAGTGGTTCCAAGTTGATATGATCATCATCGCACACTCTCTATACTTTCGGGATTAGTGTTGAACCTAAATAAGTGTTATTTGGTGTTTGCGTTGAACATGAATATGATTTGATCATGTGTATTGCAATACAGTTATTCATTTAAGTAAGAGAATAAATTGTTGTTCTGTTTACATGAATAAAACCTTATATGGTTACACACCCAATGAAAATGGTTCGTTGGATCTCGATCGTAGTGATACACATATTCATAATATTGAAACCAAAAGATGCAAAGTTAATAATGATAGTGCAACTTATTTGTGGCACTGCCGTTTAGGTCATATTGGTGTAAAGCGCATGAAGAAAATCCATGCTGATGGGCTTTTGGAATCACTTGATTATGAATCACTTGATGCTTGCGAACCATGCCTCATGGGAAAGATGACTAAGACTCTGTTTTCCAGAACAATTGAGCGAGCAACTGACTTATTGGAAATAATACATACTGATGTATGCGGTCCGATGAGTGTTAAGGCTCATGGCAAGTATCGTTATTTTCTGATGTTCACGGATGATTTGAGCAGATATGAGTATATCTACTTGATGAAATACAAGTCTAAAACATTTGAAAAGTTCGAAGAATTTCAGAGTGAAGTGGAGAATCATCGTAACAAAAATAAAAGTTTCTACGATATGATCGCAGAAGGAAAATATTTGAGTTACAAGTTTGGCCTTCAGTTAAAACAATGTGAAATAGTTTCACTACTCACGCCACCTGGAACACCACAACATAATGGTGTGTCCGAACATCATAACCATACTATTATTGGGTATAGTGCAATATATGATGTTTCTTACCGATTAACCACTATAGTTTTGAGGTTATGCGTTACAGACAGCTACATTCACGTTAAATAGGGCACCATCTAAATCCGTTGAGATGACACCATATGAACTACGGTTTGGCAAGAAACCTAAGCTGTCGTTTCTTAAAGTTTGAGGTTGCAATGCTTATGTGAAAAAGTTTCAACATGATAAGCTCAAACCCAAATCGGAGAAGTGTGTCTTCATAGGATACCCAAAAGAAAATGTTGGGTACACCTTCTGGCACAAATCCGAAGGCAAGATATTCATTGCTGAGAATGGATCCTTTCTAGAGAAGGAGTTTCTCTCGAAAGAAGTGAGTGGGAGGAAAGTAGAACTTGATGAGGTAACTGTACCTGCTCCCTTATTGGAAAGTAGTACATCACAGAAATTGGTTTTTGTGACACCTGCAACAATTAGTGAGGAAGTTAATGATGATGATCATGAAACTTCAGAACAAGTTACTACTGAACCTCGTAGATCAACCAGAGTAAGATCCGCACTAGAGTGGTACGGTAATCCTGTTCTGGAAGTCATGCTATTAGATCAAGATGAACCTGCGAACTATGAAGAAGCGATGGTGAGCCCAGATTCCGCAAAATGGCTTGAAGCCATGAAATCTAAGATGGGATCCATGTATGAGAACAAAGTATGGACTTTGGTTGACTTGCCCAATTATCGGCAAGCAATTGAGAATAAATGGATCTTCAAGAAGAAGACTGATGCTGACGGTAATGTTACTGTCTACAAAGCTCGACTTGTCGCAAAAGGTTTTCGACAAGTTCAAGGGATTGACTATGATGAGACCTTCTCACCCGTAGCGATGCTCAAGTCTGTCCGAATCATGTTAGCAATTGCCGCATTTTATGATTATGAAATTTGGCAGATGGATGTCAAAACTGCATTCCCGACTGGATTTCTGGAAGAAGAGTTGTATATGATGCAACCGGAAGATTTTGTCGATCCAAAGGGAACTAACGAAATATGCAAGCTCTAGCAATCCATCTATGGACTGGTGCAAGCATCTCGGAGTTGGAACATACACTTTGATAAGTTGATCAAAGCATATAGTTTTATACAGACTTGCGGTGAAGCCTGTATTTACAAGAAAGTGAGTGGGAGCACTATAGCATTTCTGATAAGTATATGTGTATGACATATTGTTGATCGGAAATAATGTAGAATTATTTTGCAAAGCATAAAGGAGTGTTTGAAAGGAGTTTTTTTAAAAGAAAGACCTCGGTGAAGTTGCTTACATCATGAGCATCAAGATCCATAGAGATATATCAAGATGCTTGATAAGTTTTTCAATGAGTACATACCTTGACAAGATTTTGAAGTAGTTCAAAATGAAACAGTCAAAGAAGAAGTTCTTGCCTGTGTTAAAAGGTGTGAAGTTGAGTAAGACTCAAAACCCGACCACGACAGAAGATAGAGAGAGAATGAAAGTCATTCCCTATGCCTTAGCCATAGGTTCGATAAAGTATGCCATGTTGTGTACCAGACCTATTGTATACCCTGCCCTGAGTTTGGCAAGGGAGTACAATAGTGATCTAGGTGTAGATCACTGGACATTGGTCAAAATTATCCTTAGTGGAATAAGGATATGTTTCTCGATTATGGAGGTGACAAAAGGTTCATCGTAACGAGTTACGTCGATGCAAGTTTTGACACTGATCCAGATGACTCTAAGTCTCAATCTAGATACATATTGAAAGTGGGAGCAATTAGCTAGAGTAGCTCCATGCAGAGCATTGTTGACATAGAAATTTACAAAATAATTACGGATCTGAATGTGGCAGACCCGTTGACTAAACTTCTCTCACAAGCAAAACATGATCACACCTCAGTACTCTTTGGGTGTTAATCACATAGCGATGTGAACTAGATTATTGACTCTAGTAAACCCTTTGGGTGTTGGTCACATGTTGTAGGATCGAAAGTATGTCTAGAGGGGGGTGATTAGACTACTTGACCAAATAAAAACTTAACCTTTTCCCAATTTTAGTTCTTGGCAGATTTTAGCTATTTTAGGATAAGTCAAGCAATCATCACACAATTCAAGCAAGCATGCAAAGAGTGTATTGGCAGCGGAAAGTAAAGCATGCAACTTGCGAGAATGTAAAGGGAAGGGTTTGGAGAGTTCAAACGCTATTGGAGACACGGATGTTTTTCCCGTGGTTCGGATAGGTGGTGCTATCCTACATCCACGTTGATGGAGACTTCAACCCACGAAGGGTAACGGTTGTGCGGGTCCACACAGGGCTCCACCCAAGGGCAATGGTTGCGCAAGTCCATGAAGGGATCCACCCACGAAGGGTCCACGAAGAAGCAACCACCCACAAAGGGTCCACGAAGAAGCAACCTTGTCTATCCCACCATGGCCATCGCCCACGAAGGACTTGCCTCACTAGCGGTAGATCTTCACGAAGTAGGCGATCTCCTTGCCCTTACAAACTCCTTGGTTCAACTCCCCAATCTTGTCGGAGGCTCCCAAGTGACACCTAGCCAATCTAGGAGACACCACTCTCCAAGAAGTAACAAATGGTGTGTAGGTAATGAACTCCTTTCTCTTGTGCTTCAAATGATAGTCTCCCCAACACTCAACTCTCTCTCATAGGATTTGGATTTGGTGGAAAGAAGATTTGAGTGGAAAGCAACTTGGGAAGGCTAGAGATCAACATTCATATGGTAGGAATGGAATATCTTGGTCTCAACACATGAGTAGGTGGTTCTCTCTCAGAACAAATGAGTTGGAATGATGTGTGTGTTCTGATGGCTCTCTCACTGAATGAGAAAGAGGTGGAGGGGTATATATAGCCTCCACACAAAATCCAACCGGTACACAGTTTTCCAATCTCGGTGGGACCGAATCAATAAACTCGGTCGGACCGAAAATGTAAACCTAGTGACCGTTAGGAATTTCGGTGGGACTGACATGCAACTCGGTAGGACTGATTCGGTTAGGGTTTGGGCATAACGTAATCTCGGTGAGATCGATTACACAAAATCGGTGAGACCGAATTTGGTAATTAGCTAACCAGAGAGTTGGTCAGGCAAACTCGGTGGGACCGATTTGCTCTTTCGGTGAGACCGAGTGGAACTCGGTGAGACCAAAAAGTTACAAAGGGGAAACACTGAGTTTACATTGCAATCTCGGTGGGACCGATTCGCTCTTTCGGTGAGACCGAAAAGTTACGAAAGGGAAACAGAGAGTTTGCAACCCCATCTCGGTGGGACCGAGATCCTTATCGGTAGAACCGAATTGCTAGGGTTTGGCAGTGGCTAATGACAAGTGAAACTCGGTGGCGCCGGATAGGACGAATCGGTAGGACCGTGTTTGGCTTAGAGTTTTGGTCATATGTGGATATGGGAAAGTAGTTGAGGATTTTGGAGCATATCATTAAGCACATGAAGTAAGAGGCTCATTAAGCAACACCTCATCCCTCCTTGATAGTATTGGCTTTTCCTATGGACTCAATGTGATCTTGGATCACTAAAATATAAAATGAAGAGTCTTGAGCTTTTGAGCTTGAGCCAATCCATTGTCCTTAGCATTTTGAGGGTTCCACTTTCACATCCATGCCATGCCAATCATTGAGCTTTCCTGAAATAATTATCTTGGAATAGTATTAGCTCAATGAGCTATATGTTGTTATGAATTACCAAAACCACCTAGGGATAGTTGCACTTTCAATCTCCCCCTTTTTGGTAATTGATGACAACATATAGATCAAAGCTTCGACAAATTATAATAAGCATGAAATATATCGTCGCTTTGAGAAGTATGTGATAAGTAAGAGCTCCCCCTAAATTTGTGCATATTTAAAATTTGCTTTGGAATGCAAATGCACAAAGAATTAGAATCATGGGTTACTCTTCCATGTCACATACATCTTGGTGGAGCGCTCAAAATGATAAGAATGAAATACATGCACTCATCACCAAGAATAGTGAATGATCACAAACGATAGATAGAATGATAATATTTAAGCAAGCATTAAGCAAACATTAAGTGTAGCTTATGATCAAACACATGATCATCAATGTCTCACAGGCATAAGGACGTAGTATCAAGCACTCAAAAGCAGAAAAGGTTCGAAAAACCACCAAATAAAACAAGAGAGAATAAAGCAACACTCTCTCTCGAAGCCTATGATCTATAAATCTTCTCCCCCTTTGGCAACAAGTTACCAAAAAGTTCCTAGAAAATGCATAGCACTAGATTGATGCTCAGGCTTGATCTTCAGGTGGTGGTTGAGTCCGGATCACTCCAAGGACGAAGGCTTCTGTAGATGTTGAAGTAGTCGCTGGAGTTGGGGCTGAAGTAGACGCTGGAGCTGAGGCTGTAGCTGGTGCTGAAGTAGTGGCTCTGGTGTCAGCAACTGGCAGTGCAGACGACCTCGGGCCTCGTGGCACTCTAGAAAAAGCATGAGTCGTGGTCCTGCCTCTCCTCTCATTCATGTCCTCCTGGAGCTGCTCCACTACAGACTGAACTTCCGTTACCTTGACATCCAAGTCATAGAACTTCTGTTCCATGATTCTCTCTAGGCTCTGCTGATTCTGAGTGAGAGTGGCCAGACTTTGCTCAATCCTCAGCGTGGATGCAATCAAGTAACCGAGCTGCTCCTGTTTGGTCTTCAAGAAGTATTCAGATGCCTCCGCTTGAGTAGGCATCCTGGCAGCTTTCTCCTTCTTCGCCTTCTCCTTCTTTGCAAATGCTTGGGCAGATAATGGCTCATTTTCTGTCATCACAACTTCATTGTCCTCGAAATCTGGACGGATGGGCAGGTGTTCCTTATCCAACAAATATACGCCCGTGCCCATCTTGGAGTTGATGAGCTCCTGAATCTGAGGGGCATATCCACAGCTCCTCTTCTGATCTGCCGCAGTCCTTTTGATTGTTTCCACTATAAGGCTCATAACTTTGAATTTTTGAGGCACGTCAAAAACATGAAGCAAATTGATCACATGACCTCTGATCATCTTGTGATCTCCAGACTTGGGCAGAAGGGTGTGCCTAAGGATCCAGTTGATCGTAGGCAATCCTGAGAGCAGATAATGCACTGAGCCAAACTTGAACGTGTCGAGTGCTTCATTCGGAATCTCCTTGTACATGTTGGACATTGAGTTATGATCCATCTTTTTCTTGGCGTAAATGTCCAAGTCCTCATCCTGCTCCTCTGGGGCATTGATCAACTTCGCCCAGTCCTCAACAGTGGATTGGTACCTTGTACCCTCTGACATCCAAGTTATCTTGCCATCCGGATAAAAGTGTGCTGTGGAGTAGAATTGCATGATCAGCTCCTCATTCCACATTGTGAGCTTCTGCCCAACAAAGTCTGCAACTCCACACGCATTAAAGCTGTCAATTACTCCGGGGTAGTACTCTTCATGTTCCTTCATGTAGGTCCAGTCGACCCATCTCATGTCACAAACGATTGGCTTCTTGTCAAGCAAAACAGTCTCATAGAAATCTTGCTGCTCCTTGGTATGAAATCTGTAATCCATGGCAGTCCTTCTCCTAGAAGCATATGGATCTGCTTCTCTCCATTTTCTGAGCCCTGAGTCTCTCCATAGCTTCATATCCTCAGCCACAGGATGAGCATCGTTGTGGTCTGGGATCTTGGGCTTGAGCTTCCGAAGGACACTCTCTTCCTCTTCTTTAGTAGCTTCAGGCACTGGGGCCTTGTTCTTTTCTGCAGCAGGTATACTCCTTGTGTTTCTCTTTGGTGCTGTCTTAGGCTTAGATGCAGCTCCCCCTGACCTTATGGCATCTCCCATAAGTTTGGCTGCCTTGGGCGCTGGTGCAGCTGCCTCTTCTTCCTCCTCCTCTTCTACCATGATGGAGGCCTTGCCAAGGACTCTAGCCACAGTCTTCTTCACTCTCTCTTTCCTTTTCTTGCCCTCAGCTGCAACGAGCTCAATGGGAGCAGGCTTCTCAGTTGAGGCTCTAGCCTTTGACATGGGCTGCCTGCCTGCTGGCCTTTTGATTTTCAGGCCCGGCTTTGAGCCTTCAGCTGGCTCAACTCTCTTGGAAGTGGCCTCTTCCTCTGCCACATAGTCCTCATCTTCAGAATCTGAGGTTTTCTTCTTCCTTTGTCTCGTGGCAGCTTTAGGCAGGTTGCTGGGTGTGCTCCTGCTGCCTTCATCATATGAACTGGAGGGACTAGTGCCCTCACTCATGACCACTTGCTGCTCTGGCAGATTCTGGCTATCACTCTGGTCTGACATGATGCAAACTGACTGCTGACCCTGTGAATAGATTATAGAAGACATAGAGTGGATGAGCATCACAAAATGCAGAGATTTTTGCAAAAAGAATGATCCAATAACTTAGTTTTAGTTTCCCACTGAAATCATCTCGGATCTACCGACTTTCAAACTCGGTGATACCGAAGCAGTTTTGGAACCTAAACTAGTGAACTCGGTAGGACAGAGTCACAGTTCGGTGGCACCGAGACTGCTAGGGTTTCACTGAGTTCAAAAATCAGTCACACCGATAAGTAATTCTCGGTCAGACCGAGTCTCACTTGTGCAATGGCATAAGCCAAATCGGTGGGACCGAGTTTTTCAACTCGGTGGGTCCGAGATGGTTTCGGCGGAAACCTAACCTAGAATTTTCGAATCAAACCTAATCTATGAGCGTTTTGACTGGATAGAAGTTTATCAAACGTGGCCAGAAACAATATGATCACAATGTGCTAGGAATCAGATTGAGGAATAGCACAAAGATCAAGTCCATACCCTAGTTCGGCGGGGACTTGCTACGGCGGCAACGGCGGGGCAGAAATCCCGTTGACGGCGACAGAAACCAGCGACTGGAGGCTGCTGGCGGCGAGAAGACAATCCGGAGACCTCGGGGGTAGAGCAGGCTATCGCGCGGGCGAAGGGGTTCGGAGAAATTTCCAAATTTTGCCCGTGACTATATATAGCCCGACCCTGTCGGTGTGACCGAGTTGAACAACTCGGTGGCACCAAGATTCATAACTGCGTGCAGTTACTGAAACTCGGTGAGACCGAAAGGTTCAAATCGGTTGCACCAAGATCGAAAACCTAGATCAACTTAATGATCTCGGTAGGACCGAAAGTGGAGTATCGGTCAGACCGAGAATCATAAAGGTTTTGGAAGTTTAAGTCTATGACGAATCGGGGACTCCGAGTGCTCCTCACACAGAGTGGTTCGAATCTGACTTGATCAAATTTTGTGATGCAACATGAATAGAGTTTGAGACGAGAAAAGCATAGATATCTAGAGGAGGTTCTTAGGCATTCTTGTCCATCCACTTGGCAAAAAGAAATAAAACCGAACAATCAAAGCAACAAGTGGATGTCCTTGAATGAGTAAAATATGCAATCAGCATGCTCACACAATAAGATGGCAAATGAAATATGTGGCAAGGCATGCACAACCAATTCTAGCATCTATCAAGCAATTTGCGATGACTAGGTCATCTATATATGAGTATATTGACTTAGGAGTCAAGTGAACACTTGATCGTAGGTCATACTCATCATTTAAGCTCAAAATGGGGTTACCATTTTTCGTTTAAGCATCTTGATGTATTCACATCTTTAGAGTTGCTTTAGCTCAAGTCTTAGAGTAAAGCTCCCCCTAGATGTGATATCCCCCCTAAGAGGGATGAACTAACCTTGGGTTTTGTCGATGATGACTTCATGTAGATATTGAAGATGTGGATGCTCAATGTTGATGTAGATCTCTTGGAGCTATCCATTTGAGTGAATTGCACTTTCAATACCTACATGGGTTAGTCCCACAAGGAACAAACAAGGATATCCATAGACATAGAGTGATGCACACAAAAGATGATGTCCATGAAAGCTTTTAGGTTACCTTGTCCCTTGTCTTACCAACAAGAGGGTTTGTGACTCCTTGAACTAGTGCAAGATGTGGAAGTTGATTGCACTTGTTCTTGCCAAAATGATAAGAGTGAAGTATGTTGGCGGAGTCACCCTCAAGAACTCTCTAGTTCTTCTTCTTTTGGATCCACATCATCTTGATGGGAATCCTTGGATTTGTAGTCGTACTTGATGAACTGGAACTTGAAGAAGTCTTGGGAATCCACTTGACTAAGGTCTTAGGAGCTTCTTCAAATGCATCAATTTCCTCTTGAAGCTTGTCCTTGCCTTTTTGCTCGTAGTCTTGTGGTGGAAGATCATCTTGAGATTGTGTCCCCTTGAAAGAAGTATACTTCTCTTGTTGAGGGACAAACTTTGTCCTGGGGTATTGATCTTCTTCCCATTCAACTCCATTGGCATTGAACTTTCGTTCAAAACCAACACCTTGATTCTTCCGGTGCATTCCTTGCTTGCGCACAATTTCCTCGAATTGCTTACTCCCGGCAAGGCTTTTGTACACTCCTTTCTCTATAATTCCCTTCAATAAGCTATTTTCTTGCTCAAGTGTAACTTGGCTAAGAGAATCATTAGTGGAATCAAGAGAACTACTAGAAGCAACAATATTGAATTTAGCATGATCATTGTTACTACTAGAGGAAGAATCTTTCTTGTCAGACTTGACTTGAGGCATGTAAGTGGATAAGAGTAAACGCTTGGCAATGTAAGAAGAACTTTTCTTGCGGAGATCATCATTGATTGCCTTTAAGAACTCATGCTCTTGCTCAAGATTGATCTTTTCAAAGCGTAGTTTCTCATGAGCTATTAAAAGTTCTCGATGATCTTCGAAGATAGTGTCATGAGCTAACTTAAGAGTTTTTAGTTCTTTAGTTAGAGCCTCAATCTTCTCCTTATCATTGTCACTCGTTTTATCTTGATTAGCATGATTAATTGGTCTTTCATCATAGTATTCATCACTAGAGTTGTCACCAAGAAAATCATCACCTAACAAGTCATCTTCATCACTATTGAAATTAACATACTCGGGGTGTGTTACCTTAGGACCTTTGGCCATGAAGCATCTTCCAATTCCTTCATTTGGTGAGTCAAATATGTCGTAGGAGTTGGTTGACACAAGTGCTAGACCGGCAACACCTTCATCTTGAGTATCTTCGGAGTCGGAGTGATAACTTCTCTCAGTGTGGCTGTCGGAGTCGGAGCCGGATACCCATTCACCAACATGAGCTTGATGTCTTCGTCTTGTGTAGCTCCTTGATGATTTTTCCTTCCTTTCCGAATCCTTGCTTCTCCGTGAGTATCTTCGTTCATAACGATCATCTCTACTCCTTCTCTCTCTTGGTGGTGATCCTTTGCTTCTTCTTTTTGGAGAATCTTCTCTTCTCTTGTAGGGAGCCGTACACTCATTGGAATAGTGTCCAGGTCTTCCACAATTGTAGCAGTTTTGCTCTCGACTAGAAGATCTTTTGTCATTGTAGGACCTTGATTTGGAGCTTCTATCTTTGCTTCTACTCTTGTAGAACTTGTTGAAGTTCTTCACCATTAAGCTCAATTCTTCATTGAAGTCTTGTTTCTCACTTGATGATGTAGGGGCTTCACATGAGGCTTTATAGGCACCACTTGATTTGTTGTGAAGTTCCTCTTTATCCTTAAGTGACATATCATGAGCAACAACTCTTCCAATCACCTCCGTTGGCTTGAGATCTTTGTAATTGGGCATCATTTGGATCAATGTGCACACGGTATCATATTTTCCATCCAAGGCTCTTAGGATCTTCTTGATGATGAATTTATCGGTCATCTCTTCACTTCCTAAGCCGGCAATCTCATTTGTGATGAGAGCAAGCCTAGAGTACATTTCAGCGACACCTTCACCATCCTTCATCTTGAACTTGTCAAGTTGGCTTTGAAGCACATCCAACTTGGATTCCTTGATGGAGTCGGTACCTTCGTGCATATCAATCAAAGTGTCCCAAATTTCCTTTGCATTCTCAAGGCGGCTGATTTTGTTGAATTCTTCGGGGCACAATCCGTTGAAGAGAATATCACAAGCTTGAGCATTGTATTGCAACATCTTCAACTCATCCGCGGTAGCTTCACGGTTTGGTTCTCTCCCATCAAAGAAGTCACCTTGCAAACCAACACACACAATAGCCCAAACAGTGGGGTTATGTCCAAGAATATGCATTTTCATTTTATGCTTCCAACTAGAAAAATTAGTACCATCAAAGTAAGGACCTCTACGGTGATAATTTCCCTCGCTAGATGCGATACTCTCCTAGGTTGTGAACCAAGGCTATGACCACCAAAAGCTATGGAGATCTAGCAAATGGAGACAAAAGCTCTGATACCACTTGTAGGATCGAAAGTATGTCTAGAGGGGGGTGATTAGACTACTTAACCAAATAAAAACTTAACCTTTTCCCAATTTTAGTTCTTGGCAGATTTTAGCTATTTTAGGATAAGTCAAGCAATCATCACACAATTCAAGCAAGCATGCAAAGAGTGTATTGGCAGCGGAATGTAAAGCATGCAACTTGCGAGAATGTAAAGGCAAGGGTTTGGAGAGTTCAAACGCTATTGGAGACACGGATGTTTTTCCCGTGGTTTGGATAGGTGGTGCTATCCTACATCCACGTTGATGGAGACTTCAACCCACGAAGGGTAACAGTTGTGCGAGTCCACACAAGGCTCCACCCAAGGGCAATGGTTGCGCGAGTCCACGAAGGGCTCCACCCACGAAGGGTCCACGAAGAAGCAACCACCCACAAAGGGTCCACGAAGAAGCAACCTTGTCTATCCCACCATGGCCATCGCCCACGAAGGACTTGCCTCACTAGCGGTAGATCTTCACGAAGTAGGCGATCTCCTTGCCCTTACAAACTCCTTGGTTCAACTCCACAATCTTGTCGGAGGCTCCCAAGTGACACCTAGCCAATCTAGGAGACACCACTCTCCAAGAAGTAACAAATGGTGTGTAGGTAATGAACTCCTTGCACTTGTGCTTCAAATGATAGTCTCCCCAACACTCAACTCTCTCTCATAGGATTTGGATTTGGTGGAAAGAAGATTTGAGTGGAAAGCAACTTGGGAAGGCTAGAGATCAAGATTCATATGGTAGGAATGGAATATCTTGGTCTCAACACATGAGTAGGTGGTTCTCTCTCAGAACAAATGAGTTGGAATGATGTGTGTGTTCTGATGGCTCTCTCACTGAATGAGAAAGAGGTGGAGGGGTATATATAGCCTCCACACAAAATCCAACCGTTACACAGTTTTCCAATCTCGGTGTGACCGAATCAATAAACTCGGTCGGACCAAAAATGTAAACCTAGTGACCGTTAGGAATTTCGGTGGGACTGACATGCAACTCGGTAGGACCGATTCGGTTAGGGTTTGGTCATAACGTAATCTCGGTGAGACCGATTACACAAACTCGGTGAGACTGAATTTGGTAATTAGCTAACCAGAGAGTTGGTCAGGAAAACTCGGTGGGACCGATTTGCTCTTTCGGTGAGACCGAAAAGTTACAAAGGGGAAACACTGAGTTTACATTGCAATCTCGGTGGGACCGATTCGCTCTTTCGGTGAGACCGAAAAGTTACGAAAGGGAAACAGAGAGTTTGCAACCCCATCTCGGTGGGACCGAGATCCTTATCGGTAGAACCGAATTGCTAGGGTTTGGCAGTGGCTAATGACAAGTGAAACTCGGTGGCGCCGGATAGGAAGAATTGGTAGGACCGAGTTTGGCTTAGAGTTTTGGTCATATGTGGATATGGGAAAGTAGTTGAGGATTTTGGAGCATATCATTAAGCACATGAAGCAAGAGGCTCATTAAGCAACACCTCATCCCTCCTTTATAGTATTGGCTTTTCCTATGGACTCAATGTGATCTTGGATCACTAAAATATAAAATGAAGAGTCTTGAGCTTTTGAGCTTGAGCCAATCCATTGTCCTTAGCATTTTGAGGGTTCCACTTTCACATCCATGCCATGCCAATCATTGAGCTTTCCTGAAATAATTATCTTGGAATAGTATTAGCTCAATGAGCTATATGTTGTTATGAATTACCAAAACCACCTAGGGATAGTTGCACTTTCACATGTCGATGTGAACTATGGGTGTTAATCACATGGTGATGTGAACTATTGATGTTAAATCACATGGCGATGTGAACTAGATTATTGACTCTAGTGCAAGTGGGAGACTGAAGGAAATATGCCCTAGAGGCAATAATAAAGTTATTATTTATTTCCTTATATCATGATAAATGTTTATTATTGATGCTAGAATTGTATTAACCAGAAACATAATACATGTGTGAATACATAGACAAACAGAGTGTCACTAGTATGCCTCTACCTGACTAGCTCGTTGATCAAAGATGGTTATGTTTCCTAACCATAGACATGAGTTGTCATTTGATTAACGGGATCACATCATTAGGAGAATGATGTGATTGACATGACCCATTCCATTAGCTTAGCACCCGATCGTTTAGTATGTTGCTATTGCTTTCTTCATGACTTATACATGTTCCTGTGGCTATGAGATTATCCAACTCCCGTTTGCCACAGGAACACTTTGTGTGCTACCAAACGTCAGAACGTAACTGGGTGATTATAAAGGTACTCTACAGGTGTCTCCAAAGGTACATGTTGGGTTGGCGTATTTCGAGATTAGGATTTGTCACTCTGATTGTCGGAGAGGTATCTCTGGGCCCTCTCGATAATGCACATCACTTAAGCCTTGCAAGAAATGCAACTAATGAGTTAGTTGCGAGATGTTGTATTACGGAACGAGTAAAGAGACTTGCCGATAATGAGATCGAAATAGGTATTCAGATACCGACGATCGAATCTCGGGCAAGTAACATACCGATGACAAAGGGAACAACGTATGTTGTTATGCGGTCTGACCGACAAAGATCTTCGTAGAATATGTAGGAGCCAATATGAGCATCCAGGTTCTGCTATTGGTTATTTACCGGAGACATGTCTCGGTCATGTCTACATTGTTCTCGAACCCATAGGGTCCGCACGCTTAACGTTACGATGACAGTTTCATTATGAGTTTATATATTTTGATGTACCGAAGGTTGTTCGGAGTTCCGGATATGATCACGGACATGACGAGGATTCTCGAAATGGTCAAGAGATAAATATCGATATATTGGACGGCTATATTCGGACACCGGAAGTGTTTTGGGTGATTTCGGAGAAAACCGGAGTGCCGAAAGGGTTACCGGAACCCCCCGGGGAAGTATTGGGCCTTAGTGGGCCTGAAGGGAGAGATAGGGCAGCAGCCCAGGAGGTGGCGCGCCCCCTCCCATGGGGAGTCTAAATTGGACTAGGGGAGGGGGCGCGGCCCCTCTTTCCCTCTCCCTCTCCCTCTCTTTCCTTCCCCCTTCTCTCTTCCTAGTTGGACTAGGAAAGGGGAGTCCTACTCCTACTAGGAGGAGGACTCCCCCCTCCTTGGCGCGCCCCAAGGGCCGGCCGGCCTCTCCCCCTTGCTCCTTTATATACGGGGGCAGGGGGCACCTCTAGACACACAAGTTGATCTTCGTGATCGTTCTCTTAGCCGTGTGCGGTGCCCCCCTCCACCATAATCCTCGATAATATTGTAGCGGTGCTTAGGCGAAGCCCTGCAACGGTAGAAAATCAAGATCGTCACCATGCCGTCGTGCTGACGGAACTCTTCCCCGACACATTGCTGGATCGGAGTCCGGGGATCGTCATCAAGCTGAACGTGTGCTAGAACTCGGAGGTGCCATAGTTTCGGTGCTTGATCGGTCGGGCCGTGAAGACGTACGACTACATCAACCGCGTTGTGCTAACGCTTCCGCTTCCGGTCTACAAGGGTACGTAGACAACACTCTCCCCTCTCGTTGCTATGCATCACCATGATCTTGCGTGTGCGTAGGAATTTTTTTTGAAATTACTACGTTCCCCAACAGAGCCCCCGTTGCTCATTTCTTCCTTCATTCCGCTTGCTTCTTCTTCCTCCTCCTTGCTGCAACATCCATGGCGCTGATACAGAGGTTCTCTGCCGCTGAGAAGGGGAAAATCTCCCGCAAAGAACTTGGGCCACTCCCACCGAAGAAGAGGTCGGTCCGCTCCCGCGACATCGTCGTGAGGCCAGAGGTGACGAGGCCTTGGTATGAGCGGCCTCCCCCTGGCTACACGCTGCCCTTGTATGCTCAGGTAGAAGGCTCCGGAGGAGGAGGTAGCGACCAACGCCTCTCGGACCATGGCCGTGGTGGCCGTGCAGTGGTGGCGTGCACCTCCGCCCCGCGAACCCACGCCGAGGGCTCCTCGCTAGAACTCGTGGTGTGGGTGGCGGTGCCACTATGCACGTGGATCCTATTGCCGCTGTTCTTTGCCAAAGTGATGCCGCCAAGGGGCCGCTCGAGTTGTGGCTGCAGCACGCCGAGTGCGGTACCCCAGTGACAGGTGCATAGGTTGAGGCCGTCTCCCAGGGCAAGATCTTCATGACCCCTGGATGGGGCGAGGCTGCCCGTGTTTGCCGCGCGGAGGGGGCCCTTGCCATCCACTTTCAGTATGACAGCGCCTCCATGATGTTCTTCAAAGTCTTTGATGAGGAAGGCTGCCGCCTGAAGTGCTGTCCTGAAGGAGATCGCCAGGACAGCGCAGGGGCAGTGCTGGGCCCGCCCATGGTCCTGCCGGCGATTCCTCTAGCAGCAGCGATGGTTTTTGGGAGTCGAGCAACTCAACCGAGCCTAACGTGACTCCGAAGACGAGCGATGACAGCTACGTGCCCCCGAGCTCACACCGTGCCTGGATCGCAGCGGCAGCGTCCGCCCGTCGCCGCCGCTGATCTGGATTGGGTTGGTGCTGGTCCCTCGTGGCCCACTCTTGATGATGGCGCCAGCGGCGATACTTGTAGATTGGGCTCCTAGAAACTTCCTTCTCTTGTTCCTTGCGAAGAATCGAGATGAACCCCGTGGGGTGTGTAAAGAATCTGTAATGCCTTGCATCAATATTATCTTCATTGTGAAATCCGTGATTGCATGTCTTGCTCTGGCACTGTCCCCCGTTTCGTCCTCGCGGTAGCTTAGTGTTCTACGCCGATAGGTCCCAGTCCCCAGGCAGGCTTCAGCCATCGCTGGTATGCCAGGTCGCGATGCCGTAGTCAAGGCCAGGAGGTAAGCGGCCTGAGGTCCGGTAAGAGCTCTTGAGGCGTGATGCTCAAGAGGCCCCCCTTAGTGTGCAAGCAGCTTCCTGATGGTATAAAAGGCAGGTGGTATTGCCAGAGCAAGGCTTCAGGAGCTGAAAATCCTAAGTTGCGAGCTGGGATGCCTTGGATACGTGACTTACCTTGGCGATCATGGATTAGTTCCTTGCGTGGCGACCGGTTCACGGGCCGCTGATGGCGATGCTTCCAGGTTGTGTCCATGCCAGCTCCCGCCCTTCGTACTTCCCTGAGTGCTTTGCGTCCTCGGGTCCCGGCCCTTGCGCGATCTCAGCCGCTGCTGGTATGCTAGGTTGCCATGCCATGGTCAAGGCCATGGGGTGAGGGCTGGAGATCCAGTAAGAGCTCCTGAGGCGCAATTGTTGGGGGGATGGACCCTAGGTTGGCAACGGAACCCGGATCCTTTTCAAAAACAACGGGGCCAGCAACGCCCCTTGAGCCGGCTCATTCTTGGCCGGGTTGCTCGACCCGGCCAAGCCCCTCGACCCCACCTAACTCCGCAACCCAACCGAACTCCTCGACTCGGCCCCAACAACCAGCTCTAGACGACCGAACCCGGCACGTCAAGACTTTGCCAACAAGCCAGCTCCACCCTTGGTGCATTCCTCAACCCGGCCACGGGTCAGCTCCCGTCCCATCCCAGACATATGATGGGATGAGTCTCCTCCTGCCAATGACCGAGGAAACAGTGCACCGCCCATGCCTCTGGTCAGCTGAGGCATGGCAACAGTGCCCCACGTACCCGCTGACTAGGGCCGGTGTGGCAATAGTGCAACCACCGTCACGAATGACACCAGCAAGCAGTGACCTGACGGAGCGCCACTATAGCACACTCAACCCGGCCACACCCTGATGATCAACAAGACGGCCAACAGTGCCCCCGTACCCGGTGGGCCCCGCGCTCGGAGAACCCGGCGAGCCCGAACCCCCGGCGGGTCCCAGCGCTGGCTTCCCAGACAATGACAACCCGGCCCCATGGCCTTGTAATATTACCATTGTATCCCTGGGGGTTGACCTATAAAACCCCCCAGGAGGCCTCCATGCACAGGGGTGAAGAAACCGATCAGTAGAACACACACATACGGAGAGGGAGCAG
The DNA here is from genome assembly GCF_003073215.2 of Triticum urartu. NCBI lineage: Eukaryota > Viridiplantae > Streptophyta > Magnoliopsida > Poales > Poaceae > Triticum > Triticum urartu. The sequence goes on along the minus strand of NC_053024.1, from coordinate 219,363,769 downwards.
CCTAAGCCTTGGCCAGCCTTCCTTCTTCCCTGACACAGCTAAAGCAACAACTCTGTACTGATACACATCAACCACACTCGGCAGGACTAGGGGTATTATCTCCCCGGAGAGCCCCGAACCTGGGTATGTCTTGCGTCCCGCGCTCCCTCATGCCAACCCCGCCTCTGGCGCCCACCAGTGCCCTTGAGCCTCCTCCTATCTTTAGCCATCCCTTGGCATCTACCGTGCGCCCACCACGATAGTTGGCGCCCACCATGGGGCAGCTCGAGGTCCTGGCCGGGAGCATGCTTCAGACGAGGCCCCTCCCCGACTCCGGCGAGCCCGCCACGCTGGCGGACGAGATCATCGACACACTCACCGCCTCCGTCGCCGCGCTACGCGTCTTCGACACACATGCGGCTGACAAGTACCCAGGTGAGGTACTTGACTTTTCTGGCTCCCCCTTTCCCTTGACGGCGACGCTCTCACCGGGGCAATGGACCTCTGCCTGGAGGACTTTGTCACCGACACTGGCACATCTTTCTCGTCCAGCGCGGCAAGGAAGGCCGCCGCGCCCAAGGCCGCAGCGGAACGGGCTGGCTCGCGCAACCTGTTGCGCGCCACGATGCAGAGCCTTTGTGTCCCCATCAGCACCGACATCGACGCCTCCAACGTCGTTGAGGCTCGGGCTCGGCTTGAGGAGGACCGCCAGCGCCTGCTGGACCTCACCCAGACGCTTGTCTCCACACAGCGTCGCCTGGACTCCGCTCAGATGGAGTGCAATGCCGCCTATGACTTCACGCCGACCGCGCCTGAGCCAAGCCGGTTCACTGACGTGCGGGCCCGGGGCGGCACGATCAGGCGCGCCTTTGGCACCCTCCCGCCCATTTACGAGGCTCCCGTGAAGAACATACGCCCCGCTCAGGCGGCGGCGGTTGGCCTGGATCAGCTTGCGGGCAAAGAGCTGTAGGATCGCCTCCAGAGGGTGAATGACCTCCTCACTGCGGCCAATGCACAGCAGGACCGCCTCAACCAACTCGCCAAGCCGGCAGGATCCGGCTCCCTTAGCGACGATGGACCCGACAACCATCAGCACACGACGTCTTCACCACCTGGCGAGGCGCACTCCGGCCGCACCCGGACCAGGCGCAACCCCACCCCGACGACTGCCGGAGCCCTGGGCGACGAGCCGGCCTTGGAAGACCGATGCCGGATCGACCCCCCTCCCCAACCCAGCCGACGTCCGACTGCAGTCGACCCGTCCGCTCACAGCACTGTCGGCAGCCGGCTGGGCCCCCGCAGCATCAACGACACCGACGCCTGCCAACGCCTCGACCGACTCACCCTCTCCCAGGAGCTGGAGGAGAGCAGTCCTGTCGGCCCGGCGTGCTTCGGACTGCGCATCCCGGACGAGCCCTTCACCAAAGGGTTCACGCTCCCCTGCGACACCCCCAAGTACAACGGCACCGTGAAGCCGGAGGACTGGCTCACTGACTGCACCACCGCCATCGCCATCGCCGGTGGCAACCACCTCCTCGTCGTGCGCTACGTGCCTCTCATGCTCTAGGGATCAGCTAGCACGTGGTTGAACAGCCTGCCGGTGGGCAGCATGAACACATGGGTCGACTTCGAGGAAGCCTTCATGCGCAACTTCACCGACACCTACTAAAAGAGCTAGTTATCGACTAGAGGGTGGTGAATAGGCGAATTTGATGAAAGTATTCAAAACATGGGAGTTTCGAAGACAAACGATAGAAATGAACCTATAACCATGCAGCGGAAGGTAGACTACACTAGACAAGCCATAGTCAAGTATTCAATGAAGTGAGAGCATGAAGACTAATAGCAGCTAGGCAGTACGGATCAGGATGGAAGATAGTATGAAACCAATCTGAACAAACAGTCACACAGTGAAGACAAATGGACAATGCAAACAGGCAATGACTTCACAAGGACCAACTGTAAATAAAGAGATGGGAAGGATAGAACCAGTGGCATGTTGAAGACAATGGTGGCATGTTGAAGACAATGATTTGTTGGACCAGTTCCAGTTGTTGTGACAACTGTATGTCTGGGTAGGGAGGCTGAGATTTAACTCAGAAGACCGTGTCTTCACCTTATTCCCCTTGAGCTAAGGACACCCAGTCCTCGCCTAATCACTCTAGTAAGTCTTCAAGGTAGACTTCCAAACCTTCATAGACTTCGTTCACCGGCGATCCACAATGACTCTTGGATGCTCAGAACGCGACGCCTAACTGGCTGGAGGATTCACAGTCCTCAAGTGTAACAAGTCTTCAGATCACACAAACAGGAAGGCTTCACTGATGCCTAACACTCTTTGGCTCTGGGTGTTTAGGGCTTTGTCCTCGCAAGGATTTCTCTCTCTCAAAGGCTTCGAGGTTGGTTGCTCTCAAACGACAAAAGCCGTGCACTAACTTTGAGCAGCCAACCAATTTATGGTGTAGGGGGTGGGCTATTTATAGCCACTAGGCAACCCGACCTGATTTGTCCGAAGTGACCCTGGGTCACTAAGGAGCTGACATGTGTTCCAATGGTCAGATTTCAAACACACGCGACAACTTTACTTGGGCTACAAGTAAAGCTGACTCATCCAGCTCTGGATAAGATTTGCTCTCATTGTCTTCGCTCGAAGACATAGGAGTTTGGTTAAGCATCACTTCAGTCACTCCGACTTTGTTCACTGGGACCCCACTTAACAGTATGGTGGTTCCTATGACACAATAGAGAAGAAAAGGAAACAACGAAACAACGAAGTCTTCGCGCTCCATAGTCTTCACGCGATGTCTTCTCTTGTCATAGTCTTCAATTTGATTATCTTCACATACCACCTTTGTATTCAATGTCTTCATACATTTGTAGGGGTCATCTCCGGTAGGTAAACTAAATCAATGAGGGACTACTACCTGTGTTATCCTGCAATTGTCACAAACACATTAGTCCCTCAACCAGGTTTGTCATCATTACTCCAAAATCAACTAGGGGTGGCACTAGATGCACTTACAATCTCCCCCTTTTTGGTGATTGATGACAAACTGGTTAAAGTTTTCAACGGGGCTAAAAGTATGTGAAATTGTAAAGGATTTAAGTATTGTCTTCGTAAGTAGTAGAAAGGCTCCCCTGAAGATGTGCATATAAGTATTTTGCTTTTGAATGCAAATGCACATGGTAGGTTGTACTTGCAGAGTTCCTCTTCTACTTATGAAGACAATTTATCATGCATGAAAAGATATAACGAAGATAATGACATGCATAATGAAAAATGGACGTCTGCCAAATGACTTCGTGCGGAATTTATCGTCGCACATGCGGAATTTATCATCACATCACATAGTGTGGAAAAGGTAGCAGACGACCATCAAGTTTAAGTGTTACAACTCAAAATAAACCAAATATATCAAAAGCGAGAGTTGTAAGCACTTGGCAAATGTATCAAAAGTATAGCAACCACCCATATGGACCCGCATGAAGACTATCAACTCATATGCTTCTCCCCCTTTTGTCAGTAATGACCAAAAAGGTTTGAAGACATAGAGCTTGCTACTCATTCCCATGTGGAGTAGGCGATGAAGCAGGGTCATCGTTGTGGTTTGGTGGTGCAGACGAACTTGGTGTAGTGTCGATACGCGCCGAAGTTGGAGGTGGTGAGGTAGCATCATCTTGATCATCTATGACTCTGGCATTAACTGTTGCAGCTGAGGAAGAATAGTCAGAGTCTTCAAGTGAGGGAGTCCGACGCAAGTGAGCATTCCTCGGAGGAGTTGAGCCAAACTTGAATCTCTCTGTGAATCCATCGTCTTAAAGATCAGCTTCAGCACTGAGTAACGTCAAACTCTTCCAAGACCTCTGACAGGTTTCATGTGTAACAAAGGCATTCTTGGTGGCAAGATTTCGAATGCGATTGACGTCCACCAAGAGGCTTTGCATCTGACGCTTAAACCAGTCATGATGCTTATCCTGTTTCTGATGTAGAGCGATGAGAAGCTCTCGGTCATTGAGAATACGAGATCGCTTCCGAGGCCTTTGGGCGATGGTACTTGCAATGGCTTCATTTTGGGTGCGAGGGCGCGTGTATTGCCAGCCAAGGGATAAACACGAGAAATGGCCTGAACTCCTTCAATGGGCTGGGTGAAGCTTTCATGATTGACATTGTGAAGATAAATTGGCTCCTTTGCAGGCTCTGGGTAAATGGCTTCGACAGACATATCAACCTCTGGTAAGAATATAAGGTGATTGCGCGCAGACGGCAGATAGTTGATAGCAGAGTGAAGCTTGATGAGGCGCATTACCCATGGAGCATAGAACTTCAGACCAAAGATATCGGAGCCAGATGCAGCCAATTGCCCGATGAAGAAGTCTTGAGCATTGAAGCTGATGCCATTGAAGATATAGAAACCCAATGTTTTCATTGCTCCTTCAAGCTTCGCTCCAAGAGAATGTCCTTTGACCGGCCAGAGAGTTCGCCTGATAATATGATAAATACTGCGGGGCAGATACTCTAGGTCTTCAACAAAGAACTCCTTAGGATAGTCAACGTCTTGTGGCAGTGGCTTCATCATGCTCAGCATTTGGCTCATATTTGGCTCTGGCTTCTGGAAGATGCTTTCCAACGCATTCTGGTGTAACTGACAACCTGGTTCATAGTGTTCACCAAGAGTGGGTAGGGCAGTAAGCTCAATGATGTCTTGGGCTTTAGCTTCATCCATGACAATGTCATTGGCGTCAGTGTTGGTGTTAGTGGCCGCCTCAGAGTTTTCATCCTCCACTCGAGTAGCTAGAGGGTCGGACACATTCTCCTCGAGAACAACTTCAAGGTTGGACGGGGGTGTCGCAAACACGTTCTTCTTCTCTCGGTTCTTCTTGTTCGTCGGCTGATGTAGCTGGAATATCTTCAGCCGTTTTGGCTTCAGACTTGGGGATGTTTGCAGTAGGAGAGGCTTCAGGAAAGACTTGGCGTGAAATGGATTGGCGCTCTTCTCCTTCTAGAACACTTGACAAAGTGACATGTGGCCTTGGTCCTTTGCAAAGCCTACGGAGTGCGGGCGACGCCTTTGGAGAGGGAGTTGGCTGGGCCACAAGGTCATCGTCTTCAAGCACCAAAGTGGTAACTTGAGGTGGGGGAGTACTTGGGGATTCTTCTTGACGGGGGGAGTCTTGGGGGTGATTAGCCCATGAGTCATCCTGAGCAATTGGCGTCAATGGGCGACCAATGCTGATGAGTTCGCTGTTCGTGAGAACAGGCAACGATACCACATTGTGTTCGATCTGAGGAAGGACTTCATCATCTTCAACATTGTCTTGATGACCAATGTCTTCAGTTGCGGTGGGGTCAACAGCTGGAATGTCTTCAACTTCTGGAGCCTCTGTGGAAGCAGGCTCATGAACTATCAACTGGCGCTCACGATGTTCAGACGCAGGACGAGCCACTGAGGTTGGCTCGATAACAAGGGGCTCTGTGGGAGCAGCCCGATCTTTCTTCTTTGTCTTTCTCTTTTTCATCGGCGGAGCGTCGTCAGTGGTGTGCTTGGTCTTGCGCTTGCGGGCTTCGGCTTCAGCTGCCCTTGTTTTCTTGAACTCCGAAGCCACTGTGGGGACCTTAGGCTTCGAGCCTATCATACTAGCCGGGAAGAAAATGCGAGGTTCTTCCTGCCTTGATGCTTCTGCTTGGGCCACAACAGGCTTCTTCTTCTTCTTGGCAGCCATTCTGGGTCGATGCCTGGTTGCCCCAAAGCCTTGTGCTTTTCAGCTTCATTGTAGCCTTGAACACATTTAGCAGCGAGATTCTTCATGCGCTCACAAGAACCTTTTGCTTCTTCACGTTTCTTGTGGAACGCCTCCTTGAGCTCATGCAGCATGACCTTGAAGTTTTGGATGTCTTCCACGTTGAGCTTGGCCATATGCTTCTTGAACTGAGCCTTCTCATAATCAATCTTGTGCTTCAGCTCAACAATTTTCTGTGCAAGAGCCAGCTCAAGAGCAATGGCTCCATGGAAAGAGACGCTGAGGCCAATTGGGAGCTGAAGATGATCAAAACAGAGGTCTGGGGTGTCAAACCACTCATTAATGAATTTGTACAGGATCTCCACATCAAAGAGGGGAAGATCATTGAAGATTTCCGCCTCTTGCTTGCTCTTTATGAGCAGCTCAAGAGCATCATCGCCAAGGTCGTCATCGCTAGACAGATCAATGGCTTCGTTCTCGTTCCGCAGAACGACGGCAGGGGTCAATGCTTGACCAGTTGGTTGCATGGGCTTCTTCATCTTATCAGATTGGAGATGCGAGAGAGATCTTCAGACTGCACACTGGCTTCAGGAGGTGCAGTGGCCAGAGGCTTCACCCGTGAGACCATTGGTGCGGAGGAGGGCTTTGAAGCCTTTGGTTTCTTTTGCTTCATAGGCTTCGGTGGTGCAGGCGCTTTGTCAGATTCAGCGTCATCTGCAGAGTGATCCATGGCTGCCCCTTGAACCTGAATGTGAGTGATGAGACCTTCAAGGTTGTAGAAGGGACCAACAGTATTGGGTTCAGCATCGCGTGTGCCGTCGGCACGAGGAGCAGAGGGACAGGGGTTGAAGTCTAACTCTAGTGACTTCTTGTTCTCTTTGGCAGAAGTTTTGGTAAACTGGAAGTTGCGCTTAAAGAGATTGTCTTCACGACATCATAACAGAGAGGATGGGTCGGCATTAGCAGGCTGAGGTCCACGAATCATGCAGGGGTAGAAGCCTTGAGCAATAGCTTCGGACTTCGACTTGGGCTGAAGACCTTTGTATATAATATCTCCCCAGGGGCCCTTGATGTCATTCTTTTCAGCATATTCGTCAGTGACAAATCTGTACTTGAACCATTCCTCTGCCCAATGTCTTTGAATCCATTGGATTCGGTTCTTGCGTTCTCCATAGGCCTCTTCTAGATCTGACTTGCATAACTCATAGAGATCCGATGGCAGGTCCTTAGTAGTGTGTTCACGGTGCTGTCTGCCGCCCTTCCTGACTGATTTTTCTGTTGCCATGAAGTTTAGATTGAAAGGAGTCAGAATATGCAAAGGCTTCCTTTTGCTGGTCAGACAAGAATTAGCTTCGGGAGTACTGATGTGATGCTGTAAGAACTCTACAAACGAATGCAGACTATGAGAACCAAGGGATTTTCCTACGAACATGTACCTGTGACAGCATTAGAGATGCGAGGGAAGGGGAAGAGGTCATATGCATTCTCAGAAGATTTTGAAGATAAATCAGTTTAGAAGACATTGACCTCATAGTGCAAAGACATTCACTCATATGTAGAGAGTTGGTTCCAGATTTGTACGAATCCACGAATAAGTACAAGTGAGGAATCTAACTACTTTGTGAAGCATAAGTGAACATACTAGGCATGTTATGAGATGCAGAACATGATAGATCCAACTTTATAGGGACAGAAACCACTTGTGGTTGAAAAGGATGAATCTATCGGATCAAAAAGGACTGTAAAAAGAGTTTTTATTTACCACTCGAGGAACTGCTAGACGGAGTAGAAGATGAGGCCGAGAAGTTCGATCTTCCATGCCCTAACTTGGCGACGGAGGAAACCTACGGCGACGGCGGAGAAGACGATGTCCACGGCCGGCGTGAGGACGGCGACGGTGAGGTCACGACAGCTAAGTGCTTCGTCGCCGGCGTCGTCGAGGGCTAGCAGTGGCACTAGGGTTTGTGCGAGAAAGAGAAGTGGAAGAAGAGATAATGACTAGGGTGTGGCATGTATGTATAAGGACAGGGACGGTGCAACATTATTACGCAGGTGCCCCTGGCAGTTCACATCTGAAGGACACGTGGCGATCATGCAACACATTGGAGGTTGTTCCATGTTACCACGCATGCCTGGATTGTCGGGTGGTCGTTCCCGCTTCCCCGGGGTTCAGGCAAAAAGGATTGAGAATTTAAAACAGATTTAATGTTTGTCTCTGTATCTTCTGCTGACAAGGACGTAGTGAAGACATTCGATAGTTTCAATAGAATGCATATGATTTGGATAGATAGATTTGAGACGGGAGCATAGAAAGGTTAGGGTCCGATCACATTCACTTAGTTCAAAAGATTCAAACGAGAAGACATAGCTATAACTGAATGTTGTAGAGGACAGAACACAAATATATTAATATATCCGAATAAGACCAAATCAATATAGTGAAGATAAACATGAAGTCATGTTAATATTGAAGACAAACCAAATGCGAAGACTTTGCAAATGTAACGCCAACAGAAAACACTCCAAACAAAAGTTTGGTGGTGGCGTTACCCACCGTATAGGGAGTATTAGACCCAGACATGGTGCACAATTATCGTGGCGCTCCAAAGTCAAATTCCACGTTAATGTATTCACACTTAGAGTGTAAGTCTTCATTAGTTGAAGATATATGTTACTTCATGTGTTGCACATCTAAGTTGTCAACATGCATAAGTGTTAGGATGTGTGCATGATCACAGGACATTTGAGGATTCCAAGATATTTAGCTCACACCACAAAACCTTTCTCATCCAAGGGCTTTGTGAAGATATCTGCCAGTTGCTCTTCAGTGTTGACGTGAATGATATCAATATCTTCCTTCATGAGATGATCTCTGAGAAAGTGATGACGGATCTGAATGTGCTTTGTCTTCGAGTGTTGAACTGGGTTGTTGGCAATCTTGATGGCGCTTTGATTGTCGCAATAGAGTGGCACTTGCTTCAGATGAATGCCATAGTCTTTGAGTGTTTGCTTCATCCATAGAAGCTGAGCCCGACAAGATCTAGCAGCAATGTATTCAGATTCAGCAGTGGAGAGAGATACACCGTTCTGCTTCTTTGAAGACAAACACACAAGTGATCGTCCCAGAAAGTGACATGTGCCTGATGTAGACTTGCGATCCACCTTGTGACCAACATAATCAGCATCCGAGAATCCAACTAGATAAAACTCTGAGACCTTTGGATCCCATAATCCTAGTGTTGGGGTGTAAGCCAAATATCAAAGAATTCGCTTCACAGCTAAGTGATGCGATTGTTGTGGTGCCGCTTGGAATCGGGCACACATGCAAACACTAAGCATGATATCTGGCCTAGATGCACATAAATAAAGCAAAGAACCAATCATGGAGCGGTATACCTTTTGATCGAACTCTTTACCATTGGCGTCAGGACCCAGATGACTTTTGGATGGCATTGGCGTCGTATAACCTTTGCAGTCTTGCATTCCAAACTTCTTCAAGCAATCTTTGAGGTATTTCTCTTGAGATATGAAGATGCCGTTGCGTTGCTGCCGTATTTGAAGACCAAGGAAGAACTTCAGCTCACCCATCATGGACATGTAATATTGCTCTTGCATCATGTGTCCAAACTCATCACTGTATTTCTGATTAGTGCAGCTGAAGATAATGTCATCCACATATATATGGCACACAAATAGTTCACCATCATATGTCTTCATGAAGAGTGTGGGATCCAGGGAACCAGGTTTGAAGCCTTTGCTCTTTAGGAAGTCTTTGAGTGTGTCATACCAAGCACGAGGGGCTTGTTTGAGGCCATACAGTGCCATGTTGAGCTTGTAAACCATGTTAGGATGTTTTGGATCTTCAAAACCACGCGGTTGTGCAACATACACTTCTTATTCAATCTTGCCATTGAGAAAGGCACTCTTCACATCCATTTGATACAAAAGGATGTTTTGATGATTTGCATAGGCTAGCAGTATGCGTACAGCTTCAAGCCTAGCCACAGTAGCAAATGTTTCATTGAAGTCAATTCCTTCAACTTGAGTGTATCCTTGAGCAACGAGACGAGCCTTGTTTCTGACAATTTGACCATGCTCATCTTGCTTGTTGCGATATATCCATTTAGTGCCTATGATATTGTGTTTACGAGGATCAGGATGTTTGACCAGTTCCCATACATTATTCAGCTCGAACTGTTGAAGCTCTTCTTGCATAGCTTGAATCCATCCAGGTTCCATGAAGGATTCATCAACTTTCTTGGGTTCAGATATTGAGATGAACGCAAAGTGCCCACAGAAATTTGCTAGTTGTGTTGCCCATGAACGAGTGAGTGGACCAGGTGCATTGATGCTATCAATTATATTCTCAATCTGTACTTCATTTGCAACACGAGGATGAACTGGACGAAGATTTTGCTCTTGCTGATCATTGTCATCGTTTGAAGGATTGTCTTCAGGCTGAGAATTGTCTTCAGGTTGATTAGGTGCAGAAATGATAAGTTCCTCTTCAGGCTGTACTTCAGACGGTATGATTTCTCCAGTTCCCATAAGCTTGATGGATTCATTGGGTGGAATTTCATCTAGCACATTTGGCAGGTGCTGTCTTTGCGAGCCGTTAGTCTCATCGAACCGCACATCCACAATTTCAACCACTTTATAGTGAAAGAGGTTGAAGACTCTGTAGGAGTGCGAATCCTTTCCGTAACCTAGCATAAAACCTTCATGTGCTTTCGGTGCAAATTTTGAAGTGTGATGTGGATCCTTGATCCAGCACCTAGCACCAAATACTCTGAAGTAACTGACATTTGTCTTCTTACCAGTGAGGAGTTCATAGGATGTTTTCTTCAGAAGCTTGTGAAGATAAACACGGTTTATTACATGGCATGCAGTATCAATAGCATCAGGCCAGAACTTTCTTGGTGTCTTGTATTCATCGAGCATCGTCCGAGCCATCTCAATGAGTGTTCTGTTCTTGCGTTCCACGATGCCATTTTGCCACGGTGTGTACAGAGCTGAGAACTCATGAGTGATGCCCAATGTATCAAGATAAGTGTCGAGGCCGATGTTCTTGAATTCAGTGCCATTGTCACTTCTGATGTGCTTGATCTTGACACCATAGTTGTTCATGGCTCGATTGGTGAAGCATCTGAAGACATCCTGCACTTCAGTCTTGTAGAGGATTATATGTACCCATGTATATCTTGAATAATCATCAACAATGACGAAGCCATAGAGACAAGCAGTAGTAGTAAGGGTAGAGTAGTGAGTAGGGCCGAAGAGGTCCATGTGTAGCAGTTCGAAGGGTTGAGTCGTTGTCATGATTGTCTTCAAGGGATGCTTGGCCTTCGTCATCTTTCCAGATTCGCAGGCACCGCATAAGTGATCCTTCTTGAACATGACGCCCTCGATGCCTATGACGTGCTTCTTCTTCGCAAGAGTATGCAAGTTCCTCATGCCAGCATGCCCTAGCCTCCGATGCCAGAGCCAACACTCTGAAGCTTTTGCAAGAAGACATACGGCAAGCTGTGGTCCTGCTGAGAAATCTACCATGTACGAATCATCATTCCGATACCCTTCAAAGACTAGAGACTTGTCAGATTCCATTAGAACAAGGCAACGATATTATCCAAATATCACAATCATGTTCAAATCGCAAAGCATTGAGACAGACATTAAGTTGAAACCAAGGGATTCAACAAGCATCACTTTATCCATGTGTTGATCCTTTGAGATTGCAACTCTACCTAGACCCAATACCTTGCTTTTACCAGTATCAGCAAATGTGATGTAAGTTTTGTCAGATGGACGTAAGGTTGAGTCCATGAGAAGACTTCGTTCGCCAGTCATGTGATTAGTACATCCACTATCAATAATCCATTCTGAAGCAACTGGTGTCATACCCTACAGTGTTGTTAGGGGGATAGGCTTCACGAAGAGCATTGTGAAGCATAAACATTTGACGAGCAAGTGGATTATGAAACCTTAGATCAAGGTAAGGACTGATAGGACAAATAACAAGCGACTCAGGAACAAAATACATAATAAGACCATTTGGGCATTTGATCTTGCGCCCTACAAGATGTTTTAGGTCCCTAGCAATAGCTTTAGATGCATTTGATTTTCGGCTGGAGATCTTTCCCTGCAAAAGAGAGTTAAGCTTTCTTAGCCACCCACATCTTCAAGGGTAGCTTCGAAGGAATAAGTCTAAGTGCAGCATCTGAGAACTTTGGCTTTGAAGCCCTAGCAAATAGCTTTGCAGGAGGCGAATAATACTCATAGGAATAAGCAGAGTAGTTCTTGGTCTTATGAACATGGCGGTTTGATGAAACACGCTCATATTCATAGGCCTGGGTATGATTTCCCTGCAAAACATTTGTGTTAGTGCGACTCAGGTGAGTCCTCTGTCTATATAAAGCCTTTGGACAATATGAAGCCTGTGGTCTGGGGTTTGTCTTCTTCCCTTGTGGTGTCATGACGACATTCACAGGAAGGTTCTCCAGACACCTTTTGGGCACCCAGACTTTCTTCATAGGTGGCCCATTCCTGCAGTTAGTACCAATATACCTGGCAAACACTTCACCATTCTGATTCTTAAACAGTTTATAGTTTGCGTCAAAGGATTCATGAATGACAACGGGATTAGCACAAGTGAAGCCAGATAGGGTGGATGGATCCAGTGAAGGTTCCTTTGCAGCAACCTATGTGGTTTTGGGGTACTGCTCAGGCTTCCAGTAAGAGCCATCAGCATTCATTTTCCTTTCGAACCCAACACCCACTTTCCTAGGGTTCGGTTCAGAATCTTCCTTTTGAGCACATCACATAGTGTCTGATGCCCTTTGAGACTTTTGTACATCCCTGTTTCAAGCAATGTCTTCAACCTAGCATTTTCATCAGCAATGGCAGTGGCATCCTCAGTAGAGGGGTTAGTTACCACATCAACAGCTGAAGATATTGCAACAGTAGCAGCAGTAGAACATTCAACAACAGAAGTAGCGTTATCACGCTCAAGGCATTTAAGACATGGTGGTTCAAATCCTTCTTGAGTGGGATTGATCTGTTGAGCGCGAAGTGACTCATTTTCCTTTTGAAGATCTTCATGAGCCGCTCTCAATTTCTCAAGTTCTTGCTTCCTTTGAAGATAATCATAGGAAAGCTTTTGATGAGTTGTTGAGAGCGTTTCGTGACGACTTTCAAGTTCCTCATACTTAACATGAAGATTTTTTATGTCTTCAATTAAGGACTAAGATTGAGTCATTTCAGCGTCCAACAGGTCATCGCTTTTGTCTAACAGTTTTTGAATATGTTCCATAGCTTTATGTTATTCAGTTGCAATTTTAGCAAGTGTTTTGTAGCTAGGTTTGGAACCACAATTAGAGTCATCTTCACTGGATGTTTGATAGTGAGCATTGCGTGAGTTTACCTTGGCACTGTGTGCCATGAAGCAATAGGTGGGAGCGGAGTTGTCCTTGTCATTAGCATCAGCGTCGGTGACGAAGTCATTGTCTTCAGTGTTGAAGATGGACTTGGCAACGTAGGCTGCAGCCAGACTTGCAATGCCAGAATCGGACTCCTCCTCAAACTCCACCACCGCATCCTTAGAAGAAGACTCCTCCTCTGAATCCATTTCCTTGCCAACAAATGCACGAGCCTTGCCAGATGAGCTCTTCTTGTGTGATGAAGACTTTGAGGAAGACTTGGAAGAAGACTTTGGGTATTTCTTCTTCTTCTTCTTGTCGTCAGAATCATATTCCTTGCTCTTCTTCTTCTTCTTCTTGTTTTCATTGTCCCACTGCGGACACTCAGAGATGTAGTGACCAAGTTTCTTGCACTTGTGGCATGTTCTCTTCTTGTAGTCATGAGTAGAAGCTTCATCATTCATTGAGCTGGATCGTGAAGACTTTCTGAAGCCTTTCTTCTTGGTGAATTTCTGGAACTTCTTCACAAGCATAGCAAGCTCCTTTCCAATGTCTTCAGGATCATCAGAACTGCAGTCAGATTCTTCTTCAGATGAGGAAACAACTTTTGCCTTCAAGGTACGAGTTCGGCCATAGTTGGGACCGTAGATATCTCTTTTCCCAGAAAGCTGAAACTCATGTGTGTTGAGCCTTTCAAGTATGTCAGACGGATCGAGTGCCTTAAAGTTAGGGCGTTCTTGAATCATCAGGGCTAGGGTGTCAAACGAGCTGTCAAGTGATCTCAGGAGTGTCTTGACGATTTCATGCTTGGTGATCTCAGTAGCGCCGAGAGCTTGAAGCTCATTTCTGATGTCAGTGAGGCGATCAAACATGAGCTGAACATTCTCATTGTCGCTTATCTTGAAGCGGTTGAAGAGGTTGCGAAGGACACTGATCCTTTGATCTCTCTGGGTTGAGACGCCTTCGTTGACCTTGGAGAGCCAGTCCCAGACTAGCTTCGATGTTTCCAGAGCACTCACACGGCCATACTGCCCTTTGGTCAGATGACCACAGATGATGTTCTTGGCAGTGGAATCCAGTTGAACAAACTTCTTGACATCAGCAGCGGTGACACCTTTACCAGCCTTGGGAACGCCATTCTTGACGACATATCAGAGGTCGACATCAATGGCTTCAAGATGCATGCGCATCTTATTCTTCCAGTAGGGATATTCAGTTCCATTGAAGATGGGGCACGCAGAGGAGACTTTGATTATCCCTGCAGTCGACATAGCTAAAACTCCAGGTGGTTAAACCGAATCACACAGAACAAGGGAGTACCTTGCTCTGATACCAATTGAAAGGGCTAGTTATCGACTAGAGGGGGGGGTGAATAGGCGATTTTTATGAAAGTCTTCAAAACATGGGAGTTTCGAAGACAAATGATAGAAATGAACCTATAACCATGCAGCAGAAGGTATACTACACTAGACAAGCCATAGTCAAGTATTCAATGAAGTGAGAGCATGAAGACTAATAGCAGCTAGGCAGTACGGATCAGGATGGAAGATAGTATGAAACCAATCTGAACAAACAGTCACACAGTGAAGACAAATGGACAATGCAAACAGGCGATGTCTTCACGAGGACCAACTGTAAATAAAGAGATGGGAAGGATAGAACCAGTGGCCTGTTGAAGACAATGATTTGTTGGACCAGTTCCAGTTGCTGTGACAACTGTGAGTCTGGTTAGGGAGGCTGAGATTTAACTCAGAAGACCATGTCTTCACCTTATTCCCCTTGAGCTAAGGACACCCAGTCCTCGCCCAATCACTCTAGTAAGTCTTCAAGGTAGACTTCCAAACCTTCACAGACTTCGTTCACCGGCGATCCACAATGACTCTTGGATGCTCAGAACGCGATGCCTAACTGGCTGGAGGATTCACCGTCATCAAGTGTAACAAGTCTTTAGATCACCCAGATAGGAAGACTTCAGTGATGCCTAACACTCTTTGGCTCTGGGTGTTTAGGGCTTTGTCCTCGCAAGGATTTCTCTCTCTCAAAGGCTTCGAGGTGGGTTGCTCTCAAACGACAAAAGTCGTGCACTAACTTTGAGCAGCCAACCAATTTATGGTGTAGGGGTGGGCTATTTATAGCCACTAGGCAACCAGACCTGATTTGTCCGAAATGACCCTGGATCACTAAGGAACTGACACATGTTCCAATAGTCAGATTTCAAACACACGTGGCAACTTTACTTGGGCTACAAGTAAAGCTGACTCATCCAGCTCTGGATAAGATTTGCTCTCATTGTCTTCGCTCGAAGACATAGGATTTTGGTTAAGCATCACTTCAGTCACTCTGACTTTGTTCACTGGGACCCCACTTAATAGTACAGTGGTTCCTATGACTCAACAAAGAAGAAATGGAAACAACAAAACAACTAAGTCTTCGCGCTCCATAGTCTTCACGCGATGTCTTCTCTTGTCATAGTCTTCAATGTGATAATCTTCACATACCACCTTTGTCTTCAATGTCTTCATACATTTTTAGGGGTAATCTCCGGTAGGTAAACCGAATCAATGAGGGACTACTACCTGTGTTATCCTGCAATTCTCACAAACACATTACTCCCTCAACCAGGTTTGTCGTCCATACTCCAAAACCAACTAGGGGTGGAACTAGATGCACTTACACCTACAAACGACCCGGCCGCCCCAGTTAGCTCGCGGTGTGCGTGCAGGGACCTGCGAAGACCGGCCGTGAGTATCTCGCACGCTGGACCAGACTCCGGAACAGCTGCAAGGGCGTCCATGAAGTCCAGGCCATCCAGTACTTCGTCAACGTATGCCGGGAAGGCACCCTCCTCTAGCACAAGCTCTTGCGCTCCAAGCCGGCCATGAAGATAAGTACGCCAACGCCGACTCCGCCATGAAGATCCAGGTGGAACTGGACGAAGTCGGCAAAGCGAAGCCAGTTCCCCATCTGAAGCCGGCCGGCGAAGGATGACGGCAGCAGCACAACCAATATAACAACAAAAGCAAGGCCGATCCGCTAGCCCAGCGCTACGGCAACCGACTCGTCGCGGTCGCTGAGCAGGCGCCCGTGACCGACCCGGCCGCCAAATGCTGGCAGACTGGCAAGATGGCATGGCAACCCTCCATGAGCTTCGAATAGATGCTCGACGCCCCTTGCAAGAACCACAGCCGAGAAAGTCCGTCCACAGACACGCTGCGGTAGTGCATTATCACCAAGCACCTCATAAGGGGCGACGTCCCGCCTCCTCCTGCCCCGGCTCCAGGAGCGGGGCAACCGCCCCCGCCTCCACTGCCGCCTCTGCCTCCACCGCCGCCTCCGGCAGGTGGCGCGATGCGCGACTACGCCTACCCGGCCCAGAACGTGAGATACGTGGTCTTCACCAGCCTCGGCAACGACAAGCGCAGCGAGCGCCTCCTCCGGCAGGAGGTGAACACCGTCATCCCGGCCAAACCAGAGTACATGCATTGGTCGGAGCGCCCGGTTACATGGACCCGGGAAGACCACCTGGCTGTCATGCCGAGTCCGGGTGGCTATGCCCTCATCCTTGACCCCACTATCGTCGTGCCTCAACGCACGTGCAAGTTCTCCCGAGTCCTCATTGACGGCGGCAGCAGCATCAACATCCTCTACCGCGACACCATGACCAAGCTCGGCCTCGAGGCCAAAGACCTGGAGCCGACCCGGACGATCTTCCATGGCATCGTTCCCGGCCTCTCCTGCTCTCCGATCGGCCGAGTCCAACTCGACGTCTTGTTCGGCAACAACAACCATTTCCAAACGCGAGCCGCTCTGGTTCGAAGTGGTGGATCTAACCAGTGTGTACCATGCGCTGCTGGGTTGACCCGCGCTCGCCAAGTTCATGGTGGTTCCCCACTACGCCTACCTGAAGATGAAGCTGCCAAGTCCAAAGGGCCTCATCACCATCACCGGCGACTACCGCAAGTCCATAGAGTGCGCCCGAGACGACGCCAAATTGACCGAGTCGCTGGTCGTAGCCGAGGAGCGGCGCCAACTCGACCGGATCATCACCCTGGCCATCGAAGCATCGGCTGCGCCGATGCCGACCGAGGAGCCGACCGATGAGGCCTCATTCAAGCCCTCCATGGAGACCAAGAAAGTGAAGCTGAACCCTGAAGACCCCAGCTACAGCAGGTACATTGTCGTGGGCACCCACCTCGACAGCAAATAGGAAGGCGAGCTCGTCGACTTTCTCCGTGAGAATCGGGATATTTTTGCATGGACCCCAAAGGACATGCCGGGTATCCCGAGAATGTACGTCGAACACAAACTCCATGTCCGCAAGGACGCCAAGCCTGTGCGCCAACCGCTGCGACGTTTTTCCAAAGAGAAGAGAAGGACCATCGGTGAAAAGGTCGCCAAGCTTTTGGCGGTCGGCTTCATCATGGAAGTGTTTCACCCCGAGTGGCTGGCCAACCCAGTCCTCATCCTGAAGAGGAAGAAGACCTAGTGCATGTGTATTGACTACACCATCCTGAACAAGGCCTGCCCCAAAGATCCATTCGCCCTCCCGCGAAATGGCCAAGTCATCGACTCCACCGCCGGGTGCGAGCTCCTGTCCTTCCTGGATGCTTACTACGGCTATCATCAGATCAAGCTGGACCCGGCCGACGCCCTGAAGACGTCCTTCATCACGCCCTTTGGGGCGTATTGCTACATCACCACGTCGTTCGGCTTGAAGAATGCCGGCGCCACCTTCCAACGCTGCATGCAGAAATGCTTGTTGCCGCAACTCGGCCACAACATCCAAGTTTGTGTGGACGACATCGTGGTGAAGACCAAGTAGCACCTCACGCTCCTCGACGATCTGAAGGAAACCTTCACCAACCCGCGTGAGTATAAGGTCAAGCTCAACCCGGAAAAATGCGTTTTCGTCGTCCCGGCTGGAAAGCTACTCGGTTTCCTTGTCTCGGAGCACGACATTGAGGCAAACCCGGAGAAGATCAAGGCCATCGAGTGCATGCGCAAGCCGGCTCAGCTGCGCGATGTCCATAAGTTCACCGGATGCTTGGCCTTGGTAAGCCGGTTTCTCTGCCGGCTAGGCGAGAGGTCCTTGCCCTTGTACCAGCTGATGAAGAAGACGCCGCCGTTCGAATGGAGCGACCCGGCGGACGAGGCTTTCCGGGAACTCAAGCGCATGCTCTCCACCGCACCGGTCCTGGCCGCGCCAACCAAGAAGGAGCCGCTTTTGCTCTACATCACCGCAACCTCGTGGTCAGTCAGCACGGTGATGGTGGTCGAGCGACTAGAGAAGGGCAATATCCAAGCCGTCCAGCATCCTGTCTACTACCTGAGTGAGGTGCTCTCCGCCTTCAAGCAGAACTACCTGCACTACCAGAAGATGTGTTACGGCGTGTACTTCACCACCAAGAAGTTGAAGCAGTATTTTCAAGAGCACGTCGTCACCGTGGTCAGCACGGCCCCCCTCGGCAAGATCATCGGGTGCCGGGATAACTCTGGCCAGGTCGCCAAGTGAGCGCTTGAGCTAGCCACTCACACCATCATCTACAAGCCCCGCACCACGATCAAGTCCCAAGCACTGGCCGACTTCCTCGTCGAATGGACCGAGACCCAGCACCTACCGCCGCCGCCGGAGTACGCTCTGGCGCATGCACTTTGACGGCTCGAAGATGCGTCACAGCCTAGGGGCCGACATCGTGCTATCCTCCCCGAAGGACGACCGCCTCAAATACGCACTCTAGATCCACTTCACCGCCTCCAACAACATTATAGAGTACCAAGCACTTGTTCATGGCCTCCGGCTCGCCAATGAACTCGGCATCTAGCGCATCCTATGCTATGGTGACTCAAATCTGGTGGTGCAGCAATGCTCCAGCGAATGGGACGCCTGCGACCCCAACATAGCGAGCTACCGCTTCCTTGTCCTGAAGCTGTCTGGGCTGTTCGCGCGCTGCGAGTTTCTCCACGTCCCGCGCACGGAAAACAAGGCGACCGACATGCTCGCAAAGATCGCCTTGTCTCGGCAATCAATCCGTCCGTCGTCTCCCTTGAGCACCTACGCAAGTCGTCCGTCAAGCCATCTCCGGACTCCGAGTCCATCTATGTCTCGGACGCCCCGGCCGCGCCTCAACCCGGCCCGGGGACTGCTGAACCCGGCCCGGGGGCTGCTGTTGTCGACCCGGCCGCCACCGTCCCCGACCCAGGGACTGCTGCTGTCGACCCGGCCACCGCCGTTCCCAACCCGGGGGCCGCTGATCCTGGCTTGGGGGACAACATCCTGGACCCCGCCATAGTGGCCATCCTCGCTATGGTGACGGCGCTGTCATGGGCCCTGCCCATCTCAGAGTTTCTGGAGAACGGAGTTCTCCCCATGGACGAGACCGAGGCCCGGCAGGTGTAGCGCCGGGCGTCCGCCTACAACATCATCAACAGCAAGCTCGTCAAACCCACCTCCACCGGCGTGTTCCAGCGCTGCATCGAGCAAGACAAGGGCATTGAGATCCTCCTCGTCATACACCAGGGCGAGTGCAGGCACCACGTTGCCTCACGGTCCCTGGTGGCCAAGGCCTTCCGCCATGGTTTCTACTGGCCCACAGCCCTCCAAGACACCGAGTCACTCATCCTCAAGTGCGAAGGATGCCAGCGCTTCAGCAAGCGCAGCCACCAGCCGACTTCAGCACTCCGGACCATCCTGGTTGCCTGACCCTTCGTGGTCTGGGGACTCGACATAGTGGGACCTTTCAACACCGCTCAAGGCAGCATGACGCATTTGCTGGTGGCAGTGGACAAGTTCACCAAATGGATCGAAGCAAGGCCAATCAAGAAGCTGGATGGGCCAACGGCCGTTCGATTCATCAAGGACATCACGGTGCGCTACGGCATGCCAAACAACATCATCATGGACAACGACACCATCTTCGCCAAGGGCACGCTCGCGCGGTACTGCTCTGTCTCTAGCGTCCGCCGCGACTTGGCTTCCGTTGCACACTCGTAGTCCAACGGCCATGTCGAGCGGGCCAACAGTCTCATCCTATCTAGCATCAAGCCACGGCTCGTTGAGCCGCTCGTCCGTTCACCCGGCAGCTGGCTTGACGAGCTGCTGGCCGTCCTCTGGAGTCTTCGAACAACGCCAAACCGGTCGACCGGGTTCACCCAGTTCTTCCTCGTCTACGGAGCGGAAGCCATCATCCCGACCGATGTCGAGTTTGACTCGCCGCGTGTCGCGATGTACACCGAAGTCAAAGCCAAAGAAGCCCGAGAAGACGATGTTGACCAGCTCGAAGAAGCACGTCTCCTAGCGCTCAGCGGCTCAGCCATTTATCAGCAAGGCTTGTGGCACTACCACATCAAGAAGATCAAACCCCTAGCGTTTTAGGAGGGAGACCTCGTTCTCCGACTCTTCCAGCAGTAAGCCGGTCAGCACAAGCTGTCCTCCCCGTGGGAGGGCCCCTTCATCATCAGCAAGGCCTTGTGCGATCACAACGCCTACTACCTCATTGACGCCCACAAATCAAACAAGCGCAAGAGAGACACCGTCGGCGAATAAACAACCCGGTCGTGGAACGCGGAACTCCTCCGCCCGTTTAACACTTAGTCATGTGCTCGTATGTATCGCTGCCTTTTATAATCATCTGAAAACTGTGGAGTCCCTGAATGATGCTCGGGGGCTGCCCTTTCTGACCAAACTATTGTGTCTCCTACATTTGTGCATTATTTGCCTCTCCATCAAACCCGGCCACCGGTCCGACTCGCTCGACCCGGGGGCTCGGGGGCTGGCCGGCTTGGTCACCACCCGCCGCCTTACTCAGTGGTTGTCGGCCGGCAAGCATGCAAGGCCAGAGCACCAGCACGCCATGAACACTAAGTTGCTGCCAGCCGGCCCAGTGGGTGTTTTGCTCGCGCTCAACGTCTCGACAGCTAAAATACTGCGCGCTCCTCTCAAAGGCCGAACTCCTTTTCACGGACCGGAGCCTCGGCCGTCAGACTCGCGGGGGGAAGCCCGACAGGGGAAAATCATAGAAAAACGGCTCGAACGACAAAAAGCAAGAACTCAAACAACCACAAAATTTATACATCACAAGTTCAAATTTATGAAGGCCCCAAGGCCAGAATTCATTCCACCAAGAAACCCCAAGTGGGTGGGTGGGTGGACCTACTACCTAACAGAAATTTTTGTGAAGGTAATAAGCAGGCGGCTTCATGCATCTCCTCCGGTGGCCTCCGGGTCCGCTGAGGTGCCAGTGTCCCCTTCCTTGGCGCCCACGTCGTGGTAGACGCCCGTCTCCTCGGAGCTGCCCTTCGGGTCGTCCAGAAGAAGGCCGTAGTCGTCAGCAGGCACGACTCCGCCATCTTCTGCCCACTCCGGGCAGAACTCGTCATGGAAGGCGAACCCGGCGACGTAGCTGGCCCGCACAGCAATCCGGCCGGCCTCCACCTGCAGCTGGCCCTCCAAGCCGACTCGCTGGCCCATCAACGCGTCCAGTGACAGGTCCGGATGCCAAGACATTGCGAACCTGAGTGCCATCTTGGCGCCAGCACGAGCGGCGGAAACACGCCAGTCATGAAGCCGATCCGGCCCCGCCTCCAGCCATTCTGCCAGCCGCGTAAAGCTTTTCGGCGTGACAGAACCCGGCCAGAGGGCCACCGTCATCGCCGCACTGGCTTGAGAGATCCACCCCATTTGGTGGCCCAAGACTCGCAGACGAGCCTTGACGGCGGTCACGATCTCCGAGAAGGTCCAGGCCACCCTCGGATCGCTCCCGGAGCCGACAACCCCTTGTGGGTCATGCTGGAAGAGGGTGGCCTCCTCCGCTAGCTTGCGCGTCTCCGGAAAGGCCCTTGTCAAGAAAAAGAGAAAGTCAGAAAAATTACCAGAGAAAGAAACTGCGGTCCCAGCCCGGCAGAATCCAAGAAAAGCACTTACCGGAGAAGGACTCATCCAAGTGTTGCGCTTCAAGCAATGTACCGTGCCGCTCTAGGGCAAGGGTGCGGTGGCGCTCCTACAGCGACTTCTCCAGCTCGGCGACCTTTGCAAGAGCCGCCTTTAGCTCGGCGTCCTTGGCCTCAGTCGTCTTCTCGGCCTCCTCGCGACGACGGGTTTCCCCCTGCTGGGTCTCCTCCGCCGCGGCCACCAGCGCCTTTAGGCGCTCCACCTCAGCCAGGAGCTGGCCCTTGTTGTTGGCCAGTTTGCCGTGTTGCTAGTCCACCTCTGCAAGGGCCCGCTGCGCCTCCACAACCTTGGCAGCCTCTACCTTCAGGCACTCCACCTCGGCCTCGAGGCGGCCCTTGTCGCCCTCCAGCCACTCCCGCAGCCGGTTGGCTTTGTCAATTGCCTGCCGGGCTCCCGTCACCTCCACCCTCGCCCTTGCCACCTCGGCCCCAAGTCGGCCGGTGTCGGTGACAAGCCGGTCGTTGTGAAGGCCGGCTCAAATCAGCCGGGTCCTCCAAGACAGTACATCAGCTGCAGAAGAAATAGTCAGAAACGAAGACAACAATATAAGATTCGACCCAACTACTACACGGTTGGCCTGAATCTCGGGGGCTACACCTTGTGGGTGCGCTAGCGCGCCCCCACTAAAGAAGAGCACGCAAAAGAATACCTGTCGCGGCATGGAGCTCCTTCTCCTTGGCGGCGAGCTGCCCCTTGAGCTACCGGTGCTTCTCGAGTTGCCGGTTGAAGACGCTAACCCGGTAGGAATCCAATTGCTGCAAGAAGCGACGGTCAACACAAGGACAACAACTTAAGATTCGACCCAACCGCTACCCAGTTGGCTTGGATCTCGGGGGCTACACCCAGTGCGTGCGCTAGCGCGCCCCCACGAAGAAGCAACGGGAAACGAAAAGGCAAAAGGCAAGGAAAAAACTTACGGTCACGGCGCGCTCCAGCTCGCGTGCCTGCTCCACGTTGGCCTGGGCAAAGGCCTAGATCCGGTCCACCCGCCCTCGTAGGCGGCGGGTCACGGCAGCCATCGCCGCCTCCTCCTGGGTCAGAGGCCCGAAGAAGACCTAGCTGGGCCTGCCTCGCATCGGCTGCGACCCAGCGGTCCAGCACGCCCCTTGGCCTGAGCATCAGGGCGCGCACTCCGCTGGCCGCCTCCCCCGCGGCCGGCGCCCTCTACAGCGCACCTTCCGGCGCCATGGCCGGTTTCGTGGCCGAGGCGGCCTGTGGCCCCACCACCATCGACGCCCCACTCGTTGGCGCCTGGGGCGCCCCCTCCAACGCCGTCCGCGGCGCCTCCCTCAAGACGGCGTCGCCGCCGTCTCCGCCCGCCCCCGCCCGCTCGTCCACGTCGGCCCGCGGCGGGGTGCCGTCCTCAAGCACCACGACCTCCTGGTCGAGGTCCATCACGTCCGCATGGCCATCCCGGCCGTGCTCTCCTCCCTATACCGGCACAAAGACCGTCGTCACCGCCACCGTCCCGGCCGGCATCTTCGGCTATGCTGGTCCCTCGCAGGCCCACGCCCACATCGCCGCGGCGTTAACCCAGGCCTGGGTCAACGCTACCTCCAGCTCTGCCATGGCCCGGTTCCGGTCTCGCCATGCCTGGCTTTCAGCGTCGGGTGGGTCCAAACCGAGGTCCGGATCCGCCGCCTCCACTCACTCCTCCTCCTCCTGGTCGACGGTGCTGAACCGGCTCCTCCGGAACGTGGTTGCCCTCATTGGACGCAGCGTTCGCAGCCGCCACCACCAATGGGATCGGCAACCTGAAACAAAAGACAGTAAAAACACAAGAGCCAAGTAGAGCAGCTCGACCACTCGATTCAAGCAAGGAAACTCACCCCGGCACCACCGAAACGGTGGGCATCGCCGCCCTCTCCTGTGGAGCGCCGCGCCTCCTCTTGGCGGGCGGCTTAGCGCCCCCAGCCGTGTCCGCCACTCGTTTTGCGTCCAGGACCCACGGCTTGACGCAATTCTTCCCGTGCGGCGGGCTCGCCGCCGCCGGCCCCCGAGACGACCTGGCTGCGGCCGCGGCTCCTCCACCACCTGCCACCACCACAACAACAACTCGCATCAGCATCGCCAAGACCGTCCCGGAGCCGGCGACTCAAAGAAATGGAGACAAGCTTACCCGCACGGCGGCCCGCGCCCACGTTGGCGGTCGCCCCCTCCCATCCGCCGTGGGCCTCGGGCACCTCCGAGACAGCACGGGCCACCTGCGTCCGCGGCCGGTCATAAGGATGCTGAATGGCATTCAGAAGAATCTCCTACGTCGTGTCAGGACGAAAAAGAAGATGAGTACCAGCAAAGTATGGAGACCAGGGATTCACCGCGGGCGCCGGGTTCGCCTAGCTATACGGAGACTTCCCGAACTCCCAGTCGTCCCGCGGGTTGGCCTTGGAGATGTCGTTGACCCGGAGGGCGACCACAAGTTCGACATGCGGGTGGGGTCTTGAAGCCCCGTCATCTCGCCAATGAGATGGTGGCGCTGCTGCAGCGGCAGCACTCGGCGCCTGATGAAGGCATTGATGAGGTCAGAGACGGTGAGCCCTTCCTGCTCCTTCATCACCGACACCCGTTTGCACATGTTGAGCACCTCCTACGACGGGTCTTTGGGGTAATAATCCTAGTTCTTCTTCTCCTTCGGCGGCAAGTTGATGTGGTCCGCACCGAGGTTGTGGACATAGAAGAAGGAATTTTTCCATTTCTTGGCAGAATCCTCCAGTGGCATCTTCGGGCAGTGAGCGCCCGACCGCTTAAAGATGACAGCGGCCCCGCACTCAGACATCTCCCCGGCCCTCGGGCGCTATTGCTTCAAGGAGAAGAAGAGCACCCAGAGGTCGATCGAAGGCTCGACCCCCCCAGGTACCCCTCATAGAGGGTAACGAAGTCGGAGAGTTGCACGATGGCGCCGATGCCAAGATGGTGGGGCTGGAGCCCGAAGAACTCCAGAAAGTCGTTGAAGAAGGTGCTCGCCGAAAGCCCAAACCCGCGCTTGAAGTGTGGATAGAAGACTACGCGTTCCGTGCCCTCTGGCCGCGGCTCTCGTTCGCCCTGCGGCAGGCGCACAACAACCTCCGTCTCCCCCGGCAAGCGCCTAGAAGTGCGAAAATAGGCGATATCATCGGGGGTGACGATCGAGCCCATCCATGAACCCGACGGCAGCGCCATGGATGAAGGCGAAAGAGGGAGAGGAAGAAGATGGCGACGAAGCTCTTCTCGAGGCAGCGGGCATCGCGGTGCACGGCGGTCGCAAGATGAAGAGGAAGTAAGAAGAAGAAGGGAGCGCGTGCGAGTATGACTTCCGCGGCCCCCTCCCCCAATTTATATCCCACAAGTCGAAACATGGGGAAGTGGATCGTTTGCGCTCGCCCCTCCCACTTCCCCACAATAACTGCGCACGTACGCGTGCAGTAACTGCATCGAGAATGGCAACCGGCCCGTGGACGACGCAATAAATCCGCGCGCGTCGGCCGAGGGCGCCCGGCCGCGGGCCCCAGTGCGTAGCCCCATCCTATCGCGCGCGTGGCCTGTCAGGCCTCTACAGCTTCCGGGCGCCATGTGGCATCTGCGCGAAGTTCAAAACATCACCCCAAGATTCAACGGACTCTTCGGTTTCCGGCCCCTGCCGGGGTGCTGCGATCCAGCTTCCGGAAGCCGGCACATAGTGGGTGTTGCCGGACCCAGCGGCCGCGAAATTCACCTCCTCAAGGGGGGAACTGCGATGGCCCTCCCATCCGAATACGGCGGACCTTCACAACATCGGGGAATACTGTCGGGGGGATTGACCCCAGGCAGGCAACTAAACCCGGATCCTTTTCAAAAACAAACGGGGCCAACAACGCCCCTTGAGTCAGCTCATGCTTGGCCGGGTCGCTTGACCCGGCCAAGTCCCTCAACCC
Source organism: Triticum urartu (assembly GCF_003073215.2). Lineage (NCBI taxonomy): Eukaryota > Viridiplantae > Streptophyta > Magnoliopsida > Poales > Poaceae > Triticum > Triticum urartu. The sequence continues at coordinate 219,337,799 of NC_053024.1, read as the reverse complement.
GGCCGAACTCCGCAACCTGGCCGGACTCCTCGACTCGGCCCCAACAACTAGCTCAAGACGGCCGAACCCTAGCCCCCTCCGATGTCTATATAGACCAGAGGGTTTAGTCCGTAGTCACGATCATAATCATGCAGGCTAGACTTCTAGGGTTTTAGCCATTACGATCTCATGGCAGATCAACTCTTGTAACCCCCATACTCATCAATATCAATCAAGCAGGACGTAGGGTATTACCTCCATCAAGAGGGCCCGAACCTGGGTAAAACTCTATTTCCCTTGTCTCCTGTTACCATCAACCTTAGACGCACAATTTGGGACCCCCTACCCGAGATCCGCCGGTTTTGACACTGACATTGGTGCTTTCATTGAGAGTTCCACTGTGTCGCCGTCAGAAGGTTTGATGGCTCCATCCATCATCTGCAACAATGCTACCCTAGGGGAGGATTTTCTCCCCGGCCAGATCTTCGTATTCGGTGCCTTCGCACTGCGGGCCAACTCGCTTGGCCATCTAGAGCAGATCGACAGCTACGCCCCAGGACACCAGATTAGTTTTGGAAATCTGGATTATGTCGCTGATATCCGAGGAGACTTGATCTTCCAAGGATTCAAGACCCCAACTTCCGCTCTGGCCTTAGAGCCGGAGCTCCTCGCTAGGACCGAAGACAGGATTTCTAAACCCGCCACACTATCTGTGGCCACTAGGCCCAGTACGGGAGAGCCGGAGGAAGCAGTGTCGCCGGCAACCATCACAAAGCTGGACCCTTCCTCGGATACTGGCTCCAAACTCTCGGAGTCAGCGTCTTGTGAGTTTGGTCGAGAAATTCCCTTCCCACCATACTCCACGGATTCGTTTCTTCCTCAACAAACCTCGCCTTTAAGCGAGGCTCTGGACATGATGCGATCCCTCGTGATTACAGAGGAGCAACGTCCGAACTACGCCCATCCCGGACTAGGGGCTGAGAGCGGGGAACTTTACGTCCCACCCACCACCCACTTCATCGCCACAGTTGAGGACTTAACAGAGATGATCGATTACGGCTCTGAAGACATCGACGGTATGGACGACGATGCCGGAGAGGAGCAAGCTGAAAACCTGCCGTTTACCAAACGCTGGAAGGCCACCTCTTTGTATGACATGTACATGGTGAATACACCCAAGAAGGGTGACAGTGATAATGAGAAAAATCCAGTAGAGGATGAACCTCTCGAGATATAACCAAAGTGCCGATGGCGCCGCTCTAAATCATGTCGCAGAAAAGACAGTGATACCGGCACGAGGGACAACAACACTCCGGATGATGCCGAAGACCAAGAAAACCCTGTCGAGCAAAACTCCGAACAAGACGATCGGGAGGATTGGCAACTTAGCCCTGATGAACATGTTGCAAACGAAGACTCGGAGGATAGTAATTACCTTCCGCCCTCCGAGGATGAGATGAGCCTCGGCGACGAAGACTTTTATCGTGCCTGAGGAACCTCTCGAGCAGGAGCGCTTTAAGCAATGGCTAATACCCACTGCAAGGAGCCTGAAAAAGAAATAGCAGCAGCTTCAAGCTGATCAGGATCTACTCAACAAAAGATGGACTAATGTCCTGGCAGCCGAGGAATACGGCCTCGTGCGCCCAACCAAAAGTTACCCGAAGCACAAATTGCTACCTAAATTCGATGACGAGGCATAGGAGCCCGTACCATCAGCGCGTAATGTGGCTGATCGGCTAGCACATGGCCAGGAAAATGCGGCAACTCAAGCCGAACATAATCATTCAGGGATACAAATATGGCCTGCGACATGACCTGAAGAATAAACAAGGTCTGGCCGGATCGATCTACGGATCGCGAGGGCGTGCCCCGATGCGCGACAACGGCTATCAAGCCGAACATGACAAGCACAATTACGTCTGGGCCGAAAACCGCAGACGGACTCCATCCGGACTACGTCGCAATCTAGCCCGATATAGAGATGCCGCACACCCCCTTTGCTTCGCTGATGAAGTAATGGAGCACGAATTCCCAGAAGGGTGTAAACCCGTGAACATCTAATCATATGATGGGACAACAGACCCCGTGGTATGGATCAAAGATTTTCTTCTCCATATTCTTATGGCCTGCGGTGATGATCTTCATGCCATCAAATACCTCCCAGTAAAACTCAAGGGGCCAGCTCAAAACTGGTTGAACAGCGTGCTCGAAAATTCCATTGGCAGCTGGGAGGACTTGGAAGACGCCTTCCGCGATAATTTCCAAGGTAAATATGCCCGGCCTCCGGATGCCGATGACCTAAGTCACATTATCCAGCAGTCGGGGGAGTCAACCAGGAAGCTCTAGACTAGGTTCTTAATTAAAAAGAACCAACTTGTCGATTGTCCGGACGCCCAAGCCCTTGCGGCCTTTAAACATAGCGTCTGAGAAGAGTGGCTCGCCTGCCACCTCGGTCAAGAAAAACCAAAATCCATGGCAGCCCTTACCTCTCTGATGACCAGCTTTTGCGTGGGCGAAGACAGCTGCCTCGCTCATAGAAGCAACAACACCAGTGATCCGGGCACTTCCAAAGTTCGAGACGGCAACGGCGAGCCACGAAGCAATAAACACAAGCATCGAAATAATAATGAAGGAACACAAGACATGGCAGTCAACGCCGGATTCAGCGGCTCCAAACCCGGTCAATGGAAAAAGCCATTCAAGGCAAACAGAGACGGACCATCCAATGTAGATAAGATACAGGATCAGCCCTGCCAAATTCATGTCACCCCCGATAAACCAGCCAATCATACCAACAGAAGTTGTTGGGTCTTCAAACAAGCCGGCAAGCTTAATGCCAAACACAAGGGGAAGGGGCCGCCTAGTGACAGCGACGAAGAAGAGACTCAACAACCGAACACCGGGGGTCAGAAGCAATTTCCCCCCGAAGTAAAAGCTGTAAACATGGTATACGTGACGCACATCCCTACAGGGAAGCACAAACATGCACTACGGGACGCCTATGGCATAGAGCCGGTCGCCCCAAAATTTAGCCAATGGGCGGCCTGCCCGATCACTTTTGATCACAAAGACCACCCAGCCAGTATCCGTCACGAAGGTTTGGCAGCTCTAGTCCTCGACCCAATTATCGACGGGTTCCATCTCACGAAAGTCCTTATGGACGGCGGCAGTAGCCTTAATCTACTCTACAAAGACACTGTCCGCAAAGCTGGAATTGATCCTTCAAGAATCAAGCCCACCACAACTACCTTCATGGGAACAGTACCCGGCATAGAAGCTCCTGCACGGGTTCAATTACATTGGAAGTCGTTTTCGGCTCACCGAACAACTTCTCAAGCGAAGGCTTGACCTTCGATATTGTCTCGTTCTCCAGTAGCTACCATGCGCTGCTCGGGCGTACCGCTTTTGCTTGTTTTAATGCGGTCCCACACTTTGCTTATCTAATGCCTAAGATGCCTGGTCCACGCGGCGTCATCACGATAAACGGAAACACGGAACCTCTCTCCGAACAGAAGAGCATACTATGGCTACCGCAGCCAAAGCACAAAGCGGCCTCATCAAGCCGCATATCTCATCGGCCATCAAGCCGCCGGTCTCTATTAAATAGGACCGATCAATCTCACAGCTGGATTAGCAGTTCGGACTCCGTCGTTCGCCTCATATAGAGGCGAATTTTGTATCGCGCATACATAATTATGCACTTAAAACACCTTAGTCATCGGCGGAGACACAATTCGGACAGGCCTACAATACGGTCCGCAATCCCATATCCTTCCCCCTTTTTCTAACTATTTTCTATCTTTTACGACAGGTGACTCAAAGCCTGGTCATCTCGTAGACTCTTCCTGAGTTTGGCTTCGTATAGATAACCAAAGGCTATTCCTGCCAAGGAGTTCTTTCGCCAAGGCAAGGCAACGTAGACGTGCGACAGGAGGTCCAAATATTTTTTTGTAGACCACACTCTTTATTTCAAACCTGTAAAGTGCCTTTTCCCTCAGCCTTCGACCCCCAGCATGTTAAATAGTCCGGGTAGTGGCGTTCTAATCTGAAAGATTGTGTTTGACGTGTCAATCATATTCCAGTGAACATAGTCCGTATTCAGTATTTGCTTTTTCTAAGAACTAAATTGTGCTTCTTCTGTTGTTTCACGCACGCACCCGACACAAATTGCCAGGGGTTCGATATGGCAACATATGAGTCGCCGACAAGTCCGAACAGCTCTATAGCATACTTCAGCGTCACGAGTTTGGCCTTATATGCATCAACTCCGAATCATGTCTTTGGTCAATAGTTGGGTTTCCCGGCTCCTGTGCTTACTACCTTACGTTCTGCCCTATCGGCTAAGGTAGTAAAGGGAGAACTAATGCAATTGTGTTTCCGGTTCATCCGGTCAAGCACCTCGGTAGAGAAAGCCGAAAACTGACTGTCATGATGCGGCGAGACACTACAAAAAAAAGACACATCTGTGACATTTTGGGCCAAACGATTTTTTTCTGTCATACATATGACACTTCTATGATGATAATTGTCACAAAACACGGTATCATCATAGATGTGGTGGGCTCCTACTTCTATGACAAAAAATCATGAGAGAAAATGGGTTTTTCGTCCTGGGCGGGCCGGAGACGCAGCTGCGTGACATTCTTTGGGTCGTCCATGATGGGAAAAACCATGGTAGAAGCGAGGGCGAGGAAAATTTCGGGGAGTTCCCGGTTACGGTGGGAGGTCGGGGGCCGAGCGATGCGCGTTTCTCTCTTACACGTACGCGCATGTGTGCGAGGCGTTGGCTCTAACTAAACCCGAGCGAGGCGTTGGGCTCTAACTGAACCCGAGCGATTGCACTGTAGGCTATGCGTTACTGAACCCGAGCGATCGATCGATGGTTGTTAACTGAACCCGATCGAGCGATTCCTTCGCTACTGCTGCTAACTGAATTCGATCGATGCTGCCTCTAGGATGAAGAGTGAGCGTTGGGGGGTGGATGAACAATGAGCGGTGTCGTTGCGTCTGGATGAACAGGACCCCGTGGTGTGGTGGAGGGCTGGATGAACAGTAGACGGTGGAGGGGTGCCCGTGGAGGGTGGTTGAACAGGACCCCGTGGTGTGGAGGGCTGGATGAACAGTAGACGGTGGAGGGGTGCCCGTGGAGGGGTGGTTGAACAGTAGCGAGTGGAGTAGCACGCGGTGGAGGCTGGATGAACAGGAGCCTGTGGAGGCTGGAGGAGGTCGACGGTGGAGATGAACAGTATCCCGTGGAGTCCTGTTTTGCGGTATGCCACACCCCTCCTGATGAACAGGACCACTGTTTCGACCATAGGAGGTCCGTTTCGTCCGTTTTGCGGTACGCCACACCCCTCCCGATCAATAGGACCCCCGTTTCGACCGTAGGAGGTCCGTTTCGCGGTACGCCACACCCCTCCCGATCAACAGGACCCCCGTTTCGACCGTAGGAGGTCCGTTCCTTCGTTTTGCGGTACGCCAGACCCCTCCCGATCAACAGGACCCTGTTTAGAACGTAGGAGGTATGTTTCCTCCGTTGTGCGGTACGCCAGGCCTCGTTTCCATCGCCTGTTCCGTCCAAGCCCTCCTGATGAACATGACCACGCATTCCGTTCCGACCCAGCCGGTTGGCTCCCACGCGTTCCGTTGCCTCCCGATGAACACGACGCATTCCGTTGCCTCCCCATGAACACGACGCATTTCGTTGCCTCCCCTTTGAACACGACGACGACGATGTTTCTCTGTTCCGACCCAACCATGTACACGAGCCCTGGCCGTACGTATGCACGAGTAGGCATTCGAGACCCCGCCCGTATGTACACATACGTGGCCATATTTTCATTCTTGCACCCTGGCCGCTGTACGTACGTGTACATGCTACGTGCGCGCCTCTACTACGACACGTACGCGCCTCTACTACGACACGTGCGTGCCTCTACATCCACCAGTATATATGTACGTACACGTTCGCGACCAGAATGACAAGGGTACGTATGCTTTGAACAGGTGGGTCCTGACTGTCAGGCACTTCCTTGCCTGCGAAGATGTAGCTGGTGGGTCCCAGCAATCCGGGGGGCGAATCGTTTTTTTTGCCCGAACGCACTTCCTTGTGTGCGAAGATGTAGCTGGTGGGTCCCAACATTCAGGGGCAAATGTTTTTTCGTGAAATACGGTGGCCCGTCCGATGGGTCCCCGCTGTCAGGTGGAGGAATAATTATTTTGCTCGTAATAAGGAGGCACTTCCTTGCTGCAGCCGTGGACCCAGTTGTCAGCCTCTCCACGTACAGTCCACGTCCGATGGAAGCCCTTCCTTGACCACGTTGACCACGCCGCGCCGAGAGCACCAGGGCGGTGGACGACGGCGAGTCCTAGGAAGGGGACGACGTGGAGCCGGAGAAGACGCGGCAGTGGATGCCCATGGATAGAGGAATATGAGGGTTCACTGGTTCGCTGCGGTGTGAGGCTGCCATCGCCGCAGAATAACAGGGGGTGTCTGTCGTTGACCACGTTGACAAGGCCGTGCCGAGAGCACCAGGACGGTGGACGATGGCAAGGCCTTGGAAGGGAACGACACGGAGGTAGGGAAGACTCGGCAGTTGTTTCCCACGCGGAGGGGAGTACGACTGTACGAGGGTTTACTGGTTCGTCTGCCATCGCTGGAGAATAACAGCAGGTGTGGGTGAGTAGAGGGATGGCTAGGCCAGCGATGGGAGTACAGTGGGGCGGTGAGGCCTGCTTGGCAGCACAGCCTGCCGCGGGGAGGAGGGAGCAGGCAGTCCCGCTGGCGCTTGTTTGAGCGGCTGGAGCAGGAAGAGTAGAGATTGAAGAAGCACGACGGCCGTTCGATGGACATCCAACACTCACTGCTTGTGCGTCAACCTTTTTTTAGGAAAGCGTCAAATCTGTGGAAAACAGCATACATCCCATCTGCCATTATTTCTAATAATTTACAGCCCATTTGCTAATTCTTAAGGTTTTTTGGAGCCCATATTATTTTTGTTAGCATTACAATTACAACCCATATTGTGGCCACGGTTAAAAAATTATACGAAATTTTGCATATTTCGGTGCGGTCCGAACTGTTTTTAATCCCGAAATTTCCACTCACATTCAAACTGATTTTAAAAATAAATGTATATCAGTATAAAATCCAACAAATTCTCCACGCATAAAAATTAATGTAATTTAAAGTCTTGAAATGAAAAAAAGATATTCGAAACTAATTGCCGGTTTGATGTGTTTTAAGAATGTACAGCCCATTTCTCATTACTGATGTGCCATTTTCTTGGCCAGCCGAATGAAAGCTCTCCTCGTCTTGAAAGATTTGCAGCCCAACAGGCCTAACAAAGCGACTTACTTGGCAAATCACAAAAAAACTGGGCTGTGGCCGTGGACCCAGCTGTCAGCCTCTCCATGTACAATACTCTTCCGATGGAAGTCGTTCCTTGACCATGTTGACCACGCCGCGCAGAGAGCACCACGGCGGTGGACGACGGCGAGGCCTAGGAAGGGGACGCCGCGGAGACGGGAAAGACGCGGCAGTGGAAGCCCGCGCGGAGAGGAGTACGAGGGTTCACTGGTTCGGCTGCGGTGTGAGGCTGCCGTCGCCGCAAGGCCTGGCCAGTGGTGGGAATAGTAGGGGCGGTGAGGCCTCCGTGGTAGCACAGCCGGCCGCGTGAGGCAGGAGCATGCGGCACGACCGGCGCTGCTTTGGGCACCTGGAGCAAGAAGACCAGAGGTTGAAGAAGCACTACGGCTGTTGGATGGACATCGTACGGTCACTGGAGCTAGAATCGTTCATATTGACTAAGTTGACAATGCCCTTTGTCCCGGTCAACTTAGTAGGCCCACAAGTCAGCCTCCCACTAAGGTGGGTCCCAGCTAGCCGGGGGAGTATTCATTTTTTTGTGCGTAATAAGGAGAAACTTCCGGTGGGTCCGAGCTGACAGCGGGGCAAACGTTTTTTTTTCGAAATACGGTGGCCCGTCAGGTGGGTCCCAGCAGTCAGGGGCAAACGTTTTTTCGCAAAATATGGTGGCCCGTCCAGTGGGTCCCTGCTGTTAGTTGGAGGAATCATTATTTTCCGTGTAATAAGGAGGCACTTACTTGCTGCGGCCATAGACCTAGCTGAGACTCTCCACGTACAGTATACTTCTGATGGAAGTCGTTCCTTGACCACGTTGACTTCGCGGCGTTCCATTGCAACCATGCGTCCATGGGCGTGGTGCGTCCCCACTGTCTTCCTGTCATGTACAATCATCTTCCGATGACTCTCGGTTGTTGACCACGTTGACCACACCATGCTGAGCGCACCCAGACTGGAACGACCCAGAGATGGGGAAGATGGGGCAGTGGAGTCACAGATGGAGAGGAGTGGGAAACTTCACTGGTTTGGGTGCGCGGCAGCACAGCCGCGGTGCCACCCACGGGAGACAGGAGCAAGAACAGAGGTTGACGGAGCACGGCTGTTGGATTAACATCCCACGGTCCAGCTGCTAGAATCATTTGTTGATTAAGTTGACAAAGCCGTGCGTACACGTCCTCTTAGTAGGCCCACAAGTCAGTCAGAAAATCTGACGGGTCCCAGCTATCAACGGCATGAATCATTTTTTCACAAAACAAGGAGGCACTTCCTTCCGTGCGAAGATACAGCCGGTGGGTCCCAGCTGGAGGAAACATTTTTTCCAGCTTAATAAGGAGGAACTTTCCTTGCGTGCGACCATGGACCTTGTGGGTCCCAGCCGTCAGGCTCTCCACATACAGTCCTCTTCCGATGACTCTCGTTTGTTGACCACGCCGCACCGAACGCAGCGAGGCGGTGGACGACGGCGAGGCCCGGGATGGGAACGACTCGGAGATGTGAAATCGCAGCAGTGAGTCGCAGATTGAGAGGAGGAGAAGGGTTATGAGTGGTTCTGTTGCGGTGTGGGGTTTTAGTCTGTGGAGAATAACAGGAGGTGCTGAGGAGTGGAGGGATAGCCTGGCCGGCGGTGGGGTAGCGCTTCGCAACGATGCGTGCTAAGCAGAGCCGCTAGCCGCCGGAGGTCGGACCAGGCGGTCCCCGCGACGCTGGAGGAAGAAGACGAGAGATTGAAGGTGCATGCGGGCCGTTGGAAATAAATCCAATGGCTGTGGATGACACAATCATTTGTTAACCAAGTTGACAACGCCCTGCGTAGGCATCGACCTATTGGCCCACATGTCAGCCTGTAAAAATGTGGCATATATTTAACCCATGTTTTCTAGAATGTACAGTCCATTTGCTGGGTTGGGTGAACAAATAATTTCGCGTCAATCAGGCCCATTTATATTTTCTAAGAAATCCCAGCCCATTTGCACTTCCTTGAAATTCACGTATTAGGTGGGCTTGTTATATATATATATATAATGTTATGTTAGAAGGAGCAATTAATATGAAAGAATAAACCAGAGAGGCACATTATATATATATATAATTAATAAATTAGCGAGTTATTTCTCAAAATAAAAATGAGCGCGTTATTATTAAATTGGCCCGTAAAATCTTCGCAAGCTTTTGTACGCAATCACTAGGATTTTCCTTGCCTGTGAGTCAAAAACAACCAGGATTTTCCTTGCCAACTTCCGTTAAACATTTACTTTTATAAGTTAATAACATGTGCGATGTTTTTATAATGTATATATAAGTCTCTATAAAATATACGATAATAGTAATAATATAAATCTTTCCCTAATAATAAAGCACGGATTGACTCTTTGGGTTCACCGTGACAATACGCTTCTTTCCCTGAATTTACGCTTTCAGTTTTTTTCCGTTAGTTTTGATCGATAGTCCGTCCAATTGCTGTGAGGCGGTACTAAAAACTTTTTCCATCCAATTGGTCCACGTCCACATTCTCTTATTGGGCCTGCACTCATGTTTGGGCCTGCATGCACGCTTCTATATCTGTACCTTACCTGATTTTCACACATGTACTCGGAGTAATCCCACCTCGATTGCTTACATGAAAGTCTACTAGTTTTATATACCTAGGAAAATTGCATATCAACAACGAGCCTCTTGAATCAACAAACACAGAATGAGAACGAAGGGAAATTTTACAACAAAATGGCAGTCCGGCGCAAAGCTGTTCAGTCCGGTGATTGCCGGGGTGAGGAAGCGGAGGCGCAGCGCGTCGACGCCTGCGACGCAGCCTGTTCCACACGCTGGCCACCTCTACACCACGCACGACATCGACACGAGCGCGGCGGCAGGGTGGCTTGAGGCTCATGGTGGACCGGATCCAGCGAGGGGAAGGTCGGATCCGTCGGCTTGGAGAGGGAGGTGTGGAGGAGCACGCAGGACAGAGGGCAGAGGAGGATGGAGGCGGAATGCCGAGGTCGGGCTGTGGACTCGGAGTGGAGGAGCCACGGAGAGGCCCGGAAGCCAGCATGATAGCCACGAGAGCGAGATGGGCCTGGCCATGCTCGGCGGTCGTCAGCCGACTTCGTGTTTCTCTACAGATGATCCCTGACCACTTGCTGCCCAGGGTCGGCTACATGATGTTATCTCAGTTTGCTTGGTAGTTTCATTCTTGCTTAAGATTAGACCTAGCCGTGTAAATGCAGATGGACATTGGAGGTACAGTGTTGGCACTGACGACTTGGATAAAAATATTTTTGTATGCACTCCGAGTGGGTCAGTCTATATACACTTAAATTTTCACATTCAGTTTCCTTCAGTTAGACGACAGCAAGGAGATAATGCACTCCTTTTTTCTGAAAAAATATCATAAGGGACATCTTTTGGAAGAATGACGAGCCATGTTGGCCGTAGTTGGAGTGAAAGAATTACAACTTTTTGGTGCCAAATAATCAAATATAGCACTGGTTCGGAAAAAAACTGAAACCATGAGAAATGTTGTTGTTGGATGTCAGTGCGTATCATATATCCTCTTGGCCATGCCGGTCATAACAGCAACAACTTTCTTCAGGCTGGCGATGCTCATATTGTCAATCATTCTCACTGTGGTGCCTGAGACAAACACTCCGAAGGCAGTTTGGTAATTTATGATGTTATTACACCGGAGCACATGTAATGACAGACCCGGTAAAGACGAATAGAACGTAAGTGTGTGCCATATTTTTTCCTGTTGCAATGCACGGGCCCTTTTGCTAGTATATATAATGTGGTTTGAAGGGAAAACATAAATTGTACACATCATTACTTATATAAGAATCCCGCGTTTTATACCGCACAGTAGGCATACTAACAAGTTCACACACAAATACAGCAGAAAAGGTAAACATTCATATCAAACTTAGGTTCACAGGACACGTTCATATTCATAGCAAACATTCACTATCAACAACTCAAAAGATTCATATATATATACACAAGCTCAGCATATCTATGCATCCAAATGATTGATAGATCACACGATAATATTCATACATAATTCACAAAAAGATTCAGATATACACATGTTCAGTATGTTTATGCATCCAAATGATTGAGATCACAGCCGATATGATTCATGGACGAAATTTAATTACCTAGGGTACAGACTGGTAAATGGTGTTCAATCGGAGGTACTTCTTGCTAAAATTAGTTCTTGTACGAGTAAACTTTCGAGTACATAAGAGGTAGCACAGACAATCTGGACTTTGCTTGTAGGTTTATCCTCAAATAGTGGCCTCGTGCCGAGGGAGTTTTGAGCAACTTGGCCACTACTTTCATCCAACAAGTTTACTGGTTCATCTTGGTCCTGTACCTCGCAAAAATTCTACATTGCAGACGAGAAAGGAGGCGGTTGAGAAAATGAACCACCCAAATTTTTTGTGCAGTTCAACTGAAATGGAGCATCCTTGGCGTGCAGACTGATTAAGTGCCAGATGAATATACGCGTCAACCAACTTGTCTAGAATCTTTAGACTCCATGCCATATAGTTCACTACCATATGTGCCGATAACCAAAAGGCACAAGTTGGGACCAAAGACTGGACTGCGTTTTTCTGGGCTATGCACCAAGCAATATTTTTGGCGTTCATTCTCCTAATACTTGGAGTTTGACAATTGGTTGATGCCGGTGGATACTCGAATGAATATAGGCACTTCTTGTCAACATCGATGCTTGTTTGAGTGAACTTTGGAGTACATAGCCGCAGCATAAGTACCTGTCCATCTGATCATTTTGTGCAGTTCTACTGAAATCGCCCGATGTAATGATTTGCCTGCGAGTTCAGGCTCCAAATTACTCCTTTATGAAATTTGCAAACAGTAGCACAATACCAAATTACCAATACATATGACAGGCACAATAATCAGGATATAGACCAGTACCAACCTGTGTGAGGTAGCATATCAATTGCTATTTCCTTTGACTGGAAGCCGAGATAAGCCAAGCGACTGACACAGCAAAGGAAGAAACCGAGCAGAGATTATCGACTGACAGGAAAGGATGGAAGCTGTCGAGGCAATGAAGCACCGAAAGTTTTTGTGCAGTTCCACCAAAATCGAGCATCCCTGTTGGCACATATATTGAGAGAGTGATATTACTATAATAGTGGGACTAGTTGATGAAACGTACACTAACAAATAGAAGCACCCTCATTATCTTAATGGGTAAAGTTAGCATCATAGTAGTCTTGCTTAAAGAGAGGTATTAATTTATTTAATCAGTGCCAATTAGCTGAACTCAACACTCAAAGCATTGCCATTTATCATAGGTTGCAAAACTTTAACGTGCAAAGATAAAGGAGTTTCTCATGATAGTAGCACGATACAAATAGAGATGACACCAAACTAATATGGATGAAGGCCTTAGGCCCGTACCAACCTTAGAAAAAAAAGCTTATTCATGTAGTCCCATAACAGATGATAAAGCACTCATTGGAATCACACAATAGTATACTTTTTATGCACTTCAAATGTATGGTTGAAATCACTCTTGTTTACCAGTGCTAAGATTATATCAAAAGATTATCAAGAACTTCCAGCAGAGTTAAAGCACTGCCTAGGATACAATTCATTGTATTGTCTTGTGTAGTTCCACTAAAATGTATGATTGGCACAACATGATCCCTGTTTGCACAAGTAGGAACAAGGTGAAACATTCATTAGCTTAGTGAGAAAGGATAGGAAGACATTAGCATATTACTCAAACAGTAGCATCAAATTCATGATGGACAATATGCAAAACATTGCCTCATTGAACCAATGGCAATAAATTGCCATGCAAAATAATAGCACTATTATGTAATGACACTAATAATATTCCCTCCCTGCTTCACCACATGATTCACCTCCATAGACAAACATACACATGTACATGATTCATCACAGGGTCCTACTAAAGATTTGTTTAACTCCAACAGGAAAATTAGGCAGTAATAAATTAGTGGTACTTAAGTACTCCTAATTAATTAAGTGAGACAATAGAAGTGTTAGGGCTCCATGGAGGATCGTCTTACATGTAAGGTAGTCCTTGCCGAAGCCCTTGAATGGCCTCGACTGAGGCCTCTAGCTTCAGCAAGATCGCCTTGGCACTGTTTATTCTTCTTCTTCCTCTTCATGATCTGTTTCTTTTTCTCCTCACCATTTGGTGAAACCAAGTACATGATTGACCTTCTAATTCATAATTGGTTTTGTTCGTGAGGGAGTACAATTGTACTAGTAAAAACAACATTATTTTCTCATGGTAGTCGAAAAATAGAGATGAACACCTGCATTAAATATCATTCTTACCTAAAGGAAGGTTATGGCGCAAATATGGATGATGAGGATTGGAACACAGATCTCCCTTTGTGGAGTTCCACCAAAATGAAGCAACTGTTCCATTCGGACATTCCAGTTAAACAACACAAAAGTCACTTCTTTTAAGAAGAGTTTTGTTCAGTGCACCAAAAGGTCACAACAGCAACCGGGCGAATTGGATATCCCTGTTTGCACAAAAAGGAACAGAGGAAACAGTCAGAGTCTCAAACAATTACAGGCAAAAACATTTGGCTAAACTTGTCATGGCTTATAACAGTGTCATAGCTTCATTTTTACCAGGGACATTAGATTAAGAACAACTAAGGTTGTGTTCGGTTCACAGGTTTGGTGCAGGATTTTCATAGGAACACAATTCCTATGGTATTCTTTCCCTTTCAACCGTTCGGAACACGGGAAAGGTGAATAGTGATTCATAGGAAAGCTGGTCTGGTAGTACTGATTCCATAGGATTAGAAACACCCATGCACTGCTCATTTTTTGGGTGGAAGCCCGAGGCAGGCGCTCGTTGCGATGCGTTAGACAGGTTGCTGTGCTGTGTTGCCGGAATAAAAAAATCAACCTATGTGTGGTACATGAGGTGAGGACAAGAGTAGTCACTGTGCAGCTGAATAAACAAATAGCATCTCATACTGCCAAGCATGCTACTCTAAAAAAACAAATCTATACATTTCGTAGTCCATCCAAACACATTCTCTTGAGAGTTTCCTCCGGTTTGCTGTTCCATAATTTTGTACCTACACTCCTTCCCTATTCCTCTATTTTCATCAAGACCTATGTTTTCTGCCCCTTTATTCCGAACGGAGCCTAAATATTTGGTATAAGGGCATGGGATAGTGGGTGCACCAGCAGTCCAGCACCATGTACATAAACACGGGCATAAAGTGGTGATTCATAGTTTGTTGCCCCGAGAAACAAACATCCAAGAAACATATCTGGGTTGGTCCCATATTTGTTCACTCTAGCCACCTACCCCTATGTGTGGACAGAAAATCTAGTCCTGGTCATACCACTGTGTACAGCGTTACCTCTATATTTCCCTTTTCGACCAAGAGACCGGTTGGATGACCAGTCTGTACTAATTTCACCCCGTTTCCTTCCTGTTTGTACCAAGTCCGATGTACATACTAAATTCCCCACCCCCACTTTATTTCTTGTTTGAACCAAGTACTCCCTCCGCCCGGAATTACTTGTCATCAAAATGGATGTGTCTAGAACTAAAATACATCTAGATACATCCATTTCAATGGCAAGTATTTTCGGACGGAGGGAGTACAAGATTCGACTCCATGAAGTAGCTTTACCTCTAACAATAGAAAAAAAATGTGATGTTGGACCATCCGATCGAGAGGGGCTGAGAGGTAGAAAATGATGCACATGCAGCGATGTAGCGAGCTAGGGAAGTAGAGCTAAGGCGGTTTCGAACGAAGATATACCTGAATGTTGTCAGGATGTGTATAGGTGGGTGGCGGGAGGCCGGATCCGCCCACAGGCAACGATGAAGGGATCGGAGAACCTCCCGCGCCGGCGCTCGGCCAGAGATAACGGTGCGGCCGGCAGTGGGTCTCCTCCCTCGCTGTCGACGACGGCCTAAACGCTGCCCCTCCTCCCCTTCACCGGTGGAGGGGGATATGTCCGGATCTGTAACCGGCGGTGAGGATAGAAAGCCAGTGTTTTTTGAAGGGAGAAAGACAACGTTACTACCGCTATCTTGTTTAGATCTGGAGAGGATGAGAGTGTGTGAATAGAGCAACCCTAGCAAGCAAGCGCGGAGACTCCGGCCTATATATACGTAGTGGGGTAGTTTTCCTTTTTCACTCCATTAAAACAATCATTTAAAATTGTGTACTACTACATGCCAGGTCGCAGTTTTTTTAGTTGTTGATTGTTTTTTGAGATAGCTACCCGCTTGTTACAAGTGGTGTTACGGAGTGCCAGGTCGCACTTTGTATCGTTCATGTCTGGTACTACAATTCCCTCCATTAAATGAACAACCAACCCCTCGTAAAAATTGTGAACAAGCCCACGGCTAAAATTAGCGGAAACATGGGTTGCCCCAACATGCACTATTATTTATATTTTCTACTCCCTCCGTTCCTGAATATAAGTCTTTTTTATTAGCCGCACCTAAGAAAAGAATTTTTTATTAGTAGTGAACCCCACATGTCATAGACACAAAAATTGGTTCAGCAAGCCAAAGTGTGTCTAACAATTTTAGCAACTCAGGTCAGGCAAGTGTGGCAAGTGTGGGAAAAATAATGTGGCAACATAAGACAAACATAGTCACAATCCAAACAGCCCCGTAATTTTTTGTGACATGCATGAAAATTTGGTTAGTTAGATTTATAGTCAAAATCTGACAAGGTGCATCAAATCAACACATGCAAGTATCAAAAGGAAAGTCACGGCATGCATGCATGCGTTGTACTCCCTCCGTTTCCAAATATAAGTCTTTTTAGAGATTGCAACAAGTGACTACGTACGAAGCATAATATGTCTACTCCTACATACGAAGTAGCCCATTTGAAATTTGTAAAAAAGACTTATATCGAGTGCAGTGCTTTGATGTGTCGCATTAACTCGTACAAGACTGGGAAATTTGATTACTACAACGCCCTCTCCCTCGCGGACTGAGCTCCGGTGCCTTAACTGCACCTGCCTTTGGCTGCATGACAGGAGGGCTAACCACCTGTTGGGCCCACCTGTCATAGATGCAAAGGCAGGAGCAGTAAGTAGAAGCTTTCGCTACACGCTATCCCTCCCGCACGAGGTGGACGGACATGCATCAGTGGATTCGATACTGTAGAAGTAGGAGTAACATCATTGTTCATCTTGTCGAAGAGGCAAAGATCCAAGTGCAACCCGAACGTGGCTGTTGCGAACGCTCGCGTGGTGCGGTTCCTTGGAGTACTAGCCAGGCTATTGCATGAGACAAAATTGCTATTTTTTAACAATTAAAATCCATTATCCATTGGTTGATACTCATTCTGCATAGGTCCACGCGCTTAGCACCGTTTCCTCCTGGGGTCACCAATGTTTATTTGCTAATTAATAGCATTGCATGCAATGAACTAGCCATTGCAAGTCATTAAAAGCATGCACGCCACTCATCTCTTATTGGTTGATATGTCAAGAAACAAGAAACAAGGTAGAAGTTAATGCACCGCGCCTAAGTGTTTTGGGACTATTTGGTTTTTGTAAGATGACTTACACACCTAGACGGAAGGAGTAGTATAGCCCTGTAAACCGGAATGGAGTATTTGCCTTTCTACAGATTTCAATAAGTGACTAGACTACACCGTGTGTAGTACTCCCTCCCTTCCGGTTTATAGGGCTCAAATCAGAAATCTCATGAACCAAGGCATTTTGCTATTGGAGGAATGTATCTCGTACTTTACAAAACTACCCCAATTAAACTCATGCATTAATTATGTAGTTCTCTCATTTTCCTCTCCGCCTTGGTCGCGGTGCACAGGCGGGACATTTCAAAGCATCCGGGCCCACGTGCCATCCACCAAATCACAGCGAGGTGCTACAGTCGAGACTCACCTGTCACCCTGGTGTGGCCGTCATGACCCGTCATATCACAAAACCCACACCTTTACCAGCAGTGGTAAGGTGGCCTCCAAGTTGGACTGGATGAATCATTTCACTAGAACGCTCATTCAAGCCCTTTCTTCCCTTTCTTGAAGAAAACCTCACTCTAGGCTACTCACTTCTGCCATTTTTCTTCTGTAGCGATGAAGGAAAGGTGGGCGAAAAAGTTATGCTGCTATATTTTCATTCCAAGAATCTTCTTTTTGTGAAGCACCGACCGATTCTCACATCCTATTCTTTTCCCTTTTTCATTGCGATTGTGGTTTCCTTTCGATTGCTTTTTGTTTGTTAGTTCATTGATGGATCCTGGAGCACTAGGCAAAGAGTTGCTGGCGGACAACCCATTGGAGACAGCGATCTCCAGGAAGCGAGCACTGACCAACGAGTTGACCATGTTGGCGGGCCAACCCATGGAGACGAAGAACTCCAAGAAACAAGCACTGGCCAAAGAGTTGAGGACGTTGGCGGACGAACTCCTCAAAGAAAGTTGGAAGAACAGCAAGGGCCCCATCGTGCCTACCCCAGGAACTCTGTTTGCCACCTATGTGAGGCTCAAGACCGAGTTTGAGGAGATAGTCGCCGTTGAGAAGCAGTATTCCCCTGGCAAGGTGATGGCCCCCATCGAGGACGAGGAGATGGCCCCCGGAGGGATGAGATCCCCCGGTGAGCTGCACAAGGTAAAAAATAATGGCTTATTACCATAGTTGTGGTTTTTGATTATTTGCAATGTGCTTGCTAATATGTTAGGGTTGTGCAGGTGCTGGTGGATGTCCTTGATGATTCCGATGTCGTGGCCTGTCCTGTTGGCATTACCCCGGAGATCGATTCCGATGCAGCTGTCCATCCTGTGGACATCGCCCCAGAGATCGATTCTGATGTCACGGTCAGTCCTGTGGACATCGCCCCAGAAATCGATTCCCATGCCGCTGTCCGTGTTGTGGTCATTTCCCGAGAGATCGATGACAAGAAACAGTTGGTCGCGCTAATCCTTCAGGGTAGTTTGCATTGCCCTGTGTTTAATTACCAGAACGATGCGTGTTGTCAAACCATCTTAGGGCTAGTGAACTGTCTTGTGTGGGCGGATCTTGCTAATTTTGTTTGATAGTGAATCATGCGATGAATCATGCGAACCCTCTCCGAGTTATGGAAACAGATGTATCCTCACCATCTTTTGATGTAATATATGGCATGCTTAGATGTAAGTTTGAACTGTTTATCATATCAGCAGAGCTTGTTTGATGATTCTTGGTGTTAGTAGGCTAGCTACTGTGCGTGCTATAGTACTTGCAAAACACTCACCGAAGAGAAACGTTGGGGCTGATGAGCTCGTGGTACGCTTATACTTATCCCTCATCTATCGACCAATAGCCCTAGCTCCTAAAATTGTAGGCTTAGCGATCAATCAGACAATAGTCGACATACATTCAGGCCTCATTTGATTCATAGGGTAGGAAAATCATAGCAAAAGTATAGAGAGCGTGCAACACAAAATCATAGCAGTGCAGAGACGTACTCCCTCCATTCCAAAATAGATGACCAAGGCGGGCTAGTTTGGCCTAGTGGGTTTCAGTGATATGACGTGGTACAGTGCCGTCCAGTCTTCGCGTGTGGTAGAAGTATTGTGGGTACAGTAAGTTTTATTGAAGAAGCGGAATTCAACGAAGTCATGATGGTTCCTTCATCCGAACAACTTACAGTGGGAAAGGTTGGGCCTGTGATACGACCGGGGTAGACCAGGATAATTTTGTGCATGGCAGGTGGACCAGGATGGTCGACGTTCCACATGTCGGCGAATGAAAGTATTCTTTCCGATATAGAGGATGAGCAACGAGTATTCATTGTTTATTTTTGATGAAAGCTATTGTCTCCACTGTTATGACGGAGGAGTGTGAAACACGGCAACCCAGTAAACTCGGCATGTGCACCACTCCCTCCTTCCTCAGGTAATGCCCTGGTTACAGCTTTTTCTCACTTTCTCTCTATCTATTTCCTCTCAAATGTTTTTTACCTTTCTTTTTTTAAGACACAATTGTTTTTTATGCCTTTTTTAGAAAAAAATTTATACCTAGGAGCACGTGTAGAGATGGGCTCTTGCAGAGCCCACTCCTTGACTTTCTCAATGCCTCTCTCTCTGTAACGCCCTCGATGCGGCTATATCTCCCACGTGTCGAAGCATGACGTAGAGGCATAACCGCATTGAAAGCAATGTCGCAAGTGAGGTAATCTTCACACAACCCATGTAATTTAATAAGGGAAAGAGATACATAGTTTGCTTACAATCGCCACTTCACACAATTACATGAATAAAGCATTACATCATACAAATACAATCAAGGTCCGACTACGGAACCTAAATAAAAGAAGAACCCCAAAAGTGACACGGTCCCCGATCGACCCCAACTGGGCTCCACTACTGATAAACTAAAACGAAACAACACAAAGGACAAGATCTTCATCGAGCTCCTCCTGAGCTTGGTTGCATCACCTGCTCGGTAACATCGGCACCTGCAAACTGGTTTTGGAAGTATCTGTGAGCCACAGGAACTCAGCAATCTCGCACCCTCGCGATCAAGACTATTTAAGCTTATGGGTAAGGTAAAAGTATGAGGTGAAGCTGCAGCAAGCGACTAGCATATATGGTGGCTAACATACGCAAATGAGAGCGAGAAGAGAAGGCAAAGCACGTTCGAGAAAGTATGATCAAGAAGTGATCCTAAACGACCTACGTCAAGCATAACTCCAACACCGTGTTCACTTCCCGGACTCCGCCGGAAAGAGAGCATCACGGTTACACAAGTTGTTGATATATTTTAATTAAGGTCAACTTTAGGTTTTCTACAACCGGACGTTAACAAATTCCCATCTGCCCATAACCGCGGGCATGGCTTTTGAAAGTTCAAATCCCTGCAGGGGTGTCCCAACTTAGCCCATCACAAGCTCTCACGGTCAACGAAGGAATAGACCTCCTCCCGAGACATTCCGATCAGACTCGGTATCCCGGTACAACAAGACATTTCGACAGGGTAAAACTAAACCAGCAACACCGCCCGATGCGCCGACATCCTGATGGGAGCTGCACATATCTCATTCTCAGGGCAACACCGGATAGGTCAAGCTACGAGTAAAACCAGCCCTCAAGTTTCCCCGAGGTGGCCCCGCAGGCTGCCCATTTCGGACGAACACTTGGACAAGCACTGGCCCGGGGGGGTTAAAATAAAGATGACCCTCGAGAGAGCGACTCCCAAGGGAAAAGTAGGTGGTGGTGAGGCAAATGGTAAAACCAAGGTTGGGCATTGCTGGAGGAGCTTTACTTAAGGCGAACTGTCAAGGGGTTCCCATTATTACCCAACCGCGTAAGGAATGCAAAATCCGGGAACATAACACCGATATGACGGAAACTAGGGTGGCAAGAGTGGAACAAAACACCAGGCATAAGGCCGAGTCTTCCACCCTTTACCAAGTATATAGATGCATTAATTAAATAAGATATATAGTGATATCCCAACAAGTAAACATGTTCCAACAAGGAACAACACCTCCATGTTCCAATGAGGAACAAACTTCAATCTTCACCTGCAACTAACAACGCTATAAGAGGGGCTGAGCGAAGCGGTAACATAGCCAATCAAGGTGGGTTAGAGGCTTGGTTGAACAAAGTAGGAGGCATGATAAGCAAGTGGTAGGTATCACAGCATAGGCATAGCAAAAGAGCGAGCATCTAGCAAAGCAAAGATAGTAGTGATTTCGAGGGTATGATCATCTTGCCTGAGATCCCGCAAGGAGGAAGAACGAGTCCATGAAGAAGATAAACAGACGTAGTCGAACGGTTCCTCACACACACGACGATATCGAAACCAATCCGAAGAAGCAACATCGGAAAGGAGCAAACGACATAGTAAACAACCAACACATCAACATGGCATGATGCACAATCAAGTATGTTTCATGTCCGGTTTAATGAGGCATGGCATGACAAAGTGCAACAAACAATACTACAAATTAAGTGGAGCTCAATATGCAACTCCATTGCATATTTGTGAAACACCACATGACTTATTTTGTTCTCGCTCGTTTATGTACCCAACAATATTAAATGTTGTAAAACATGGCAAGAGGGTGAAGCAAAGTAAAACTACCTATCTAGTCAAGTTTAAATGAGGCCGGAAGCAACAAACAACAATTCTGGAAACTCCTCATGTGCATGTATTAGGTTTGGTACTGTTCTGCCCTAAACCAAATTTTATAGTTGTTAAACATTCAAAGCAAGTGCACCATGATAAACTAGGAAAAATTCTACCCCATTTACATACAAAGTTTATTTAATTCGGAGCTACGGTTAAATAGTTATGATTTAAAGTATTTTAACATGTTAAAAGAGCAAAATAAAGCAACCATCATTTTAAACATGTTAAACATGATTGAAAGTTGGATATTGTTAAACTAGATGAAAATCTAGTCGTGATACATATATGACATGTTTTATTTGGATGCATGGTTCAAAAGTTATTAGCAGTTTAACATAGGGGCAGTTCTGTAAATATGCAGTGCACTGGTTAAATAGAAAAAACGTTCAGCGAAAAAAAACGTGTCTCGGGCCGAATCTGCCTAGCCCAAACAGCAATAAAAAAAGGAGGCGCTGTGGAGGCCTCACCCATGGGCTTTGGCCCGGTTCAATGGAAGAAGGCTGGCTGGGTGAGGAGGAGTGCGCTGGGCCGGCAAAGAAGCAGGTTGGGCCTGGCGCTTGCCTCGCTTGGTCAACGCGAGCCGACCTGCTCGTTGCTGCTACTCGATGCAGCCGACGGCGACGGGGATGGAAGCAGAGGCGCGTTACACGGGCTGGGACCAGTGGGCGCGGCGGATTCGGGCAGTACGAGGGTTGGGGCGCTGGTTCCCGGCGACGAGAAACTTCGGCAATGGCACTGCTCGAAGAAGAAGGCGATTCCATGTGCGGCAGCGGTTCCCTGTGGAAGAAAAACAGGGAGGAGACATTCAGAGAAGAAGATAGCAGAGAAGGAGAAACAATCCAGGCACGGCCTTGGCGCTGGTATTGGTCACTGGCGACGGGGTCCTTGCAGGTGCAGGTGGTGGACGGAGAAGCTCCGGCGGTGGCGCTCGTCGGCGTGGTGGTGAGGCAGCAGATCGAGCGAAGGTGGAGCTCTGCTCGGGCTAGAGGAAAGGGACGGCGCGATGCAGTTATTTGAAGCAGGGAACCAGCGGCGCTGGCGGGACTTGGGAACGAGCTTGCTCCGGCGAGGGTACAGAGGTCCATGGTGCTCGGGAGGAGTCCTGCTGCCTCCGGTGAGCTGCTGGTCGCGGTGGCGCGGGGAAGCTGGTGCTGCGGGCTTGAGGAGAAGCAGAGGAGGCCGCAACTCGAGGTGGACGGCGCTGGTTACCGGCAACGAGACAGGGCTCGGTGAGCGGGACGAAGCAGAGCAGGAGGGGGGTTCGAAGAACTCGGGGATGAGGATGTGGCCTCGATCTCAAGATGGATCGAGCGCCGGCTGGATGCGGGGTGGAGGGCGGCGCTCCAGACTGCTGCTGCTGCTTGGGTGGCCGGTGCGAAAATTGCGGGAGGTGGTCGGAGGCTGCGGCGATGGTTGGTTGGGTGGAGAAAACGATGAGGATTTTTGGATCGGGAGGAGATCCCGAGGAAGAAGGTAGGTAGGTCGGCTGGCGGCGGAGAGGGGATGGATGGATTGGACTAGGGTTTGATCCGAATATATATCCCGAGTGGATTTGGGTAGGGTCGCCTGGATCCCTCCGATCGTAATCGGATGGTCGGGAAAAATAAGCTAGGGAGTCCAATAAACAAAACGGAGATGTTTTGTAGACGTTTGGGTATGATCTGGATCCAATGGTGGCGACACTCCGGGTCGGGTTCGGGACAACTTTCGGACGCGTGCGAGGGGATGTCCACGAGCTGACGAGAGAGGTTGGGTTGGGCCTGGCGGTAGGTGGTGAGCTGTGTAGATGGTCTCGAGCTGAGAGAAGAGAAGAGAGGGAGGCCCGGCGACTGTTTCCAGAGACCGAAAACGTCCGACGTTAAACCGGCTACTATTGCCGCTATATTTAACGGTTGGGCTATCAAACGAGCTCCGAATGCGATGAAACTTGGCAGGCGACCTACTAACAACAAAACAACACCGCATGCCAACTTTCACCCCACTCTGAGAACATTTTCCGGCGCATGCCTCGGGCGCGTGTAAGTGTGTCTGGGCTCAGAACGGACAACGGAAGGAACGAGGAGAACCCGGACGAATGCAAGTTTTAAACATGATGATGCAATGCACATGATGACATGATAAGAAATGCATGACACGCAAGCAAAGACAAGGAAACAACAGCGAATAACTGGAGGACACCTGGCACATCGGTCTCGGGGCGTTACACTCTCCTCCACATAAGGAGTACTACTTGCTATGCATGCATGCGGTGGGCAGCTGGCGTCTTGAGGGGCCAGGGCGGTGAGAGCGGGCTCCGGAAGCGGTCCGGACTCCAACATGGCCCACCTCACATTAGCACCATATATTTCTTGGAGTCCGTGCGCGGCGTGCGGGCGATCTCTTCTCCCTCCCTCGTTTCTCTCTTCTCATCCGACGCCCGCCGAGCGATTAGATTTCGGCTATCGGCGGTTTATTCAATTACGGTCCCACATGTCATTGAAATTGCAAGACAAGACATGTCCCCTCTGGTGAGCGGCGTGCGAGCCGGACTGTCGGGGTTGCGACGCGTACAAGTCGTAAGTCTGTCGCCTTTTCCTTTAGAACTTGCGAATCGTAACATTTTCGCGCGATTGATCGATAGAAATTGAGAACAAAATGACGAGGGCGGTGCTTTGCCACTTGTTAGCCGGACTAGTTCGAGTGATATGACATGCTACAGTGTCGTCCACTTGCTCCATTTTTATGTAAGCAAGAGTTTACACTCTTATGCGGGAGGAGTGCGAAACACCGCGGATCTGATTTTGATCGAGGGATAACTGTTCCCTGCCAGATAATGGAGGATTGTTAGCGATTATAGCATGATAATTAGGGCATCTCCAGCGCTGGCCCACAAATTTACACCGGCATCGGTCCGAGGACACTGATGGATGCCATCCGATGCTACCCGCATACCTTTCAACAACTATATGAACTAACCAGACGAAATTTGTGCAAACAAAGCAAATTTCAAATTAACTGAATGAAATTCATTACATTTCAAAAACTTTTCCTACAAACTGGACGAAATTCATTACATATTTCGCACAGACCGTACTAAAACCTACTGTAAACCTAATCTAAACGATCGTCGGCGCCCGACCACCATGTCCGGCCATGAACCCGAGAAAGCCGGCCATTGCCTTTGCCTCCTCCTCATCCGCCTCGATAATCTCCTCCTCTGGAGCACAAGGTTCTGAAGATTTCCGCCTCCACGTCACCGCCAAGCGGCTAATCAGCCGCCGATGTTTACCCCACCAAGCTTGGCGTCGACTGAGTGCAGTAGCGGTGGCCTTCCCGGGAACAGAGCGGCGGCGACCTACCGTCTACAACTCTTCCTCGCTGCCGCCTGCGGCCGCGCACGCGCGTCGGCTTCGTGGTCGTGGCGGCGGAGGACGGCTGGGGGGGGGGTGCCGGCAATCTCCTTCGTTTGCTCCTGCGATAGTACGTCAAAGAGAGCTTTAGAGAGCGCCCGGAGCGGAGCCGCCGATGTCCCTCGTCTGCTCCTGCGACAGTACGTCCAAGAGAGCTTCAGAGCGCTAGGAGGCCATGGTTGAAGTGGTGCCGACAGAAGAAAGGGACCGGAGGAGAATAAGTGTGGGTCTTTGGCTATGGCTGGGAGCTGGGGCTCAAGTTAATATAGAGGGCGAATGGCAATGAGTTGCGGCAGACGGATGGACAACTGGCGCCGGAGTAGGTTTGTCGGGCATGAATGCAGACGCTTCTTCAGTGACTTAACTGCAGATGCGTTTGGGTTACTGACATGTGGGCCCAACGGGCATCTTACCCGCATGTCAGTGACACACCAATTGCAACTTCAATTAAGTCCGGTGAATGTAGCATTGACATTCTGGAGAGACGGTGACCGTTTCAGGCGGGAAGCGCGCGCTAGCGATGGAAGGGGTTTCGGTGTGCAGTGGCACTAAGATCGGTCGCTCACGATAGTACATACTCCATACCATACTACCATAGTACCCTCTCCAGCTTAGGCTGTTTTATAGATTGTCGTTGTGATGGACGATATACATGAGCAAGGCGGTCCGAGTATGACCGTTGGTGTTTAGCCAGGTGAATACATGCTCGGCGATCGCGTAGGCCTCCATCAAACGTCTAAACAGTAATGTCAGGCACTGCCAGGGCGCGCAAGTGATGGGCTCGCCGTCTAAACAGTATAATCACCATATCTCGTATACAATGATCAAAGTGAGCTATCAAGACAAGCTCGATGACCGCCAATGCATATTACTCTGTCCTTGAGCTCTTGACAAACCAATGCACTATACGGTTGTCCGGCCACTCCACCCCAGAGCTCTCACCAAGCGTCGTTCATGCCACCGCGCTGCACACGAACCGGTAAGGCAGCGATGGCATCCCGCCGCGCCGAGTTCCTCGCCGCCCACGACCGCACACAAAATGGTAAGGAAGTGATGGCATCCCGCCATGCCGAGTTCATTGCCGCTCGCGATCTGACAACTATGTGGGAGGAATTTGAGGATGCCAAGGTCGAATGGGCGGTAGAGCAAGAGGCGGCGAAAGTCACACAGAGGGAGCAGAAAAGTCAGAAAGCACTCAAGAAAAGAGAGGCTCACCGCCACAAGAAAGAAAAGGATGCAGGCGCTGCTGCGGAGAGGTCGGCGTAGATCCAAGCGCGGTGGGCTGTCGCCAACAAAGCCAGGAAGGAGAATGACGGCGTCTGGCCAGCATGTGAGAAGTAGTAGTACTAGTAGTTAGTGTGTGTGTCTGTGTCTAAGTACGAGCATGTACCAATACTACTAGTTACTACTATAGTTTTTAGAGCAAATTGCCAGTACATTAGCCTATACTAAATGGAAAAATTCCTATCCTAAGCATCAAATGGCATCTCTTTCTCTATAGGAATTGAGATGCATGTCATCTCACTTCCTATGATTTTCATATTCCTATCCTAAGAACGAAAGGAGGCCTCTATAGGAGTAACTACTGTAGCTAGCAGTACTGCTGGTACAGTAGTTTTCTTCAAGAAGCTGAATTCAACAAAGTCAAGATGGTTCCTTCGTCCGAGCAACTTCAAAGTGGGAAGTGGGCCTGTGATTTGACAGCTCATTAGTCATTGTTACTGCGGCGCGATGACCTGGGTGACTCTCCCTTGGAGTTCTGCGTGCATGGCAAGTGGACTAGGATGGTCGACGTCCCACATGTTGGCGAACGGAAGTATTCTTTCCGATATTTAGGAGCAAGGGAACCGCGTGGTATAATTATTTCTTATTTTTTATTTCTAATGAATGCTAGCATTTCAACTCTTACGACGAAGGGTGCCAAACACGGCACATGCTGGATGTCCCACATGTCAGCGAAAGGAGTGGGACATGAACAGCGTGGTAGAGCCCAGCGTAAAAAAATAGCGTGGTAGAGCGTCTCCACTTCTTCCACTTCTGGGTCGGAGACCACACGTAGTAGTACTTAGTGGTATGAATGATACAAAGTGCGACCTGGAGAGAAAGACACGTCTAGTTGGAAGGTCTCGGGGCATACACGTAAACAAATATAAAAGTCAATATGTGCCTCCAACTAATATAGTAGTAGTAGAGTACTTAGGCACGTACTCCATAACATCACCATGCATTGCACGTACAACATTTAGTGGTAGTACGTAGTAAGAGATAAATGCCGCCCAAGAGTTCCCTTCTCAACCTACTTTTGGGTGTTTGGTAGAGTGTATGGAGGGTGCATGAGTCCACACTAGTTTAGCACAAATACACTAGAAGCATGCATGAAGAGAGCATGCATGAAGAGGGGTGTTGAGTTGAGCATGCATGAAGAGGGAACAGCTATGCTGAAACGAGAATGCAACCAAACACACCCTATATGCCAGGCATGTTCATACCATTTGTGCCTTTGTACTTCACTTACTGCGCTACATTACTCAGGTTCGTACGTCCACTCCTGGGTACATGTCCGTCTCGTAGATCCAGTCCCAAGTGTTCTTCATATAGATGGAACGATCCTTGCATAACACGTGCACCTTGATGCTAGATGTCTCGCGTGTTGGCAAAAGGATGAACAAACTTCATGTAAAAAAATAGAGTGGAAGAACATAGATTCCGGACTACCGAGAAGGAGCAAGGAACCTCGTGGTGGAGCATCTGCACTCATAATATTTAATATTATTCAGCGATATAAAATTAACCAATCATCTCCACAGTGGACTGGAAGAGTACGAAACACAGCAGCCCAGTGTAGTTACATCATACTAGTACATGGCTAACCCACGCTATCACCATATTTCTTGGCTTCTGTGTGACACCTATCTCTAGTAATCCAGCAGCCGGTATCGCTTCTCCCTTCTCGTCTCTATCGAAGTGTGGCGGGCTGGCGTTTCTGCCGTCTATTGAGGTCGGTTAACTATCACATGTTATCAACATGCCAAGAGCATTCTAAAAAAATTCCTTTCATGTTCCGTTTTCAAAAGGAAAAAATCCTTTCACGAACGAATTTGCCTGTATGCTTTGAGCAACTTGCATGTCCTATACTGCTCCTGTTTGATACTCTAACTTAGCAAGAGGTTAGACTAACTCATGACTAACCCTGAACTAACTATAGCCAAAGAGGTGTTTGGGTGACACGGTTAGATTGACAATAAATGCACTTCATGGAGAGAGAAAAGTGATTTTCAGTGGTCCCAATGAGAACTATCTCCAGTTAGCACCTCTTGGGTGGGATAGTTTTTTTGGTGGGTTCGGTGCAACTTTCTCCAATTTAAACCCTCGTGCTTGGATACTTTAGGGCTATTTGAGCCCCAACTAGCTCAAACTAACTCTAACCCATGGATCCAAACAGGGCCTATGGCCAGTCTCGACGCGGAGCAGTCGCGTGCATCGGGAAGCGGCGCTATCTCGGCCGTCGCACCACTTAAAGCCGGCGCTAGTGAGAGGCCGCCTCCGCTCTGGCCGGGCATTAATGTGGCACTGACGCTCCAGGGCGACGCTGACCGTTTCATGCGAGAAGCGCGCGCTGGCAAGGGAGTATAGGTTTTGAACCGTTTCAGGTGTAGTACTAGTAGTTTGCAAAACTACTCAATTATTGCACTCAGTTTCCTAAGAAATTATGGTAAAAAACGTTACTCCACATCCCGCTTCCCTTCTCCTTCCTCTTCCACCACCGGCGCATGTCCGCGGGAAGTGACCGGTCAACCCTTATATAGGAGTTCTAGCACAAAAAGATGCATGCATGACCACTAAAATTTCCATATTACAGCGCGCTCCGGCGGGAGTACGGCGTATGTTGTTACCTTCGGCCGGCGCATGGCTACCGGGCGACGGTGACCAGAGAAGAGGCGGCGGGAGGGGAATGAATGCAGCTACTGTTTGGGTTCTTCTTCCGGCTTAAATAAATGTGCAGCATCACGTGTACCCGCGGGTGAACAAATTGTAACATACGTGTCTGCTTAAGTGTGCGTCACGTAACTGGTGTGTGTGTGTATGTGTGAGAGAGAGAGAGAGATTCTGAGAGACAGAGTGTGTGTGTGCGACTCTACTCTTCGGACATGTACTCAACCTTTTGCATCGGGATATAAGTATAATGGTATTTACTTAAGCTAGTGATTTACGTGGCCATGTTAACGTGGTTGTGTCAACAAAATGTCACTTCCTGCTCGTTATTTGCGTTATATAATTACAAGCAAGATTCTTGTGCATTGCAGGGAACATCAATATGCATTTTTTTACAAAACACCTATTGTGATTGACCCATGCAGGAGTAATCCCATGTGTAAAAACTAATGATATCTCGAGAATTTTATCAGAAAACTGGTATCTCAAGAATATCATCGGAAAATGAAAGATGAGAGATAAGGCGAGGAGGAGTGGAGCGTGGTGGTGACTGGTGGTCGGAATGGGTGGAGGCATGGGGATGGACGGCGCCGGCAGGCGGCAGCGGCCACCATGCATGCTAGATTGTTCCAGAGACTTATTCCTTTTTTAATTGCTGAGCAATGAGGTTGCGGGAGATAATGATGTGGAGAGAGGTGCGGGTATCTTTTGTAAAATTATCATAGTTTGCTTTCTATCCTCAGATATAGATCATACGGTCTGTATTACAAGATGGCAGGCACACCATCACCGCCAACTCGTTTTTTATAAGGGTACAGATGATAAGTTTGTTGACTACTAAAGTAAAGTGGAATTTGTCCATGTTATGCAAGTAAATAAAGGTGATTGTTTATCATACGGGTAAGGTTGGATGAAGGGTGGTAGGAACAAATGCTCCGCCTAGAGCATGTGTGTGTGAGATGGAGTCTTAGTGTGTGTGTGAGAGAGAGAGAGAGGAGAGAGAGAGATGGAGTCTTAGTTTGTGTGTGTGTGTGTGTTAGAGAGAGAGAGAGATGGAGTCTTAGTTTGTGTGTGTGTGTGTGTTAGAGAGAGAGAGATGGAGTCTTAGTTTGTGTGTGTGTGTTAGAGAGAGAGAGAGATGGAGTCTTAGTGTGTGTGTGGGGGGTGCGTGCATGCGTGTGTGTGTGTGTGTGTTTGTGTGTGTGTGAGAGAGAGATGGAGACTTGGTGTGTGGGGGGGGTGCATGCGTGCGTGTGTGTGTGTGTGTGTCGCGGGGTCCTCTGTGGCGGATGTAATTTAAGTGTGCATGGCTTCATCATAGAGAGGTGATGTGTATGGCAGAGGCCACCAATGATGGGGTGTGAGAGAGAAAATGCTCGTAGAGAGGGAAGAGAAGGTGTGTGCGCGTGAGAGGAGTCGACATCGAGAGAAAGTGTTTGTTCGAGAGACACCGAGGAAGACTACTAAATAGAGGGATGGTCTTATTGGTTTCGGGGATATAGGGGAAGAGTGAGAGGCGGCGGGGGGGGGGGTAGCTAGAAGGAGATTGTTAAGTGTGAGTGTGTGTTTTACCCATCCAGGCGGAAGTTATGTGCACAAAAGAGGAGAACGATTCGATGTGGCGTTAGGATTGAGGGTAATTAACTACGAATGGAGACATAGAGACCTTGAACGTGCATGTGTGAGAGGTATACATGTATACATGGGATGTGTGTGTGCGCGCGTATGATCGAGATAAAAGAAAGAAGACATAAGTCATAAGATCAACGACATGGGAGAGACGGATCGGTATGACAATATGCATGCATGTGAGAATGCAGGGAAGAAGGCCCGACAATTGAGCATGTGTTTTTGTCCTTAAGAGATAGTGGCGTGGGCTGGAGCATGCATCTATGGCGAGCAGAGGGAGTGAGGCGCAACAATTGTGCAAAAGACACCAACCTATAAATGCATATGTATGGAGAGACATATATAGTGTGGGTGATAGGAAGCAAGACTCCGTGCTAGAAAGAATTGTTGATAGAGAAACTACAGATAGATACAGAGAGGGAGATGCTAGCTAGAGGGACATCCGCTAGTTTGGGTGTTGGAGATGACCGTCGGGTGGTTCAAAGGGTGAAGTTATATATGTGTGTGAGAGGGCACTTGACTGCATATAGAGAGAAAGATATGTAGTGTGTGTGATAGGAATCAAGAGTGAGGGCGAGAAAGAAGGTTGATGGAGAAATAGATAAATAGAAAGATAAAGATGCTAGCTAGTGTGCGTTTGAGATAGGAGTCGAGTGGATCAGAAGGCTGGGTTATGTGTGTGGGTGTGAGAGAGATAGAGAGACGGTGCATGTGAGTCACATACAAATAGATATCAGAGTGAAATGAGATCCAAAGAGACGAAGTTTTGTGTCTGCGAGAGAGAAAGATATTTCACAACGAGAGTGATAGCTACAGAGACATACAAGGGAACGCAAGATATCTCTAGGGAGAGAGGGTGTGTGTGACGGACATACAAGAGAACAATGAAGAAATATGAGACCCTGGGAGACAGAGTTTGAGTTTGTGTGCGAGAAAGAGATATTGAAGAGGAAGAGTCGTAGGTTCTGATATCTAAGGAGCGAAAGACATCTCTGTATGAGGGGTGTGTGAGTGGCACACATGGGAATAGTAGAGAGAAATGAGACCCCGGGATACAAAGTTTTGTGTTTGTGTGAGAGAAAGAGATTCCACATGGAGAATCATTGTTAGAGACACATAGCAGGGAGCGAGATATACTTAGAGAGAGATAGAGTGATGAAGGTCGAGGGAGAGAGTACCGTCAGTGTGTTACGAAGATAAAAGATCATTGTCGACATACAGGTAGCACGAGAGAAACTTGAGAGACGATGAACGCGTATAGGTCTAGAGAGATAGTCCTATATAAGCATGAGTGATAGCTATATGAGACGAATATATGGATTAAAGGGGATTCAAATATTTAAACTGGAGATCACGACATCGATAATATCATAACGCAAATTGGTGTATCAAACATGCATATTAATTTGAATTTAGGCACACGTGTAATGTTATATAGTTTATCAATATTGTTGATCCATAGATTCTTCAATTACAAACAATGCATGGTTTATATGCAATTAATGTCTAAACGGGATTACACTATATGATGCGTGTGTGAAACACATTATACATGTTTGAGAAGTAAAAAAACCTAATGAAACACAGATTAGTCGGAGACAGTTAGCGAGGAATGCATACATTTGATTTCAACATAAAGTGGTTTCAAATATTTGAAAATCCAAATTGATGGATACAACCTTATGAATCTGAGATCATGCCATTTGTAAACCATATTTATGTATAAATGGTGTTGTGCTTTTGAAAGTATATATAAAAAATGATGTATATAGAATGTAATTCCAATTGAAAATGGATCCCGCCCGAAAAAATAGAATACAAACAGGATTGGAATTGAGTTGGCACGGTAAACGTGCACTCTGCAAAATTTGAACGAAGCGGGGAAAGTCGCAGTAACCGCCCGAAACCAAAATCTGCGAGATGGAAATCACCACTGCCTATCCCTGCCACGCAAATCCTATCTGCTGGATTTCTATAGGTTTCGATAGGGGTAGGTTTGTAATTTCACCCAAACGTGATGTAATTGCCTCTCACCCGGATTCATACACGATGGGAGCCAAAACACAGTGTGTCCTCGGCCGAAAACGACTCCCTCCCCGATTCATATTCATACACGGTGGGCGCCAAAAACAAACTCTCGTCGGCAAATATTCGATGTATGCGAGATTACTGTCCTATCCCCAACCGACTAATGTTGTTGTGATGTAGTAGAAATTTGAAACGGGGGCTAAGTTTGTGAATTTCCTCGCATTTGAGACAAGCGCGCCCTGAATATATGGTTCCCCCCTTCCTCTCTACCTCCCTTTTCCCCATTCGTACTCCATGGGCGCCAAAACAACCTCTCCACCCCACCCTCCTCCGTCCGCCGCCGTCCGCCACCCCATCCACCGCCGTCCTCCTCCACCATGCTGGAGCTGATACCCCGATGCCGCCGTCCATTACAATAGATCGTCCTCTCTCATCCACGGCTTCGGACCGGGATCCTTGCATCCCGTCCTCTCGCTTCATCCCTGTCATCGTCCACCTTGCCGGTGCCGCTCCAACGACTGTCTCGTCCACCGCGCCCTGCCACCACCGTCTACCCTCCTAGATCTGCTTCCACGCCGCCTACAGCCGTCGCTACCGCAGCACCGTCAAATTCTCAGCAGATGCGTACACGGCGCCGCACCAGAGGTAGTACTCTTTCGTATCTGCTCAACTTATTTATCACAGCAAGAAAATAGATCGCCACTGCTTTACTCTGATTTCTTGTCTTGGTTGCGAAGTTTCCTTTGTCCAGTTTGCACCTTCAGATCCGCCATGGCAAGCTCAACACTATACTCCCAATGCTTATGGTTTTCCCCTTTTATATTCCACACTATTTAAATCACAATAGACTAAATTTCAAAATTGGGTCAGTCGATTTTTCAGAGCTCGCCGGAGTTCATCGGTGCGATGAAAGGGGCTCGGGTGGTTGTGGGGCCTCGCCGAACGAAGAAAACTCGACACGGGCGGGGGTGGGGGTGGGGGTGGCGGAGGAACACAGGCGGTGGGGCCCGGTGGTCTGGCCGGCGGCCCGTGCGGTGTTCTGTATGGCAAGAATCAGAGATGAGGAAGAAGAAGGATTAGGAGACATAGGATCTTCATACAACCGCCTGAAATGGTCGAGAGACAGCTGGAAGTTGCATTCTTGATGCGCTCTGGTTCATCATGTGTGGGCACTGCGCAACCAACATTTTATTATCCAAAATCTGCTTGCTCTTCTTTACCATGTTCCTCTTCCATTCTTCTTTAATATGTACTCTCTCCATTCCTAAATACAAGTCTTTGTATAGATTCCACCATGGACTACATATGGAGAAAAATGAGTAAATCTACACTCTGAAATGTATCTGGACACATCTGTATGTGATCCATAGTGGAAATCTCAATCAAGACTTATATTTTGGAACGGAGGGAGTATGATAGTAGTACAGTATGTTCCTTGTACTGAAGATGAGCAGGGACATTTGCAGTGTAGAGGTCTATACGGTCGGTTGTGATGGACACTTTGAGCCTCTTTGATTCGTAGGATCTTGTAAACATAGGAATAGGATTTTTAGTGGCCTTCCCACTTGAATCCTATAAGAATAGCAAGGAAATGCGGGGAGCTGTGTCGCCTTTGAGAGTTACACTGATATTAACAGTACCACACCTTCACTTCAAGAGAGCTGGTATCCGAAGCCTTTCTAGCCATACCGGCAATACTAGCACATATATTCCAGCAAGTTCCACTTTGCTGATTTTACTCTGATTCTTAAGGTTTTCCCGTTATATCTACACTATGATCTATGTAGCTGCTTCGTGTCGCACTAGCAGCAGTCCACTCTTGAAGCTAAACACTGCAATGACTTACAAAATTGGCACCAAGGCATCGAGTGCCATTCTAGATGCAATGAAACTCATACGCTCCCCACCTGTTGATTCTTGTTCAGAATATGATCCTAATGACTATTCTAACCTCGAGGAGTCAATGGAAGATGGCCTATCTTGTTCACCCATCAAGGTGCATGTTCTAATTTGGCAACGTTTTATTGATTGCGGGTATCTTTCATATGTTGTCTTGCATTTCTTCTACTTTGTTGCACCACCATCTACTTAGTTTACTCATCATATATGTCGAGATGCCATGCCCATCCATTATTGATACATATTCCATCTATCATCATACCATGTTTTTCCACTCAAATGTTGTTCTTGTGCATCAGACATCAAAAAGGAAGAGGGTGATTGCCGAACCCAAAGGAGCACCAGCAAAGTCCTTGAAAAACATGGTGGTGCCGAAGAAAT
The DNA here is from genome assembly GCF_003073215.2 of Triticum urartu. Lineage (NCBI taxonomy): Eukaryota > Viridiplantae > Streptophyta > Magnoliopsida > Poales > Poaceae > Triticum > Triticum urartu. The sequence goes on along the minus strand of NC_053024.1, from coordinate 219,303,048 downwards.
CAGACAGCATGCCACTTATATTGGCTGTACAACCAGTGACACAAAATGTAGGACCGACTCCAGCAAACTGTACCCATACTTCACTGGCCACACCACTAGCCCCACCACACAGAACCTGCACTCCAGCAAAAGGTATACCGATTTCATTTGCCATAGCACTAGCTGTACCACAGAAAAATCCCACTCCAGCAAAAAGTATAGCAAGTCCACCGGCCGAAGACCTATCCCAACTGCAGAGATGGCCAATTCCTGCAGATTGGAACCCCATTCCATTTATTCCCAGTTTAAAAGACAATGCTTTCTATGTTGTTAGGGACTACGTGCATATAATCCCATCATGGGAAGATAATTGTGAAGACAAATACCATTTTCACATCTTCCTGTCCAACTTATGTTTAAGTTCTATTATTCATGGTTATTATTTTTCTGTTTTCTGCTGATTGAACACATCAATGATTTACATTACATTTTTGTAACTGGTGAGGGCCAATATGGATAGTCATGATGAGCAAAGCTTGCTTGTGCTTTTCAAGGAAGCATTGCAGCAGTATCGGTGTTACCTGAGGAAATCACACTTTGATGGCAAGTCTATAAACGAATTTCCGGTGAAGTCTCATGTGCTAAATTTAGAAGACATTGAATGGAAAAACCTTGTTATGCACTGGTCTCGTTCCCAGGATGAGGTACTGTCTATGAAATCACATGACAATTTGAACTTCTACTTTTCCGCATGTGCCTTATGGATCTTTTTTGCAGGAAATCTTGTCGAAGAAGAATTCCGGTTTGACAAGAATGACATGATATCGCAAATATGCTGCCTGCTGCTTTGCTCTTGTTAGTACCTATTGTCCTGTATCACTGTATTTGCATACATACCTGGTTCATTATGTGACATCAATATGCATGATAGCTTGCTTATAAATTGTTCGCTGCAAATTATCTGATCTGTATGAATGGTAACATTAGTGTAGAATATATCCAATGCCAATGTTTTTTTAGCTCTGCATTGTTCTTGTAAGTACATGCTATCCTTTATCAGTGTACTTATAATGACAGGTAGTTGTTCATGTACCATCACTCTGTAGCTTATTTTCCTTTTCCCTCCATTTTCTACACATCAGATCTATATTTACTCTTACCATAAGGTTGGTACTGAAGAAGTTTAGTTGTGCATTGCTCTTGGCTGTACCTTTTGCGTGTATCGCTGCACTTACATTTATAGCTACTTGGTTATGTAGCATCACTCTTCATCTTATCTTAAATATTCTCCATTTTTTCGTATATTATCGCATCTATATTTACTCTTAACAAAATGTAGAATAAAGGCAATGCTTTTGAAGAAGATTCTATGGTAAACTTCTTGAATTGCCCCCCCCCCCATCAGCATGGACAAGACCTTTATAGAGCCTGTCTTCACCAAAAATGTAAGTTTGTCCATCTCAAGCCTTCAAACTTTGTTGTATATATTTGGTTAGGCATGACTGCAACAACTGTTTATTTTTGGTGTTTGCATCAAATTTCTTGTTGAAAGTTTATTATGTAGTTCATAAACAAAAGTTTGTCCTTTCTCATTTTAAGTTTTCATTTGTACAACCAAGTTCCTTCTTCATACCATGTAAATTAAACTATACAGAGCAAGTGATCTTCTTTTGCACTACATGTATGCTTCTATTCTTCATCCGTAATCCAGTGGTGTGGTGAACCTACCCACTACAGCACAATGTCATATTCTGCAATGTCTTAACTATGAACAATGTCATATCATTCTACTATTATTTAAACCATCTCTTTATTTGCCAATCTGAAATGGTCTAAATTGACAGCACACTAACCATTGATACTTCTGAGTTCTTAATCTGTAATCCAGTGGTGTCGTGAAGCTGCCAACTCCTTCACAATGTCATTTCCTGCCATGTCCTGACCTGGACAATACCATATTGTGTTAATGCAATTTTAAACTGTGTCACTTTATTCGTCACTAAGAAATGTGATGAATTGTCAGCACTAATACTTTTATGTGCAAAACCTGTCATCTGTCTTCTTGTTTATCTTTCAGAGTGAGGAAGATATAAGTGTTGAACAAGCGCAGTCTCATCATCTTGCTCAGCTGCTTGCGCCGCAGCTCCCCGGGAGGGCTAACCTTTCTTCAACTCTATTGAAGTGATGTCGGTTCGTATATTATTTTGTCGGCGTGTTTATTTGCACTGGTGGCGATCTTTGATGCCCAGTGTATGTAATCAGCTGTCTGCTTGTGCTTTATTATCATAGTGGCAAATTTTGATGCCCGGTGGATGTAATATGTCGTAATTTCTTTATTGTATAGTCTAGGTTTTTTCTTATTCACAATGCTGCAGTTATTTTACTGTATATATATCCTGTCTTCGTAGTAAACCGGCCAAACCGTAAAATTACGGTACATAATCGGGCCGTCATGCAATCACGATGTAGTTTGGGCCTGAAACATGCCGAACAGCTCAAGGGCCGGTAGTAGGCCGAAATGAACCCTGGCCCATGATTGTGCGAACCAAATCACGGGCTTTTAAAAGGCCAAAATTGTCTCGGTCCTTGTTTGGCCCAATCAGATATAGGCTGCGAGCAGGCCGGATGCAAACCGGGCCGTAGGTAGGCCCAACTATATGACAGGCTTTTAACAGACCAAAATTAATATAGGGCTGAAATGTTAAACGGGCCCTTAACAGGCCAAAACTAATATCAGGCCGAATTACTAAGTGGGCCCTTAGCAAGTGGGCCCAAAAGCATAGTGTCCAATTGATGGGCCGAATCTGATATGGGCCATAATGGACCCCCAAAGCCTCTTAAAGGGCCGGACCTGATCTAGGCCGTAATTTGGCCCAGAGCGTGGTAGGCTTTTAACGGGTCGGATCTCATATGGGCCACTATTAGGCCCGGAGCATGGCAGGCCATTAATGGATCAGATCAAATATGGGCCGGCATTTTGCCCAAAACATGGCAGCCAGTTAATGGGCTGGCCTACTAGGGTCCTAAAAATCTTGTGGGCCTAGAGTTGGGATGGCCCATTAATGTCGATGAAATATCGTGGGCCTTTAGCTGGGCCGGCCCATTATGATCCGCAAGAATCTTGTGGGCCTTTACCTGGGCCGGCCCATTATGGCACACAAAAATCTTATGGGCCTTTCCCTGGGTCGTCCCATTATGGCCCGCAAAATCTTGTGGGCCTTTAGCTGGGCCATCCCATTATGGTCCGCAAAATCTCGTGGGCCTTTAGCTGGGCCGGCCCATTATGGTCCGCAAAATCTTGTGGGCCTTCAATTGGGCCGGCCCATTTAAACTTGATTGGCCAGTCCACGTGTCAACATATCATAGGCACGTCTCGCCCATTGGATGAGTGACACTAGTGACAACGCGGACTTGACACGTGTCTCCTCCAGCCAATGATGATTTTACACGTGGAAAATCCGCATTGGTCGGGGCTGTTAACCGGTTATCGGATCCAAAACCTGACCCGATAGCTTAACGGCGTTCCCTTACGGTGGATGCCACGTGTCGGTCACCCTTGACGAAAGCACTTCTTTGGGCCGTCCATGATGGAAAAAACCGTGGTAGAAGCGAGGGCGAGGAAAATATCGGGGTGTTCCCGGTTACGGTGGGTGGTCAGGGCCGAGCGATGCGCGTTTCTCTCATACACGCACGCGCGTGGGTGCGAGGCATTGGGCTCTAACTGAACCCGAGCAAGGCGTTGGGCTCTAACTGAACCCGAGTGATTGCACTGCAGGCTACGCGTTACTGAACCCGAGTGATCGATCGATGGCTGTTAACTGAACCCGATCGAGCGATTCCTTCGCTACTGCTGCTAACTGAAGCCGATCGATGGTGCCTCTGGATGAACAGTGAGCGTTCCTGGGGGGTTTAGATGAATAGTTCCCGGTGGGGGTGGATGAACAGGACCCCCGTGGTGTTGCCTCTGGATGAACAGGACCTCGATCGATCGAGCCGGTTGGGGCTGGATGAACAGGACCCCGTGGAGGGCTCGATGAACAGGACCACCCCGTGGAGGGTTGGATGAACAGTAGATGGTGGAGGGCTGGATGAACAGTAGCCTGTGGAGGGGTGGTTGAACAGGAGCCCGTGGAGAGGGCTGGTAGAACAGTAGCCGGTGGAGTAGCGCGCGGTGGAGGCTGGATGAACAGGAGCCCGTGGATGAACAATCGCAGGTGGAGGCTGGAGGAGGTCGACAGTGGATGAACAGTAGCCCGTGGAGGCTGGGGGGTCGACGATGGAGATGAACAGTATCCCATGGAGTCCGGTTTTGCGGTACGCCACACCCTTCCCTATGAACAGGACCCCCGTTTCGACCGTAGCGCTCCACCACAAGTCCGTTTCCTCCGTTTTGCCGTACGCCACACCCCTCCCGATCAACAGGACCCTGTTTCGACCGTAGGAGGTCCGTTTCCGCCATTTTGTGGTACGCCAGAGCGGCGGCGACCTACCGTGTACTACTCTTCCTCGCTGCCACCTGCGCCCGCGCACGTTTGTCGACTTCGTGGTCGTGGCGGCGGAGGGTGGCCGGGGGGGGGGGTGCCGGCGATCTCCTTCGTTTGCTCCTGCGATAGTACGTCGAAGAGAGCTTTTAATCGCCCGGAGTGGAGCCGCCGATGTCCCTTGTCTGCTCCTGCGATAGTACGTCCAAGAGAGCTTCGGAGCGCCAGGAGGCCATGGTTGAAGTGGTGCCAACATAAGGAAGGGACCGGAGGAGAATAAGTGTGGGTCTTTGGCTATGGCTGGGAGCTGGGGCTCAAGTTAATATAGAGGGCAAATGGCAATGAGCTGCGGCAGACGGATGGACAACTGGCGCCGGAGTAGGTTCGTCGGGCATGAATGCGGTCACTGCTTTAGTGACTTAACTGCAGATGTGTTTGGGTTACTGACATGTGGGCCCAACGGGCATCTTACCCGCATGTCAGTGACACACCAATTGCACCTGCAGTTAAGTCCGGTGAATGTGGCATTGACATTCTGGAGAGACGGTGACCTTTTCAGGCGGGAAGCGCGCGCTAGCGATGGAAGGGGTTTCGGTGTGCAGTGGCACTAAGATCGGTCGCTCACGATAGTACATAATCCTTACCATACTACCATAGTACCCTCACCAGCTTAGGCTGTTTTATAGATTGTCGTTGTGATGGACGATATACATGAGCAAGGCGGTCCGAGTATGACCGTTGGTGTTGAGCCAGGTGAATACATGCTCGGCGATCGTGTAGGCCTCCATCAAACGTCTAAACAGTAATGTCAGGCACCGCCGGGGCGCCCAGGTGATGGGCTCGCCATTTGTGTTGCACCATGAGTAGGCCTTTGATTTAGATGGTGACGTGCATGCATTAGCATGCTTTGACATCGTGAGTGTGACTGTCTGACACGAAGTATTTCATTTTCATTTGGCTGACGAGGGTGCGTTGCAGCGACGAGTCCGTGGTTTGATTCCCCACATACGCATAATTTTGGTTTTTACAGTATTTCTTTCTCCATTGACAGGTAGGCCCGCGTAGATAGATAAAGAACACGAGCTGATGAGGCGCATGCGAACTGTTTGACTGGTCAACCAGACAAAATACGGAGCTATACGCTGAGCCAGTGACAGTATAATCACCATATCTCGTATACCATGATCAAAGTGAGCTATCAAGACAAGCTCAATGACCGCCAATGCTTTTAACTCGGTAATAAATGACCAGGATTGAAGGGAATCCAAATTTGCTTTGTCTTCTGACCTTGAGCTCTTGACAAACCAATGCACTATACGGTTGTCTGGCCACTCCACCCCAGAGCTCTCACGAAGCGTCGTTCATGCCACCGCGCCGCACATGAACCGGTAAGGCAGCGATGGCATCGCGCCGCGCCGAGTTCCTCGCTCCCACGACCGCACGCAAAATGGTAGGGAAGCGATGGCATCCCGCCGTGCTGAGTTCATTGCCGCTCGCGACCTCACAACTATTTGGGAGGAATTTGAACATGCCAAGGCCGAATGGGCGGTAGAGCAAGAGGCGGCCAAAGCCGCACAGAGGGAGCGGAAAAGTCAGAAAGCACTCAAGAAAAGAGAGGCCCACTGCCGCAAGAAAGAAAAGGACGCAAGCGCTGCTACGGAGAGGTCGGCGGAGATCCAAGCACGGTGGGGTGTCGCCGACAAAGCTGGGAAGGAGAACGACGGCGTCTGGCCAGCATGTGAGAAGTAGTAGTACTAGTAGTTAGTGTGTGTGTCTGTGTCTGAGTACGAGCATGTACCAATACTACTAGTTACTACTGTAGTTTTTAGAGAAAATTGCCAATACATTAGCCTATACTAAATGGAAAAATTCCTATCCTAAGCATCAAATGGCATCTCTTTCTCTATAGGCATTGAGATGCATGTCATCTCACTTCCTATGATTTTCATTCCTATCCTATGAAAAAAAGGAGGCCTCTGTTGGAGTAACTACTGTAGCTAGCAGTACTGCTGGTACAGTAGTGTTCTTCAAGAAGCGGAATTCAACAAAGTCATGATGGTTCCTTCGTCCGAGCAACTTCAAAGTGGGAAGTGGGCCTGTGATTTGACAGCTCATTAGTCATTGTTACTGCGGCGCGATGACCTGGGTGACTCTCCCTTGCAGTTCTGTGTGCATGGCAAGTGGACCAGGATGGTCGACGTCCCACATGTTGGCGAACGGAAATATTCTTTCCGATATCAAGGAGCAAGGAAACCGCGTGGTATAGTATCACTACTGATTGGTTCGCAAAAAAAATAGTATCACCGCCGATTTATAATTATTTTTTATTTCTAATGAATGGTAGAATTTCAACTCTTACGATGAAGGGTGCCAAACACGGCACGTGCTGGATGTCCCACACGTTAGCGAAAGGAGTGGGACATGAACAGTGTGGTAGAGCCCAGCGTAAAAAACAGCGTGGTAGAGCGTCTCCACTTCTTCCACTTCTGGGCCGGAGACCACACATAGTAGTACTTAGTGGTATGAACAATACAAAGTGCGACCTGGAGAGAAAGACACGTCAAGTTGGAAGGTCTCGGGGCATACACGTAAAGAAATATAAAAGTTAATATGTTCCTCCAACTAATATAGTAGTAGTAGATTACTTAGGCACGTACTCCATAACATCACCATGCATTGCACGTACAACATTTAGTGGTAGTACGTAGTAAGAGACAAATTCCGCCCAAGAGTTCCCTTCTCAACCTACTTTTGGGTGTTTGGTAGAGTGTATGGAGGGTGCATGAGTCCACACTAGTTTAGCACAAATACACTAGAAGCATGCATGAAGAGAGCATGCATGAAGAGGGGTGTTGAGTTGAGCATGCATGAAGAGGGAACAACTATGCTGAGACGAGAACGCAACCAAACACACCCTATATGCCAGGCATGTGCATACCATTTGTGCCTTTCTACTTCACTTACTGCGCTACATTACTCAGGTTCGTATGTCCACACCTGGGTACATGTCCGTCTCGTAGATCCAGTCCCACGTGTTCTTCATATAGATGGAACGATCCTTGCATAACACATGCACCTTGATGCTAGATGTCTTGCATGTTGGCAAAAGGATGAACAAAGCTCACGTAAAAAATAGAGTGGAAGAACATAGATTCCGGACTACCGAGAAGGAGCAAGGAACCTCGTGGTGGAGCGTCTGCACTCATAGTATTTAATATTATTCAGCGATAGAAAATTAACCAATCATCTCCATAGTGGACTGGAAGAGTACGAAACACGGCAGCCCAGTGTAATTACATCATACTAGTACATGGCTAGCCCACGCTATCACCATATTTCTTGGCTTCTGTGTGACACCTATCTCTAGTAATCCAGCAGCCTGTATCGCTTCTTCCTTCTCGTCTCTATCAAAGTGCGGCGGCTGGCGTTTCTGCCGTCTATTGAGGTGGGTTAACTATCACATGTTAGCGACATGCCAAGAGCATTCTAAAAAAAATTCCTTTCACATTCCGTTTTCAAAAAGAAAAAAATCCTTTCACGTACGAATTTGCATGTATGCTTTGAGCAACTTGCATGTACTATACTGCTCCTGTTTGATACTCTAACTTAGCTAGAGGTTAGACTAACTCATGACTAACCCTGAACTAACTGTAGCCAAAGAGGTGTTTGGGTGACAGGGTTAGATTGACAATAAATGCACTTCATGGAGAGATAAAAGTGATTTTTCAGTGGTCCCAATGAGAACTATCTCCAGTTAGCACCTCTTGGGTGGGATAGTTTTTTTGGTGGGTTCGGTGCAACTTGCTCCAATTTAAACCGTCATGCTTGGATACTTTGGGGCTATTTGAGCCCCAACTAGCTCAAACTAACTCTAACCCATGAATCCAAACAGGGCCTATGGCTAGTCTCGACACGGAGCAGTCGCGTGCACCGGGAAGCGGGCTCTCTCGGCTGTCGCGCCACTTCAAAGTCGGCGCCAGTGAGAGGTCGCCTCCACTCTGGCCGGGCATTATGCGGCACTGACGCTCCAGGGCAACACTGACCGTTTCACGCGAGAAGCGCACGCTGGCAAGCGAGTATAGGTTTTGAACCGTTTCAGGTGTAGTATTGGTAGTTTGCAAAACTACTCAATTATTGCACTCAGTTTCCTAAGAAATTGTGGTAAAAAACGTTACTCCACAGCACGCTTCCCTTCTCCTTCCTCTTCCACCACCGGCGCACGTCCGTGGGAAGCGACCGGTCAACCCTGATATAGGAGTGGTAGCACAAAAAGATGCATGCATGACCACTAAAATTTCCATATTAAAGCGCCGCTCCGGCGGGAGTATGGCATATGTTGTTACCTTTGGCCGACCCATGGCTACCGGGCGATGGCTCCCAGAGAAGAGGCAGCGGGAGGGGAATGAATGCAGCTACTGTTTGGGTTCGCCTTCCGGCTTAAATAAATGCGCAGCATCACGTGTACCCGCGGGTGCACAAATTGTAACGTACGTGTCTGCTTAAGTGGGCGTCACGTAACTGGTGTGTGAGAGAGAGAGAGAGAGATTCTGAGAGACAGAGTGCGTGTGTGCGACTCTACTCTTCGGACATGTACTCAACCTTTTGCATCGGGATATAAGTACAATGGTATTTACTTAAGCTAGTGATTTACGTGGCCATGTTAACATGGTTGTGTCAAAAAAATGTCACTTCCTGCTCGTGATTTGCATTATATAATTACAAGCAAGATTCTCGTGCATTGCAGGGAACATCAAGATGCATTTTTTTACAAAACACCTATTGTGATTGAACCATGCAGGAGTAATCCCATGTGTAAAAACTAATGATATCTCGAGAATTTTATCGAAAAACTGGTATCTCGAGAATGTCATCGAAAAAATGAAAGATGAGAGATAAGGCGAGGAGGAGTGGAGCGTGGTGGTGACTAGTGGTCGGAATGGGCGGAGGCATGGGGATGGACGATGCCGGCAGGCGGCAGCGGCCACCATGCATGCTAGATTGGTCCAGAGACTTATTCCTTTTTTAATTGTTGAGCAATGAGGTTGCGGGAGATAATGATGTGGAGAGAGGTGCTGGTATCTGAAAGCACAAGTGCTCCTTGGGTGGTTTTGGTAATTAATGTCAACATATCTCTTGTTGGACTAACACTTTTACCTAGTATGTTTCAATTAAGTTCAACAATGGAGTGGCATGGACTAGAGGATGTGGAACCCCTTCAAGATGCTAAGGACAAAGGATTGGCTCAAGCTTTAAGATCAAGACTCTACATTTTCTATTTTAGTGATCCAAGATCACATTGAGTCTATAGGAAAAGCCAATACTATCAAGAGGGGATGAGGTGTTGCTTAATGGCTTGCTTGCTCAAAGTGCTTAGTGATATGCTCCAAAACCCTCAACTACCTTCCCACATCCACATATGACCTAAACCAAAAGTCAAACTCGGCCCCACCGATTCTATCTATCCGGCGCCACCGAGTTTCAGATGTCATAGCCACTGCCACAAACCCTAGCAAATCGGTTTCACCGATAGGGATCTCATTCTCACCGAGATGGGATTGTAATCTCTCTGTGTATGTCCATTACAAAAATAGGTCTCACCTAGTTTGAGCAATCGGTACTATCGAGATTACAATGCAAACCCTCTGGTTAGCTTATTACCAAAATCGGTCCCACCGAGTTTGTGTAATCGGTCTCACCGAGTTTGCCTGACCAACTCTCTGGTTAGCTTATTACCAAAATCATTCCCACTGAGTTTGTGTAATCGGTCACATCGAGATTACGTTATGCCCTAACCCTAACCATATCGGTCCTACAGAGTTGCATCTCAGTCCCACCGAAAATCCTAACGGTCACTAGGTTTGCTGAATCAGTCCGACCGAGTTTAACCATTCGGTCCCACCGAGTTTGGCAAATTGTGTGTAACGGTTAGATTTTGTGTGGAGGCTATATATACCCCTCCACCCACTCTTCATTCGTGGAGAGAGCCATTAGAACATACCTACACTTCCAATACACTTTTTCTGAGAGAGAACCACCTACACTTGTGTTGAGGTCAAGATATTCCATTCCAACCATATGAATCTTGATCTCTAGCCTTTCCCAAGTTGCTTTCCACTCAAATCTTCTTTCCACCAAATCCAAATCCTCTGCGAGAGAGTTGAGTGTTGGGGAGACTATCATTTGAAGCACAAGAGCAAGGGGTTCATCATCAACACACCATTTGTTACTTCTTGGAGAGTGGTGTCTCCTTGATTGGCTAGGTGTCACTTGGGAGCCTCCAACAAGATTGTGGAGTTGAACCAAGGAGTTTGTAAGGGCAAGGATATCTCCTACTTCGTGAAGATCTACCGCTAGTGAGGCAAGTCCTTCATGGGCGACAGCCGTGATGGAATAGACAAGGTTGCTTCTTCGTGGACCCTTCGCGGGTGGAGCCCTCCGTGGACTCGTGCAACCGTTACCCTCCGTGGGTTGAAGTCTCCATCAACGTGGATGTACGATAGCACCACCTATCGGAACCACGACAAAAACATCCGTGTCTCCAATTGCGTTTGAATACTCCAAACCCTTCTCTTTACATTCTTGCAAGTTGCATGCTTTACTTTCCGCTGCTCATATACTCATTGCATGCTTGCTTGATATGCATTGTGTTTGTTAAACTTGTGCTTAAACTCCACTTAAACTTAAGAATATTAAAAACTGCAACTGTTGGCACTTAGTGTCTAATCACCGCCCTCTAGACACCTCTTCTCGAACCTTTCAGTATCTTTTGTAAAATTATCATAGTTTGCTTTCTATCCTCAGATATAGATCATACGGTCTGTATTACAAGATGGTAGACACACCATCCCCGCCAACTCGTTTTTTTATAAGGGTACAGATGGTAAGTTTGCTGACTACTAAAGTAAAGTGGAATTTTTCCATGTTATGCAAGTAAATAAAGGTGATTGTTTATCATACAAGTAAGGATGGATGAAGGGTGGTAGGAACAAATGCTCTGCCTAGAGCATGTGTGTGTGAGATGGAGTCTTAGTGTGTGTGAGAGAGAGAGATGGAGTCTTAGTTTGTGTATGTGTGTGTGTGTGAGAGAGAGAGAGATGGAGTCTTAGTGTGTGTGGGGGGGTGCGTGCATGCGTGTGTGTGTGTGTGTGTTTGTGTGTGAGAGAGAGAGAGAGATGGAGACTTAGTGTGTGTGTGGGGGTGCGTGCGTGTGTGTGTGTGTGTCGCGGGGTCCTCTGTGGCGGATGTAATTTAAGTGTGCATGGCTTCATCATAGAGAGGTGATGTGTATGGTAGAGGCCACCAACAATGGGGTGCGAGAGAGAAAATGCCCGTAGAGAGGGAAGAGAAGGTGTGTGCGCGTGAGAGGAGTCGACATCGAGACAACGTGCTTGTTCGAGAGACACCGAGGAAGACTACTATATATCGATGGTGCATGTAGGCGGGAATTAAACAGAGGGATGGTCTTGTTAGTTTCGGGTATATAGGGGAAGAGTGAGAGGCGGGGGGGTAGCTAGAAAGTGTGAGTGTGTGTTTTACCCATCCAGGCGGAAGTTATGTGCACAAAATAGGAGAACGATTCGATGTGGCGTTAGGATTGAGGGTAATTAACTACGTATGGAGACATTGAGACCTTGAACATGCATGTGTGAGAGGTATACATGTATACGTGGGATGTGTGTGTGTGCGCGCGCGCATGATCGAGACAAAAGAAAGAAGACATAAGTCATAAGATCAACGACGTGGGAGAGACGGATCGGTATGACAATATGCATGCACGTGAGAATGCAGGGAAGAAGGCCTGACAATTGAGAATGTGTTTTTGTCTTTAAGAGATAGTGGCGTGGGCTGGAGCATGCATCTATGGCGAGCAGAGGGAGTGAGGCGCAACGATTGTGCAAAAGACACCACCTATAAATGCATATGTATGGAGAGACATATATAGTGTGGGTGATAGGAAGCAAGACTCCGTGTGAGAAAGAAATGTTGTCGGAGAAACTACAGATAGATGCAGAGATGGAGATGCTAGCTAGAGGGACATCCGCTAGTTTGGGTGTTGGAGATGACCGTCAGGTGGTTCAAAGGGTGAAGTTATATATGTGTGTGAGAGGGCACTTGACTGCATGTAGAGAGAAACATATGTAGTGTGCGTGATAGGAATCAAGAGTGAGGGTGAGAAAGAAGGTTAATGGAGAAATAGATAAATAGAAAGATAAAGATGCTAGCTAGTGTGTGTTAGAGATAGGAGTCGAGTGGATCAGAAGGCTGGGTTATGTGTGTGGGTGTGAGAGAGATAGAGATACGGAGCATGTGAGTCACATACAAACAGATATCAGAGTGAAATGAGATCCAAAGAGACGGAGTTTTGTGTCTACGAGAGAGAAAGATATTTCACAATGAGAGTGATAGCTAGAGAAACATACGAGGGAACGCAAGATATCTCCAGGGAGAGAGTGTGTGTGAGCGACATACAAGAGAACAATGGAGAAATATGAGACCCTGGGAGACAGAGTTTGTGTTTGTGTGCGAGAAAGAGATATTGAAGAGGAAGAGTCGTAGGTTCTCATATCTAAGGAGCGAAATACATCTCTGTATGAGGGGTGTGTGAGTGGCACACATGGGAATAGTAGAGAGAAATGAGACCCCAAGAGACCAAGTTTTGTGTTTGTGTGAGAGAAAGAGATTCCACATGGAGAATCATAGTTAAAGACACATAGCAGGGAGCGAGATATACATAGAGAGAGATAGAGTGATGAAGGTCGAGGGAGAGAGTACCGTCAGTGTGTTACGAAGATAAAAGATCATTGTAGACATACAGGTAGCACGAGAGATACCTGAGAGACGATGAACACGTATAGGTCTAGAGAGATAGTCCTATATAAGCATAAGTGATAGCTATATGAGACGATTATCTGCATTAAAGGGGATTCAAATATTTAAACTGGAGATCACGACATCGATAATATCATAACGCAAATTGGTGTATCAAACATGCATATTCATTTGAATTTGGGCACACGTGTAATGTTATATAGTTTATCAACATTGTTGATCCATAGATTCTTCAATTACAAACAATGCATGGTTATATATGCAATTAATGTCTAAATGGGATTATACTATATGTTGCGTGTGTGAAACACATTATACTTGTTTGAGAAGTAAAAAAACCCACATGAAACACACATTAATTGGAGACAGTTAGCGAGGAATGCATACATTGGATTTCAACATAAAGTGGTTTCAAATATTTGAAAATCCAAATTGATGGATACAACCTTATGAATCTGAGATCATGCCATTTGTAAACCATATTTATGTATAACTGGTGTTGTGCATTTGAAAGTATATATAAAAAATGATGTATATAGAATGTAATTCCAATTGAAAATGGATCCCGCCCGAAATAATAGAATACAAATGGGATTCGAATTGAGTTGGCACGGTAAACGTGCACTCTGGAAAATTTGAATGAAGCAGGGAAAGTCGCAGTAACCACCCGAAACCAAAATCTGTGAGATGGAAATCACTACTGCCTATCCTTGCCACGCAAAGCCTATCTGCTGGATTTCTATAGGTTTCAATAGGGGTAGGTTTGTAATTTCACCCAAATGTGGCGTAACTGCCTCTCACCCGGATTCATACACGATGGGCACCAAAACACAGTGTGTTCTCGGCCGAAATCGACTCCCTCCCCGATTCATATTCATACACGGTGGGCGTCAAAAACAAACTCTCGTCGGCAAATATTCGGTGTATGCGAGATTACCGTCCTATCCCCTACCGACTAATGTTGATGTGATGTAGTAGAAATTTGAAACGGGGGCTAAGTTTGTAAATTTCCTCGCATTTGAGACAAGCGCGCCCTAAATACATGGTTCCCCCTTCCTCTCTACCTCCCTTTTCCCCATTCGTACTCCATGGCCGCCAAAACAGCCTCTCCACCCCACCCTACTCTGTCTGCCGCCGTCCGCCACCCCATCCACCGCCGTCCTCCTCCACCATGCTGGAGATGATACCCCGACGCCTCCGTCCATTACAAGAGATCGACCTCTCTCATCCATGACTTCGGACCTGGATCCTTGCATCCCGTCCTCTCGCTTCATCCCCGCCGTCGTCCACCTTGCCGGCGCTGCTCCTATGACCGTCTCGTCCACCGCGCCCTGCCGCCACCGTCTACCCTCCTAGATCTGCTTCCACGCCACCGACAGCCATCGCTACCGCAGCACCGTCAAATTCTCAGCAGATGCATACACGGCGTCGCACCAGAGGCGGTACTCTTTCGTATCTGCTCAACTTATTTATCGCAGCAAGAAAAAAGATCGCCACTTCTTTACTTTGATTTCTTGTCTTGGTTGCGAAGTTTCCTTTGTCCGGTTTGCACCTTCAGATCCGCCATGGCACGCTCAACACTATACTCCCAATGCTTATGGTTTTCCCCTTTTATATTCCACACTAGTTAAATCATAGTAGACTAAATTTCAAAATTGGGTGAGTCGATTTTTCAGAGCTCACCGGAGTTTGCCAGTGCGATCGACGGGGCTCGGGTGGTTGTAGGGCCTCGCCGAACGAAGAAAACTCGACACGGGTGGGGGTTGGGGCGGGGGTGAGGGTGGGGGTGGCGGAGGAACACAGGCGGTGGGGGCCGGTGGTCCGGTCGGCGGCCCGTGCGGTGTTCTATATGGGAAGAATCAGAGACGAGGAAGAAGAAGGATTAGGAGACGTAGGATCTTCATCCAACCGCCTGCAATGGTCGAGAGACAGTTGGAATTTGCATTCTTAATGCGCTCTGGTTCATGATGTGTGGGCACTGCGCAACCAACATTTTATTATCTAAAATCTGCTTGCTCTTCTTTACCATGTTCCTCTTCTGTTCTTCTTTAATATGTACTCTCTCTGTTCCTAAATACAAGTCTTTGGATAGATTCCAGCATGGACTACATATGGAGAAAAATGAGTGAATCTACACTCTAAAATGTATCTGGACATATCTGTATGTGATCCATAGTGGAAATCTCTACGAAGACTTATATTTTGGAATGGAGGGAGTATGATAGTAGTACAGTATGTTCCTTGTACTAAAGGTGAGCAGGGACATTGCAGTGTAGAGGTCTATACAGTCGGTTGTGATGGACACGTTGAGCCTCTTTGATTCGTAGGATCTTGTAAACATAGGAATAGGATTTGTAGTGGCCTTCCCACTTGAATCCTATAAGAATAGCAAGGAAATGCGGGGAGCTGTGTCGCCTTTGAGAGTTACACTGATATTAACAGTACCACACCTTCACTTCAAGAGAGCTGGTATCCGAAGCCTTTCTAGCCATACCGGCAATACTAGCACATATATTCCAGCAAGTTCCACTTTGCTGATTTTACTCTGATTCTTAAGGTTTTCCCGTTATATCTACACTATGATCTATGTAGCTGCTTCGTGTCGCACTAGCAGCAGTCCACTCTTGAAGCTAAACACTGCAATGACTTACAAAATTGGCACCAAGGCATCGAGTGCCATTCTAGATGCAATGAAACTCATACGCTCCCCACCTGTTGATTCTTGTTCAGAATATGATCCTAATGACTATTCTAACCTCGAGGAGTCAATGGAAGATGGCCTATCTTGTTCACCCATCAAGGTGCATGTTCTAATTTGGCAATGTTTTATTGATTGCGGGTATCTTGCATATGTTGTCTTGCATTTCTTCTACTTTGTTGCACCGCCATCTGCTTAGTTTACTCATCATATATGTCGAGATGCCATGCCCATCCATTATTGATACATATTCCATCTGTCATCATACCATGTTTTTCCACTCAAATGTTGTTCTTGTGCATCAGACATCAAAAAGGAAGAGGGTGATTGCCGAACCTGAAGGAGCACCAGCAAAGTCCTTGAAAACATGGTGGTGCCGGAGAAATCAGACAGCACCCCACTTATATTGGTCGTACAACCAGTGACACAAAACGTAGGACCGACTCCAGCAGATTGTATCCATACTTCACTGGCCACACCACTAGCCCCACCACACAGAACCTACACCCCAGCAAAAGGTATACCGATTTCATTTTCCATAACACCAGCTGTACCACAGAAAAATCCCACTCCAGCAAAAAGTATAGCAAGTCCAGCGGCCGAAGACCTATCCCAACTGCTGAGACGGCCAATTCCTGCAGATTGGAACCCCATTCCATTTATGCCCAGTTTAAAAGACAATGCTTTCAATGTTGTTAGGGACTACGTGCATATATTCCCATCATGGGAAGATTATTGTGAAGACAAACACCATTTTCACATCTTCCTGTCCAACTTACGTGTAAGTGCTATTATTCATGGTTATTATTTTATTGTTTTTTGCTGATTGAACACATCAATGATTTACATTACATTGTTGTAACTAGGCGAGGGTCAATCTGGATAGTCATGATGAGCAAATCTTGCTTGTGCTTTTCAAGGAAGCATTGCAGCAGTATCGGTGTTACCTGAGGAGATCACAGTTTGATGGCAAGTCTATAAACGAATTTCCGGTGAAGTCTCCTGTGCTAAATTTAGAAGACATTGAATGGAAAAACCTTGTTATGCACTAGTCTCGTTCCCAGGATGAGGGGTTGTCTATGAAATCACATGACAATTGGAACTTCTACTTTTCCGCATGTGCCATACAAATCTTTTTTGCAGGAAATCTGCTCGAAGAAGAATTCCGGTTTGACAAGAATGACATGATATCGCAAATATGCTGCCCGCTGCTTTGCTCTTGTTAGTACCTGTTGTCCTGTATCACTGTACTTGCATACATACCTGGTTCATTATGTGACAGCAGTATGCATTATAGCTTGCTTATCAATTGTTCGCTCCAAATTATCTGATCTGTATGAATGGTTACATTAGTGTAGAATATATCCAATGCTAATGTTTTTTTAGCTCTGCATTGTTCTTGTAAGTACATGCTATCCTTTATCAGTGTACTTATAATGACAGGTAGTTGTTCATGTACCATCACTCTGCAGCTTATTTTCCTTTGCCCTCCATTTTCTACACATCAGATCTATATTTACTCTTACCATAAGGTTGGTACTGAAGAAGTTTAGCTGTGCATTGCTCTTGGCTGTACCTTTTGCGTGTATCGCTGCACTTACATTTATAGCTACTTGGTTATGTAGCATCACTCTTTATCATATCTTAAATATTCTCCATTTTTTCGTATATTATCACATCTATATTTACTCTTAACAAAATGTAGAATAAAGGCAACGATTTTGAAGAAGATTCTGTGGTAAACTTACTGAATTGCCCCCCCATCAGCATGGACAAGGCCTTTATAGAGCTTGTCTTCACCTATAATGTAAGTTTGTCCATCTCAAGCCTTCAAACTTTGTTGTATATATTTGGTTAGGCATGACTGCAACAGCTGTTTATTTTTGGTGTTTGCATCAAATTGCTTGTTTAAAGTTTATTATGTAGTTCATAAACAAAAGTTTGTCCTTTCTGAATTTAAGTTTTCAGTTGTACAACCAAGTTCCTTCTTCATACCATGTAAATTAAACTATATAGAGCAAGTGATCTTCTTTTGCACTACATGTATGCTTCTGTTCTTCATCCGTAATCCAGTGGTGTGGTGAACCTACCCACTACAGCACAATGTCATATTCTGCAATGTCTTAACTATGAACAATGTCATATCATTCTACTATTATTTAAACCGTCTCTTTATTTGCCAATCTGAAATGGTATAAATTGATAGCACACTAACCATTGATACTTATGAGTTCTTGATCTGTAATCCAGTGGTGTCGTGAACCTGCCAACTCCTTCACAATGTCATTTCCTGCCATGTCTTGACCTAAACAATACCATATTGTGTTAATGCAATTTTAAACTGTGTCACTTTATTCGTCAATAAAATGTGATGAATTGTCAGCACTGATACTTTTATGTGCAAAACCTGTCATCTGTCTTCTTGTTTATCTTTCAGAGTGAGGAAGATATATATGTTGAACAAGCGCAGTCTCATCATCTTGCTCAGCTGCTTGCGCTGCAGCTCCCCAGTAGGGCTAACCTTTCTTGAACTCTATTGAAGTGCTATTGGTTTTGTATATTATGTTGTCAGCGTGTTTATTTGCACTGGTGGCGATCTTTGATGCCCAGTGTATCTAATCTGCTGTCTGCTTGTGCTTTATTATGATAGTGGCGAGCTTTGATGCCCAGTGGATGTAATATGTCGTAATTTCTTTATTGTATAGTCTAGGTTTTTACTTATTCACGATGCTGCAGTTATTTTACTGTATATATATCTTGTCTTCGCAGTAAACCGGCCAAACCGTAAAATTACGGTACATAATCGGGCCGTCATGCAATCACGATGTAGGTTGGGCCTGAAACGTGCCGAACAGCTCACGGGCCGGCGGCAGGCCGAAATGAACCCTGGCCCATGATTGTGCGAATCAAATCATGGGCTTTTAAAAGGCCAAAATTGTCTCGGTCCTTGTTTGGCCCAATTAGATATCGGCTGCGAGCAGGCCGGATGCAAACCGGGCCGTAGTTAGGCGCAACTATATGACGGGCTTTTAACAGGCCCAAATTAATATAGGGCCGAAATGTTAAACGGGCCCTTAACAGGCCAAAACTAATATGAGGCCGAATTACTAAGTGCGCCTTTAGCAAGTGGGCCCAAAAGCATAGTTTCCAGTTGACGGGCCGAATCTGATATGGGCCATAATTGAGCCCAAAGCCTCTGAAAGGGCCGGACCTGATCTGGGCTGTAATTTGGCCAAGAACGTGTTAGGATTTTAATGGGCCGGATCTCATATGGGACACTATTTAGGCCCGGAGTGTGGCAGGCCATTAATGGACCGGATCAAATATGGGCCGGCATTTTGCCCAAAATATGGCAGCCAGTTAATGGGCCGGCCTACTTGGGTCCTCAAAATCTTGTCGGCCTAGAGCTGGGCCGGCCCATTAATGTCGGCAAAATCTCGTGGGCCTTTAGTTGGGCTGGCCCATTATGATCCGCAAGAATCTTGTGGGCCTTTACCTGGGCCAGCCCATTATGGCACACAAAAATCTTGTGGGCCTTTAACTGGGCCGACCCATTATGGCCCGCAAAATCTTGTGGGTCTTTAGCTGGGCCAGCCCATTATGGTCCGCAAAATCTAGTGGGCCTTTAGCTGGGCCGGCCCATTATGGTCCGCAAAATCTTGTGGGCCTTCAATTGGGCCGGCCCATTTAAACTTGATGGGACAGTCCACGTGTCAACATATCATAGGCGCGTCTCGCCCATTGGATGAGTGACACTAGTGCCAACGCGGACCTGACACGTGTCTCCTCCAGCCAATGATGATTTTACACATGGAAAATCCCCATTGGTCGGGGCTGTTAACGGGTTATCGGATCCAAAACCCGACCCGATAGCTTAACGGCGTTCCGTTACGGTGGATGCCACGTGTCGGTCACCCTTGACGGAAGCACTTCCGTGACGCGCGATTTATCATCTTGGAAGTGGACACTTCCATGATGATAATTTTGGTAATGTCATGGAACACTTCTACGACAGCACAGGTATGACTATCTTGATTCTGTCATAAAATCGTCATGGATGTACATGCATGATAGAAAACGCGGCCTACCCTGACAAACACCTATCATCACGGAAGTGTATTTTTTTTATAGTGAGAGCTGGTCAACCACTCGATGACTTATCAGAATCTTTTGTGATTCCTTTCGTATTACATGAAGGACCATTTTCTGGTCACCTATGTAACGCACCGTATTCAGATAACTGTGTACATACCAGGGGCTATATCGTAGACCCACCGTCAAACTCCTATGGCTAAGTGAAAGTGTTAAAGCCCTATAGTCTGATTGCCTACACTACAAAAAAAAAGTCACATCCCTGACATTTTGGGCCGAACGAAATTTGTTTCTGTCATACTTATGACACTTCTATGACGATAATTGTGACAAAACACGGTATCATCATAGATGTGGTGGGCTCCTACTTCTATGAAAATAATCATGACAGAAATTGGGCTTTTCGTCCTGGGCGGGCCGGAGACGCAACTGCATGACATTCTTTGGGCCGTCCATGAAGGAAAAAACCGTGGTAGAAGTGAGGGTGAGGAAAATATCGGGGTGTTCCCAGTTACGGTGGGTGGTCAGGGCCGAGCGATGCGTATTTCTCTCATACACGCATGCGCGTGGGTGCGAGGCGTTGGGCTCTAACTGAACCCGAGCGAGGCGTTGGGCTCTAACTGAACCCGAGCGATTGCACTGCAGGCTACGCATTACTGAACCCGAGTGATCGATTGATGGCTATTAACTGAACCCGATCGAGCGATTCCTTCGCTACTGCTGCTAACTGAAGCCGATCGATGATGCCTCTGGATGAACAGTGAGCGTTGTTGGGGGGTTTGGATGAACAATTCCCGGTGGGGGTGGATGAACAGGACCCCCGTGGTGTTGCCTCTGGATGAAATGGACCTCGATCGATCGAGCCGGTTGGGGCTGGATTAACAGGACCCCGTGGAGGGCTCAATGAATAGGACCACCCCGTGGAGGGCTGGATGAATAGTAGACGGTGGAGGGCTGGATGAATAGTAGCCTGTGGAGGGGTGGTTGAACAGGAGCCCGTGGAGAGGGCTGGTAGAACAGTAGCCGGTGGAGTAGCGCGCGGTGGAGGCTGGATGAACAGGAGCCCGTGGATGAACAGTCGCAGGTGGACGCTGGAGGAGGTCGATGGTGGATGAACAGTAGCCCGTGGAGGCTGGGGGGGTCGATGGTGGAGATGAACAGTATCCCGTGGAGTCCCGTTTTGTGGTACGCCACACCCTTCCCGATGAACAGGACCCCCGTTTCAACCGTAGCGCTCCACCACAAGTCCGTTTCCTCCGTTTTGCGGTATGCCACACCCCTCCCGAACAACAGGACCCTGTTTCGACAGTAGGAGGTCCGTTTCCTCCGTTTTGCGGTACGCCAGCCCCTCCCGATGAACAGGATCCCGTTTCGAACATGGCCGATCGAACACAAGGCCGATTCCTCCGTTCTCCGGTACGCCAGGCCCGTTTCCATCGGCAGTTCCGT
This sequence comes from Triticum urartu, assembly GCF_003073215.2. Taxonomy (NCBI): domain Eukaryota; kingdom Viridiplantae; phylum Streptophyta; class Magnoliopsida; order Poales; family Poaceae; genus Triticum; species Triticum urartu. The sequence goes on along the minus strand of NC_053024.1, from coordinate 219,281,520 downwards.
CCAAGCCCTCCCGATGAACACGACGACGCATTCCGTTTCGACCCAGCCAGTTGGCTCCCCATGAATACGACGATGACACAGTTTCTCTGTTCCGACCCAGCCATGTACACGAGCCCTGGCCGTACGTATGCACGAGTAGGTGTTCGAGACCCCACCCGTATGTATGTATGTGGCCGTATTCTCTTTCTTGCACACTGGCCGCTGTACGTACGTGAACATGCTACATGCATGCCTCTACCACGACACGTGCGCACCTCTACATGGACCATTATGTACGTACACGTTCGCGACCAGAATGACAATGCTACGTACGCTTCGACCAGGTAGGTCCCGACTGTCAAGCACTTCCTTGCGTGCGAACATGTAGCTGGTGGGTCCCACCAGTCAGGGGGTGAATCATTTTTTTTCCCAGACGCACTTCCTTGCATGTGAAGATGTAGCTGGTGGGTCCCAGCTGTTAGGGGAAACGTTTTTTCGCGAAATACGGTGGCCCGTCCGGTGGGTCCCCGCTGTCAGGTGGAGGAATAATTATTTTGCGCGTAATAAGGAGGCACTTCCTTGCTGCGGCCGTGGACCCAGCTGTCAGCCTCTCCAGGTACAGTCCACGTCCGATGGAAGTCGTTCCTTGACCACGTTGACCACGCCGCGCCGAGAGCACCAGGGGGGTGGACGACGGTGAGGCCTAGGAAGGGGACGACGTGGAGCCGGGGAAGACGCGGCAGTGGATTCCCATGCATAGAGGAGTAGGAGGGTTCACTGGTTCACTACGGTGTGAGGCAGTCGTCGCCGCAGAATAACAGGGGGTGTGGGTGAGTAGAGGGATGGCCTGGCCAGTAGTTGGAGTAGTAGGGGGCGGTGAGGCCTCCGCGCCATCGCAGCCGGCCACGGGAGGCAGGAGCACGAGGCACGACCGACACTGGTTTGGGCCGCTGGAGCAAGAAGACCAGAGGTTGAAGAAACACTACGGCCGTTGGATGGACATCATACGGTCACTGGAGCTAGAATCGTTCATATTGACTAAGTTGACAAAGCCCTCTATTCCCGTCAACTTAGTTGACCCATAAGTTGGCCTGCCACTGTACTGGGTCCTAGCTAGCAGGGGGAGTATTCATTTTTGTGTCCATAATAAGGAGGCACTTCCTTGCGTGCGAAGATATAGCTGCTGGGTCCGAGCTATCAGCGGCGGTAACGTTTTTTCGTGAAATACAGAGGCCCTTTCGGTGGGTCCCAGATGTCAGGTGGAGGAATCATTATTTTGCGTGTAATAAGGAGGCATTTCCTTGCGTGCGTCCGTGGACCCAGCTGTCAGCCTCTCCATGTACAGTCCACTTCAGATGCATGTCGGTCGTTGACCATGTTGACTAGGCCGCGCCGAGAGCACCAGGGCGGTGGCCGACGGTGAGGCCTAGGAAGGGAACGACACAGAGCTAGGGAAGACTCAGCAGTTGTTTCCCACGCGGAGGGGAGTACGACTGTACGAGGGTTTACTGGTTCGTTTGCCGTCACCGGAGAATGACAGCAGGGGTGGGTGAGTAGAGGGATGGCTAGGCCAGCGATGGGAGTACGGTGGGGCGGTGAGGCCTGCGCGGCAGCACAGCCGGCCACGGGAGGAGGGAGCAGGCAGTCCCCCCGGCACTTGTTTGAGTGGCTGCAGGAAGAGCAAAGATTGAAGAAGCATGATGGCCGTTGGATGGACATCCAACCGTCACTGCTTGTGTGTCAACTTTTTTTAGGAAAGCCTCAAATCTGTGAAAAATAGCATACAACCCATCTGCCATTATTTCTAATAATTTACAGCCATTTGCTAATTCTTAAGGTTTTTTTGGAGCCCATATCCTTTTTGTTAGCATTACAGCCCATACTATGGCCACGGTTAAAAAATTATACGAAATTTTGCATATTTCGGTGCGGTCTGAACTGTTTTTAATCCCGAAATTTTGAGTCACGTTCAAACTGATTTTAAAAATAAATGCATATCAATATAAAATCCAACAAATTGACCACGCATAAAAATCAATGCAATTCAAAATCTCCAAATGAAAAAAAGAAATTTGAAACTAATTGCTGGTTCGATGTGTTATAAAAATGTATAGCCCATTTCTCATTACTGATAGGCCATTTTCTCGGCCAGCCGAATGAAGCTCTCCTCGTTTTGAAAGATTTGCAGCCCAACAGGCCTGACAGAGCGACTTACTTAGCAAATCACAAAAAACTGGGCTGTGGCCATGGACCCAGCTGCGGCCGTGGACCCAACTGTTAGCCTCTCCATGTACAGTACTCTTCCGATGGAAGTCGGTCGTTGACCACATTGACCACGCCGCACCGAGAGCACCAAGGCGATGGACGATGGCGAGGCCTAGGAAGGGGACGACGCGGAGTCGGGGAAGACGCGGCAGTGGATGCCGCCACGGAGAGGAGTATGAGGGTTTACTAGTTGGGCTGCGGTGTGAGGCTGCTGTCGCCGCAGAATAACAGGGGGTGTGGGTGAGTGGAGGGATGGCCTGGCTAGCGGTGGGAGTAGTATGGGGGCGGTGAGGCCTCCGTGGCAACGCAGCCGGCCACGGGAGGCAGGAGCAGGCGGCACGACCCGTGCTGCTTTGGGCGGCTGGAGCAAGAAGACCACAGGTTGAAGAAGCACCATGGCCGTTGGATGGACATTGTACGGTCACTGGAGCTAGAATCGTTTATATTGACTAAGTTGACAAAGCCCTCCATCCCCGTCAACTTAGTAGGCCCACAAGTCAGCCACCCACTATGGTGGGTCCTAGCTAGCAGTGTGTATTCATTTTTTTGTGCGTAATAAGGAGGCACTTCCTTGCGTGCGAAGATATAGCTGGTGGGTCGGACGTGTCAGTGGGGGGAACTTTTTTCGCGAAATACAGAAGCCCTTCTCGTGGGTCCTAGCTGTTAGGTCGAGGAATCATTATTTTGCGCGTAATAAGGAGGCATTTCCTTGTGTGCGGCCGTGGATCCAGCTGTCAGCATCTCCACATACAGTCCACTTCCGATGGATGTCGTTCATTGACCATGTTGACCAAGCCACGCTGAGAGCACCAGGGCGGTGGACGACGGCGAGGCCTAGGAAGGGAACGACACGGAGCCTGGGAAGACTCGACAGTTGTTTCCCACGTGGAGGAGTACGAGGGTTTGCTGGTTCATCTCCTGTCCCCGGAGAATAACAGCAGGTGTGGGTGAGTATAGGGATGGCTAGGCCAGCGATGGGAGTACGGTGGGGCGGTGAGGCCTGCGCGGCAGCATAGCCGGCCACGGGAGGAGGGAGCAGGCAGTCCCGCCGGCGCTTGTTTGAGCGGCTGGAGCAGGAAGAGCAGAGATTGAAGAAGCACGGCAGCCGTTGGATGGACATCCAACAGTCACTGCTCTCATGCGCATTATTTCTAATAATGTATAACCCATTTGCTAATTCTTAAGAATCCTTTTGGACCCCATCTTCTTTTTGTTAGCATTACACCCAATATTGTGGCCAAGGTTAAAAATTATACGAAATTTTGCATATTCCGGCGCTGTCAACTGTTTTTAATCCCGAAATATCGATTCACATTCAAACTTTTGAAAAATAATTTATATAAATATAAAATCAAAATAATTGTCCATGCATAAAATTGAATGGAATTTAAAATCTTGTAACGAAAAAAATTGAAACTAATTCCCGGATTGATGTGTTTTAAAAATGTACATCCCATTTCTGGGCTAACCGAATGAAACTCTCCTCGTCTTGAGAGATTTGTAGCCCAGTAGGGCTGATAAAGCAAGTAGGCCTCATTTGGGTATTTCTTTAAAAAACTAGAATTGGGCTAGACATTTTCAGCAAGAAAAAACACAACTGGGCTCATGATGTGGTAAACATAAATAAAACCCTGGCTAGACGGGCCACAGCCCCCGCGAAGAAATAGCCTATCCAACCCAGAGAAAGGCGAGTTGGTGAGGTGCTCCATGTCCTATAGTCAATTAGCAAAGTTATAAACACAGGGATTTCACCCCCTACGGATCTAGTCCATGTTCGAGCGATGTTGGATTCCTTTAACGGCAAAACCCAAGCGGAGGATTTCCCCAATCCATCTGCGGGGGAGCGAGTGTGCTTCGTCCCCTATCTGCTGAGGGGCGTGGGATTTCCAATTCACCCATTCCTCCGAGGGCTTCTGGAGTATTATGGCCTCCAGCTGCATAGTTTTACCCCAGCCTCCATCCTGCACACATTGCGGGTTACGTTGCTTTATGCAAACTATTCCTGGGTTGTGAGGCCCATTTTGATTTATGGAGAAGACTGTTCTGCCTTGTCCCACGCAACCACGAGGGATCGATATTTGAAGTGGGCGGGGCCGAAATATGGCGCATTACTGAGATCGGATATCTAGCCGGCACACCGAAGAAAGCTTCCATAGAGTGGACCTCTGAGTGGTTTTACATTGAGGACATCGTACTTCTAGATCCAGTCCAGAGGGGTCTACCCGATTTTACAAGTGCTCCATTGAATAAATGCCATAGCTAGCGTCCCCGAAGCCTCGACGAAGAGGATAGCGCAGAGATCAGTCTGCTGCTGGGTAAGATCAAGATTCTTGACCAGTCCGGATTGTCAATAGTCGAGGTAATGGATGTTTCCATAACGCGGGGGGTCCAACCACTCCAATATAGAGGGCTACCCATGTGGCATTACAATGGGGAAGACGACGCCTCCCGCTGTGGTCGGAAGGGCCCGAAGACTCTCGCCGCTCTGGCCAAAATATTAGCTGAACTATATAAAGGGGAGCAGGAGGAGGTCACCTGTCTCCAATATCGAGACGGGTTTTCCAGGTACAACTCTCCTAGCTAGGTAAGCCCTTACTCCACTATTCAACTCCTTTCCCTGAATTATTTCTGAAGGGAAGTATCTTGTTCATTCATGACAGGAATGGCGAAAGGCTGTCGAGGGGATCCATGACCCTGCCCCTCAGCCAGAGAATCACAATCGGGATCTTGACCCCGGATATGAGGAAGATCCGAACATATTCGTGGAGCTCAAAAATGGAGTTTTCTATCAGACGAGCTATGACGACACAGATGTACCCATCATAGCCGATTACCCCGGCCTCCTTCCTGCTTCACATGTAAGTAATTTTAGCCGGTACTTTCCTCTAGAGGGTTCCCTTACTATGCCTCACCCACCACATTTATTCCATGTTTCAAAGGGGAGACACTCAGCACCGTGACATGCACCAGAAACATCTCCGATGAGAGGAGTGTCCGCGCCTGGTACATTTTCGAAGAGGAAGGCCAATGATAGCATGACAGAACCCTCGTCAAAGAGGTAAGACTTTTCTTTTCAAGAATACCTATTCTGATCGTCACATCCAACTGAAATGCCACTCGTCGTATTCCAGCAGGAAATGTATCCGTCGGACTGTGTCCGGGGATCCGGCCGGTCGTGCCTCTACTAGCCATGTTCCGGACTCTGCCCAAAGAACGGGGGCTGATACGAGAGCGGCCCCAGACTGTCCTCCCGCAGAGGATTCGGACGACGTGTCCGTCACGAACTCTGAAGTGGAGAGCGCTATGAAGCATCATCATCGGAGGGCCGTTCGTCGTAACCCTAGTTTTTCGAAAGCGTCATTTAATGCCTTCAATTCGGCTGATGCGTATATTCGAGCTACTCGGGATGGGCTTGTCAGAGCCACAGACCAGCATCTAAAAGATATGCAGGTAAGCGTAGATTTAATAAGCATACACCAGTAGCCCCCGAGACTTAAAGTAGTTGATACAATTGATTTAAGGATCTATGTATAACCAGGTGGTTACAAAGAATAACACCCTGCTAGCTCAGGAACTAGAAAAGTTTCAAAGCCAGCTAACTGCTGCCAATGCCGAACTGGAGAAATCCAAGAAGGCATCCCCTGGTAATGTTTCCCTCCATCGAGAAAACACAATGGTACACTAATAATGCTAACCTAGTTGCTTACCTTTTTATCGAATCATTAGACCAACTGCAAGAATAGCTGGACGCCGCTCGAAGCGGAGAACATGGAGCCAAAAAAACTGCTAGCAGAGGGCGAGCGTGTGCTAACAAAAGTCGTTCACGAGAAAAAGAAGCTCCAGGATGTGAACAACCAAATGTGCGAAGAACTGAAAGATGTACGGGCCCAGCTGGCAGACTCCGTGAAGGAGAACAAAAAGTTGTGAGGCGATATATTAAGTATGTGGCCAAATTTATCTGTTGACAGTTTGGGGGTAAAATTAGCTGATATAGCTATGATTTTAGGTATATCGACGGGCTGTCCCGAAGAGGAGGTGTCCGGATCAGCAAGTGATCTTCTGCAATGGATGTCGCAGTTGCACGAGCAAGCTCGGTAGGCAATGCGGAGTGTAGCCAAGGCCTTATGGCCATCCGCCTCCCCTCCAGGGAGTATGGAGAAGCTTGTAGAGCTGTTTAAGGGAGCATGCGGCGTATATGACCGTGGAAGATATCGGCTTGTCGAGAGGGGGCGCGAGAGGCCTAGGCCATGGTAAAAACGCGGTATACCAAGCTAGATCCGAATCACATGGCCTGGGTCGGACCGCTAGGGTCAAATGGGGAAGAAATTCCCATGAGTTTAGTATATGACCAACTGGAGGTGGCCGCTAGAAATTTCCAACAAGATTGTAAGTTAGACCGCCTATTGGACGGTATAGAGGAGGAAGTCTTTAATTCCTATGTGACTATGTACTTTCCTTCTAGCTGGATAATAAAAACAATTGTCATGGCCGACTGAGGGAGTCCTGGATTAGGGGGTATCCGGACAGCCGGACTATAACCTTTGTCCGGACTGTTGGACCATGATGATACAAGACTGAAGACTTCGTCTCATGTCCGGATGGGACTCTCCTTGGCGTGGAAGGCAAGCTTGGAAATACGGATATGTAGATCCCCTTCCTTGTAACCGACTCTGTGTAACCCTAGCCCCCTCCGGTGTCTATATAAACCGGAGGGTTTAGTTCGTAGGACACAATAACAACAATCATACCATAGGCTAGCTTCTAGGGTTTAGTCTCTCTCATCTCGTGGTAGATCTACTCTTGTACTACCCATATCATCAATATAAATCAAGCAGGACGTAGGGCTTTACCTCCATCAAGAGGGCCCGAACCTGGGTAAAACATCGTGTCCCGTGCCTCCTGTTACCATCCGCCTAGACGCATAGTTCAGGACCCCCTCCCCGAGATCCGCCGGTTTTGACACCGACATTGGTGCTTTCATTGAGAGTTCCTCTGTGTCGTCATCATCAGGCTTGATGGCTCCTTCGATCATCGTTAGCGATGCAGTCCACGTGAGACTTTTCTCCCCGGACAGATTTTTGTATTGGGCGGCTTTGCACTGCGGGCCAATTCGCTTGGCCATCTGGAGCAGATTGAAAGCTACGCCCCTGGCCATCAGGTCAGGTTTGGAAGCGTAAACTACAAGGCCGATATCCGCGGAGACTTGATCTTCGACGGATTTGAGCCCCTGCCGAGTGCGCCGCACTGTCACGATGGGCATGATTTAGCTCTTCCACCGAACAGTGTCCTGGAGACCGCACGTGCAGCCGCTCCGACCTTTAATTCGGAGCCAACTACGCCATCTGAAGGCGGGTGGTTAGACCCCACCACGGAGGCAGCAGCCTCAACGGAGATCGAACCGAACACCAACTTTATCCTTCACGAGGCCCGTGACTCCCCATCGCCCGACTCTCCTCCGGACTCTGAACCGTCTGCGCCCCTGCCAATCGAATCCGATTGGGCGCCGATCATGGAGTTCACCACTGTGGATATCTTTCAGCACTCGCCCTTCGGCGACATACTGAACTCACTAAGGTCTCTCTCCTTATCAAGAGAGTCCTGGCCGGATTATGACCGACGGGATTGGGATGCGAACGACGAAGAAATTCGACGCCCACCCACCACCCACTTCATAGCCACTGTCGATGATTTGACCGACATGCTCGACTTCGACTCCGAAGACATCGACGGTATGGACGACAATGTAGGAGACGAACAGGAACCAGGGGCTACAGAGCACTGGACAGCCACCTCATCTCACGATGTATATATGGTGGACACACCCAATGGAAACGACGACGAGGAACAGGAGGACGCAGCGAAGGATCGTTCCCTCGAAAAGCAGTCAAAGCGGCGGCGCAAGCGCCGCTCCAACCCCCGCCTCGACAGAAACAGCGGTCATACAGACCCAGCCACAGAGCAGGGCGAGCCGGCGGACGACGAACATGGCATCGAGTAACTGTCCGAACAAGGCAATTTGGGTAATCAAACCGAACAACCCGTCCCCAGCGAAGATAACAGTCCGGATGACCTCACGCCGGACAAGTTCCTGGAGCAGAAGAACCTCCATAAAAGGCTCGTTGCCACTGCATGTAGTCTAAAAAAGCAGAAGCAGAAGCTGAAGACTGCGGAAGATGCACTCAGAATCAGATGGAGCAAAGTACTCAACACCGCAGGCAAATATGGCGGCAGTCGCCACACAAAGAGCTACCCGAAGCGAAAGCTACTTCCTGAATTTGATGAGGAGGCCTTAGAGCCCCCCAATCAAAAAACAAAGCAGCCATCCGGTCGGATAGACGACCTCACGGCCAACATAGAGCGGCACACGGCGCCGCACACAAGCCAGCATGTGATCCACATGAGGACTCACATCAAAGAGATGGCCCAACCAGATCTATCTACGTACCAAGAAAGCACGCTCTTGCAAGCAATGCAACACAACAAATATCCGAACACAACAGTACACCCAAATATAGGGGTGCCGCACACCCCCTATGTTTCACCGACGAGGTGCTAGACCATGAATTTCCAGAGGGATTCAAACCCGTAAACATAGAGGCATACGACGGAACAACAGACCCGGGGGTCTGGATCAAGGATTACATCCTCCATATCCATATGGCTCGAGGAGACAATCTCCATGCCATTAAATACTTACCCCTCAAGCTCAAAGGGCCAACTCGACACTGGCTTAAAAGCCTCCCCGAGAACTCCATTGGAAGTTGGAAAGAGCTCGAGGACGCCTTTCGGGAAAATTTTCAAGGGACCTATGTCCGACCACCGGATGCAGATGATTTAAGTCATATAACTCAACAGCCCAGAGAGTCAGCCCGAAAACTCTGGAACAGGTTCCTTACTAAAAAGAACAAAATAGTCGACTGTCCGGACGCCGAAGCCTTAGCAGCTTTCAAACACAGCGTTCGTGATGAATGGCTTGCCACACACCTCAGCCAAGAAAAGTCATGAACAATGGAAACATTAACAAGCCTCATGACCCGCTTTTGCGCGGGCGAGGATAGCTGGTTAGCCCGATGCAGCACCAGTGACCCAAATACATCCGAAGACAGGGATGGAAACGGGAAATCCCGACGCAGTAAAAATAAGCGCCGGAATAAAGAAGACAGCCCGAAGAGCATGGCGGTAAATGCTAGATTCAGCAGCTCTCGGCCAGATCAGCAAAAGCCGCCCTCCAAATGCAACAGAGACGAACTGTCCAGCCTAAACAAAATTCTGGACCAAATATGTCAGATCCATAGCACCCATGGTAAACTCGCTAATCATACCCACAGACAATGTGGGGTCTTCAAGCAGTCCGGCAAGCTCAACGCCGTACACAAGGGGGAGGATACACCAAGCGAAGACGAGGATGAGCCTCTCAAGCAAGACACTGGGGAACAAACAAAATTTCCACCAGAAGTCAAAACAGTAAACGTGTTACACGTGATCAAGGGGAGAAACAAAGTGGCACTCCCAGAGAAATATGCCCAAGGGCCTATCACCGCGGAGTCCTGCCACTGGTCGTCTCAACCGATCACTTTCGACCATCGGGATTACTCAGCAAGTATCCGGCGTGCAGGATGGGCTGCCTTGGTATTAGACCCAATAATTGACGGATACCTCTTCACACGAGTCTTGATGGACGGTGGCAGCAGTCTAAACCTGATATACCAAGACATAGTCCGCAAAATGGGGATAGACCCAACAAAAATTCGCCACAGCAATACTACCTTTAGAGGAGTAACGCCAGGCTCAGGGGCTCATTGCACGAGCTCCCTGCTACTAGAGGTTGTATTTGACTTCCCCGATAACTTCCGTAGTGAAAATTTAACCTTCCACATTGCTCCGTTCCAAAGTGGCTATCAAGCACTACTCGGACGTGAAGCTTTCGCTTGCTTCAACGCAATACCGCATTATGCTTCCCTCACGCTAAAGATGCCCGGGCCACGTGGCATCATTACAGTAAGTGGAAATATTGAGCGATCCTTGCGCACCGAAGAGAGTGTGACTACCTTGGCCGCCGCACACTAAAACGGCCTCACCAACTAAAGCATTTGATAGGTCGTCAAGACCACGGACATGGCCAGATGAGTCCAGCGCAGCTATATGAAATCCACACAGTTTCGACGGCCACACCCCTGTTACAAAAACAAGGGGCTCCACGCGCGTAAACAAGTGGCAATTTTCGCTCATCTTGAATTGTACATGGTTTCTTTAATATAACCTACCTTTTTGCACGACAACTTTTCACCTAAGTTCCTCTCTTTTACAGATGACCATCGTGCTACACCCGTTCAGGATATGGCACAACGGAGATACACGCGCAGACGTGCAGCAGGGACCCGTTCCAAGGATTCTTTTTAGATTAAGACCCTGCGTAAACCTTTCTTACTGTCTCCTGTTGATACACATCCCTCGGATTCTCAGTAATATTGAGAAGGATGCTGACGTCTTGGCATGTGGCCATGTCAGAATAACGCACGTACCTGGACACCAGGGGCTTCTTACAAAGGGCACTGTTTAGGCCCGGTTTACACCATAAAGACCGAATACCTTAGGGAGTGTTCGGCGTCGCGAGTTTGGCCTTATATCCATCAGCTCCGAATCATGTCTTTGGTTAAATGTTGGGTTTGCCCGGCTCATGTGTTTTGCTGCCTTACGTTCCGCTCTATCGGCTAAGGCGGCACCAGGAGAACTACTACGATTGTGCCCTGGTTCATCTGGACAAGCACCTTAGTAGAGAAAGCCAAAAACTGACTGTCATGATATAGCGTGAGACTGGTCAACCACTCGAGGACCTAGCGGAATCTTTGGGATTCCTCCGCCTAAACGAAGGGCCATTTCCCGTCCAAGCATGTACGCACCCCGAATTCGGATGAGTGCAGAGCCACCAGGGGCTATATAGTAGCCCCACTGTCAAACTCCTCTGGCTAAGTGAAAGTGTTAAAGCATTATAGTCCGGTTGCCTAGTTCGCTGCGCTATCACCTCCTTAATAGGACCAAGACGTTGGATTAAGTGTGAAAACGTGTCTTCTGCGAACACCCCCGCATTATATGCGTGGGGGCTGAAGCCGACGACTGCAATCTTTCAGCTTCTATACATATATATGTAAACAGCCACACATGAGGCATCATATTATTTTTGGGCAAAAGTATAAATACACCCTTGATAAATTCAATAAAACATTGTTTTCACAATGGGAATACATGTCACTCAAACATAATATTCTTCGCGCACTGGGCCTCTATCGAACGAGCACCTTCAAGAACTTCTTCAAAATAGTGCTCGGCAGCCACTCGGCCTATGGCCGAACCCTGCGCCGCAACAGTGGTGGCATCCATCTCCGCCGAGTATGTCTTGACACGGGCAAGGGCCATCCGCGAGACTTCTATGCATGCCGACCTCTTCATCGCATTAATGCGCGGCACTGCATCAAGGAACTGCTGCACCAAGCTAAAATAACTGTTCGGCTTTGTCCTTTCCGGCCACAGATGATCTACAACAGACCTCATGTTGAGTTCGGACAAGCTATTCAGCTTGGCCCATTCGGCAAGCTGACCAGTCAATGGAAGCGGATGCTCTGGAACGTTAAATTGCGACCAGAACAGTTTGTCCATTTCACGATCTGTTTGATCTTGGAAGTATTCGGCCGCATCGACAGCGCCTGCCGCCAAGTCCAGATATGCGTCTGCCGAACTCCACAGCCGATCCAGAGGGGCATACCGAGGATCTCCAAACTTCCTCCGCGGCATAAAGGGCTTCCCAGCCACAATATCCCCGGCTTCACGCAGTTCCTCCTTCTTTGCTCTTATTGCAGAGCGGGTGTCTTTGGTCGCCATCGTGGCCTTTTCCAGGTCCATCGCCTTCGCCCGGTTTTCTTCTTCAAGAAGCTGGCAGCGGTCGGTAGTGTCTTTCAACTTTTCATTCATCCTGGCCATTTTTTCTTTGGTCTCGCTATGTGCGGCCTTCTCGGCTCTTAACTCTTCGGCCGCCTTCAAAGCGGCTGCATTATTACTCCTTGCTTGCTCCTTGGCTCGGGCAAGCTTCGTCCGAAGGGTCTCCACGGTGGCAGCTCCATCTGCAGTCACAACATATTAAAGAAACTGGCATCACACTGCTCTTACTATGTGACATTCACCAGAAAAATCACCTACCCCGTGCCTCGTCGAGCTGCTTGTTAGCAAGCTCGATGTTGGCATCCGCCGCATCCAGTTGTCGCTTTAGTTCGGCAAACCCATAAGTCCGACTAGCCACCGGAGCTTCAACCACCTGCACATGAAGGCGGTCTGGTTATTACCTAGGACTACGATCCTCTGTTTGTCGCCGTTCTCGACAACAACCAGAGTCTCAGGGGCTACTATCTACACAGGGCACACCTAAAAATGTGCGGTACTGTCACAAATGTATATCATTTCACGTACCTCAAAACACGTCAGTAGACTCATAAAGGCTTCATGCAACCCGCTTTTGGCAGACGAAATCCTTTAAATCACCGTACCCATCAATGTACGGTGTTCTTCTGAGATAGTTGCTCGCTCTAGCAGATCCCTCAATGCGTCCGACCGCATACCAGATGGTGCCGGATTCTTTTGGTTGCTCTCTTCAAGAGCCGGATACTGGGGACTTCGGGCGACCATAGGATTATCTTCTGGCCTAACCTGATCCGGCGAGGCCCTCCGTGACGACACTTCAAGGTCGCCCGCTTCTTGAGTGGGGGAGTCCGGGGGAGGCGTTTCGCTCTCCATCATCTCCGGAAGAAGATCCCCCGAAGATGAGCTCTGCTGAGAAGGGCTAAGATCCGAACTACAAGATAAATGCTTCAGTTATTTTCCTCAGAGGTAAGGTAGTATATCTTCACTATTAAAGTACTTTTTGATTACTTACCGCTCATTAGAGGGCTGATCTCCGTGCGGACTTTGTGCGGCAAGAGCACCCTCCAAGGCAGGACCCTCTGGTGGAGATTTCTTCTCCCGTTTGGAAACCTTGGTTTCCGGATCTTCAGAGGTAGTCCTCCTCCTTCCCCGGGTTGAGAGAATGCCAGATTCCTCCCCTTGGTTATCCTCCCTCATGGAGGCGCTCGTTCCCACGGTCGGAATAGGTAGCGGTGGAGGCCTGCTTTTACCCTCTTTATTCCCCCCTTCATCTTCCTTTGAGGGCACCAGGCAATGTGCTGGCTCGAGCATCTTCTCCAGCACCAGATTATCCAAGCCTTCAGGAAGGGGGGCCGAACACCGGATCATCTTCGCCTTTGTTATCCAGTCTTGGTCAAAAAGCGATTCTTCAGAATGACATCATGATAAATCAAAGACAGTGTGTTCGGCTAGAGAATTACTTACTTGGGCCACGATGCGGTTGCTGCTCAGGCCCACGTCCTCAGTAGTGTCCGGACACTCTATTTGAGGTCCGAAGAATGATTTATACATCTCCTCGTGCGCCAGGCCAAGGAAATTCTGAATAGTACGCGGTCCTTCTGGGTTGAACTCCCACATGCGGAGGGGCCGTCATTTGCAAGGCTGGACTTGACGAACCAGCATGACTTGCACTACCATAACCAAACTAAAATCTCCCTCAAAGAGATCTTGGATGCGGATCTGCAGTATGGGCACATCCTTGGCTGGACCCCAGCTCAGCCCCCTGCTGATCCATGACATCAGTTGTGGTGGAGGGCCCGAGCGAAAGGAAGGGGAAGCTAACCACTTGGCACTTCTGGGAGCAGTGACATAGAACCACTCCCGTTGCCATAATCCGGACACCTCTGGAAAGGAACCTTTTGGCCACGGAGCTCCAGCAATCTTGCTTATTAATGCACCCCCGCACGCTGCATACTGCCCCACGATCGTCTTTGGCTTCACATCAAAGGTCTTGAGCCACAGGCCGAAGTGAGGGGTAATGCGGAGGAAGGCCTCACATACGACAATAAATGTCGAGATGTGGAGAAAGGAATCCGGGGCTAGATCATGGAAATCAAGCCCGTAATAGAACATCAAACCCCTAACGAAAGGATCCTGAGTAAGGCCTAATCCTCGGAGGAAGTGGGAGATGAACACGACATCTTCATTGGGTTCAGGAGTAGGGATGACCTGCCCTCGGGTGGGCAGCCTATGCGAAATTTCGGCGGTCAGGTATCTGGCCCCCCTCAACTTCTTGATGACCTCCTTCGCGACGGAGGAAGGCATCCACCGGCCTTGAAGGCTGGATCCGAACATGATTGAAGGTCCGAAGCACCTGACCTGGGCTTTGGGTGTTAGAACTCGAGGCGGGGGAAGGATTCGATTGAGCACAGGAGGGAAAAAAGTAAAAGCCTTGTCCCTTTACAAAGAGGGTGAATATCAAGCATCCTCCTCGTGGCCGTTTGGGACTTGCCTAAAATCTAGGAGTCCTAGACACGGTTGGGATACCCACGACTGTATTGATGAGTATCCCGTAATAAGGGGAACACGATCTCTGCTTTGACAAGAGGTGTCAAGAAACCACCTCGCGTTATGGGCAGGGCTGGTTAAAGAAAAAACTATTCAAATAATCACCGGGCCATGGCATGATGTCATGTTGCCAAAACGTGTCAGCAGATTAGATTTGTGGAAATATTATTCTCTCTACGGTGGTACGTGGAACTTATTTTGCAGGGTCGGACACTATCCTTACATTCAAATTCTTCCATGGTGTATTCGGAGGAGGAACCCGCCTTGCAATGCCGAAGACAACAATGCATGCCGGACTCATTGTCATTGAAGCCTGGTTCAGGGGCTACTGAGGGAGTCCTGGAATAGGGGGTATCCGGACAGCCGGACTATAACCTTTGGCCGGACTATTGGACTATGAAGATACAAGACTGAAGACTTCGTCCCGTGCCCGGGTGGGACTCTCCTTGACGTGGAAGGCAAGCTTGGCAATATGGATATGTAGATCCCCTTCCTTGTAACCGACTCTGTGTAACCCTAGCCCCCTCTGGTGTCTATATAAACCAGAGGGTTTAGTCCATAGGACACAATAACAACAATCATACCATAGGCTAGCTTCTAGGGTTTAGCCTCTCTGATTTCGTGGTAGATCTACTCTTGTACTACCCATATCATCAATATAAATCAAGCAGGATGTAGGGTTTTACCTCCATCAAGAGGGCCCGAGCCTGGGTAAAACATCGTGTCCCCTGCCTCCTGTTACCATCCACCTAGACGCACAGTTAGGGACCCCCTACCCGAGATCCGCCGGTTTTGACTGCGACACCGACATTTTTGCTTCGACCTCTGGATCCAAAGGTAGGGTGTGTTTAAGAATACCCTAACGGTTGAATATACCGGGGTATGCATGGGAACCAGGCGTAGGGGTCATAGTTGCTTGAACATACAATGTGTATCCGGCTAGTTATGTTATATTATAGTATGTAAGAAACATCTTTCAGAGAGAATAGTTCCGTTAAGGGTTCCTTTCCCTGGGTGTGCATGCGTTTAATGTGCTTGTCCGAACTGTGATTGAAAAAAATCATAGAGTAAGTAACTTCTGGGGTTTCACAATGGAGTGAATGCGGAAACGTCTTTAATTCGCCGACCGAATATTCCCTTAAGAACGCTAGCTTTCGGCTTCACCCAGTCTGAGGTACACATCCGGATGACCCGGCAGTAACTATCGCAGAGGTGCTCCCTTTATGCCCTAGCCGAACTAACAGGAACGTAGGGCATAAGCACAGGAGCCAGGCAACCCAGCTTGGCCGAAACTTAAGTCATATCGATGTATATAATGGCGAATAAAAGCAACATATGGAAAAACGCATATGTGGTGAGCTTGATGCTCGAAGAATAATAGCAAGCTTCTGTACGAGAAGCCCCCAGGTATAATGAACGTACATATGTGGAGATGTACGCATCAGGGGAGGACTAAAGCCGTAGGGCTAAAGAGCAAAGCGAAAAAAGATAAAAAATGAAAAGAGAGAAAAAATAACGTTAATAACAGGAGGAAGGAGACGAACACAGAGTTCGGCGCTACGCGTAAAATCGTCGGAGTCTAGCCACATTCCAGGGGTTCGGCTCCAGGTGATTGTCTGACGCATCACGCAGGCGGTACGTGAGAACCCACAAGTATAGGGAATCGCAACAGCTTCTGAGGGTAGAGTATTCAACCCAAATTTATTGATTCGACAAAAGGGGAGCCAAAGAATATTCTCAAGTATTAGCAGCTGAGTTGTCAATTCAACCACACCTGGAAACTTAGTATCTGCAGCAAAGTGTTTAGTAGCAACAAAAGTAAAGACAACAAAAGTAATGTTTTTGGTATTTTGTAGTGTTTGTAACAGTAGCAGCGGGTAAGTAAATAAGCGAGAACCAGTATATGGAAAACTTGTAGGCACCGGATCAGTGATGGATAATTATGCCGGATGCGGTTCATCATGTAACAGTCATAACATAGGGTGACACAGAACTAGCTCCAATTCATCAATGTAATGTAGGCATGTATTCCGTATATAGTCATACGTGCTTATGGAAAAGAACTTGCATGACATCTTTTGTCCTACCCCCCCGTGGCAGCGGGGTCCTATTGGAAACTAAGGGATATTAAGGCCTCCTTTTAATAGAGAACCGGAACAAAGCATTAGCACATAGTGAATACATGAACTCCTCAAACTATGGTCATCACCGGGAGTGGTCCTGATTATTGTCACTTCGGGGTTGCCGGATCATAACACATAGTAGGTGACTATAGACTTGCAAGATAGGATCAAGAACTCACATATATTCATGAAAACATAATAGGTTCAGATTTGAAATCATGGCACTCGGGCCCTAGTGACAAGCATTAAGCATAGCAAAGTTATAGCAACATCAATCTCAGAACATAGTGGATACTAGGGATCAAACCCTAACAAAACTAACTCGATTACATGAAAAATCTCATCCAACCCATCACCGTCCAGCAAGCCTACAATGGAATTACTCACGCACGGCGGTGAGCATCATGAAATTGGTGATGGTGGATTGTTGATGATGACGACGGCGATGAATCCCCCTCTCCCGAGCCCCGAACGGACTCCAGATCAGCCCTCCTGAGAGGTTTTAGGGCTTGGCGGCGGCTCCGTATTATAAAACGCAATGATTTCTTCTTTCTGATTTTTTTTCTCTCCAAAAGCAAATATATAGAGTTGGAGTTGGCGTCAGAGGGCATCCAGGGGGCCCACAAGGTAGGGGGGCGCGCCCTAGGGGGGGACCCCCACCCTCGTGGACAGGGTGTGGGCCCCCTGGTCTTCACCTTTGGCGAGGATTTTTTATTATCTCTTCTAAGATGTTCCGCGGAGTTTCAGGTCATTCCGAGAATATTTGTTTTCTGCACATAAAACAACACCATGGCAATTCTGCTGAAAACAGCGTCAGTCCGGGTTAGTTCCATTCAAATCATACAAGTTAGAGTCCAAAACAAGGGCAAAAGTGTTTGGAGAAGTAGATACGACGGAGACGTATGAACTCCCCCAAGCTTAAACCCTTGCTTGTCCTCAAGCAATTCAGTTGACAAACTGAAAGAAAGAAAGAAAAACTTTTACAAACTCTGTTTGCTCTTGTTGTTGTAATTATGTCAAGCCAGCATTCAAGTTTTCAGCATAGATCATAACTAACCACATTTGCAATAATTCTCAGGTCTCATAATTACTCACATCAATAGCATAATCAACTAGCAAGTTATAATAATAAATCTCGGATGACAACACTTTCTCAAAAAAAATCATAATATGATATAACAAGTTGGTATCTCGCTAGCCCTTTCTGAGACCGCAAAACATAAATGCAGAGCACCTTTAAAGATCAAGGACTGACTAGACATTGTAATTCATGGTAAAAGAGATCCAATCATAGTCACACCCAACATAGATTAATAGTGATGAATGCAAATGACAGATGTGCTCCCCAGCTAGTGCTTTTTAGTAAGAGGGTGATGACTCAACATAAAAGTAAATGGATAGGCCCTTTGCAAAGGGAAGCAGGGATTTGTAGAGGTGCCAGAGCTCAGTTTTGCAATAGAGATAAATTGTATTTTGAGCGGTATACTTTCATTGTCAACGTAGCAACTAAGAGATGGCGATATCTTCCATGCTAAACACATTATAGGCGGTTCCCAAACGGAATGGTAAAGTTTATACCCCCCCTCCACCAACAAGCATCAATCCATGGCTTGCTCGAAACAACGAGTGCCTCCAACATACATCAGGTCCGAGGGGGAGTTTTGTTTGCAATTAATTTTGATTTAGTTTGCATAAAGCATGGGACTGGGCATCCCGGTGACCAGCCATTTTCTCGTGCGTGAGGAGCGGAGTCCACTCCTCTTGAGAATAACCCGCCTAACACGGAAGATAAGGACAGCCTTGGTTGATACATGAGCTATTCGAGCATACAAAACAGAATGTTTATTTGAAGGTTTAGAATTTGGCACATACAAATTTACTTGGAACGGCAGGTAGATACCGAATATAGGAAGGTATAGTGGACTCATCTGGAATAACTATGGGGTTTAAGGGATTGGATGCAGAAGCAGTATTCCCGCTTAGTACAAGTGAAGGCTAGCAAAAGATTGGGAAGCGACCAACTAGAGAGCGACAAGAGCCATGTACATGCATTAAAATTAATAAACATTGGATGCAAGCATGAGTAAGATATAATCCACCATGAACATAAATATCATGAAGGCTATGTTGATTTTGTTTCAACTACATGCGTGAACATGTGCCAAGTCAAGTCACTTAAATCATTCAAAGGAGGATACCACCCCATCATACCACATCATAATCATCGCAATAGCATGTTGGCACACAAGGTAAATCATTATAACTCATAGCTAATCAAGCATGGCACAAGCAATTACGATCTCTAATTGTCATTGCAAACATGTTTATTCATAATAATCTGAATCAAGAATGAGGGACTCATCATATTTACAAAAACAAAAGAGGTCGAGTTCATACCAGCTTTTCTCATCTCAGTCAGTCCATCATATATCATCATAATGTCACATCCCTAATTCTGGTATGACCTAGGCTAGCCTTCATGTTTGCATCATGTTTAAATTTCATTGAAATTTGAAAAGGGGATTTGTGAAACCCTCAGAATCATTCTGGAAATAACCCAAATAAAAAAATTGCTCCAAAAAGGTCCCAGAAAATGCTCATGTTGCTCTCTGAAAATATTGGACAGAGATAAAAATCAAACCAACATTTTCAGGAGCTCATAAGTATTTATTTTGGACATTTGGAATTAATCCAGTAATTATTTCCTTCGGATATATATATTGTTATATATATATATATATAATATTGTCCAAAAATTATGCCAGTAGTTGAGGAGCTCTGGAATAATACCACTATCCCCTGCAAAAATTGGCATAAGAAAATAAAATGGTTTAGTATTTTTATTGAACCGAACAAATGTCAGAAAAATAGAAAAGAAAACAAAAATAGAGAAACGCTTACCTGGACCTTACCTACGGCCTGGCACTGTGCGGCCCAGCAGGCCGGCCCAGCCCACCAGGCCTCGGCCAGTCATCCCTCTCCTCTCGCCAGGAGGACGAGAGGCGCGTGCCCGGTGCCTGCGACCACACGCCGTGGCCACCTCCTGCTTTCGCCGACGCGGGAGAGGCTCCTGGAGCCACTGGGTACCCCTCGACCCTCTCTCACTCTCTCCCCATGCCCTCCCCTTTCCTCTGTCTCTCCCCCTCACTCTTTCTCTCACGGTCGAGCACGCCCGATGCCGCCGCTCGCCGTTGTCATGCTCACCGCCTCCCCCTCGCCCTCTCGCCGTGTCCACGAGCTCCGCACCGTTGTCCTGCATTGTCTCCGTCAAGCCACGCGTCGCCGGATGCCCTGTGGAGCCGTCACCACCGTCTTCTTCATCCCTGGCCACCGGAGATCGTCTTCGCCGCCCCGCCGTCTCCAGCGCGTCCACGAGCTCGCCGTCAAGCCCGTCGAGTCCGCAGTGAGCTCTACTCCATTTCCCCTCCTACCCCGCGCTTGATTTCGTGCCATAGCCATGCTAGCCGCCGGACCCAAGCGGTCACGCCGCCGTGGTACCTCCCGTCGTGGCCAGAGCCACCACAGCCCGCGCCCGCACCTGGCACCGCGCTCAGCAGCCTCCCAGAAGGCCAACACCGCCACCCGCAGCTCCTGTCGTGCCCTGTAGCCACTTCCCACTCGGAGCCGTGCTCCGGCCGCCGCTGCAAGCTCTGCTCCGGCGAGCTTCGGCAACCCTGCGTCCTCCCGCCGCCTCCACTAGATGCGCGGGAGCACCAGCTCCTCGGAGATGGTCTCCGTGGCCCATTTGGTCACCGGAGGACCAAATCCGAGGCCCTCCGCCACGTTCTGCCTCATCGGCGGGTTGACTGTGTTTGACCCCCCCAAGTTGACCAGTTTTAACCCGTATGGGTCAGTGACATGTGGGGCCCAGCCCTGCTAATTTCTAATTTAGGATTAGTTTAACAACTAATTAAACCCTGTTAACTAATTGGGTCACTAACGCATGGGCCCAACCCCATTAACTAAACCAGTTTAGGTTTAATTTCACTTAGGATTAGCCACAGACACTGACGTGTGGACCCCACACGTCAGGTTTGACCTGGTCAGCCGCCTTTGACCTGCTGACGCAATGCTGCTGTCATGTTGACGCAATATATCATTTTCTGGTTTAAAAATAAAATAGGAAAATCCAGAAAATGTTATAAACTTCAAAAATTCATAGAAATTCAACCGTAGCTCAGATTGAAATAATTTATATATGAAAAATTATCAGAAAAATTCAATCTATCCAACTGTACCATTTTCATGCATGAAAAACCAACCTATACATGCTGTATATATGAAAACATATAAATGGCATATCTAAGAGCTTAATTTGGAGTTGCATTCGAACGCTTGGTTCAAATAGACTTCAACCAAATAAATGCTAGATGCATTAACTCAAACAACATCACATACCCATGCCATGTTCATGCATCATATTGTTGCATATGCTTGTGTTTGATTTTCGACACCGTTCCTTCTCGATAGGTCCTGCTCCGGATACCGATCCAGAGTACCTGTCAGTGGAGCAGTGCCCCCCTTTTGATCTACCAGGCAAGCAACCCCCCCTTGTTCATTCCAATACAATCCTACTCTCTCGCTCCTGCTCTCAGTTATTGCATTAGGACAACAACGATTCAATTGCTACTTTATGCTGCGGTAGTTGAACCCATTCCTCTACATGACCTATCATTGCCATAGTAAATAGTTAAAACCCACTAGCATGTGTTGGAGTTGTTTGAGCCTTGTTGTGTTCCTACCATGCCATGCCTGCTATTTCTTAGATTTATGTCAGGTCTGATTCATCGGGAATGAATTGGAGTGTTACGATATGTTCTGGTGCTGAGAGTTAAGCGTGTGAACATGATTTGGTAAAGGTAGCGGTGAGAGGCCATGTAGGAGTACATGGTGGGTTGTCTCACTTGAACCGTCCCTAAGAACTGAGTTCCGTGTATGTTGTCCAATGACTAGATACTACCACACATTAGGTTCCGGTAACTCGACCCCTCTCGACTTATTAACCGACTTGGTCTCTGTCCAGGAGTCGCAACTAGTTTCTGGTGTTTGTAGGCAGTGTTATTCTTCTACCAAGTGGCACCCGGCAGGGTGGGCTTGGGACAGACTAGGCACAGGTGGCACGGTGTACCAAGTGGCACCCGGATGGTGGGCTTGGGAACCCTGCTCACATCGTTTGGGGTCGTGAGAGATACCTCGGCCGGATCTCCTTGCGGATGGAACCCGAATAGGCGATAAACCTGGACTAGAGTCTTGTGTGATTAGTCAGGTCATGGCCGACACCCTCGCCAGGCTTCTGCTTGAAGGTTGCCGAGATACATGAAGTGTATATGGTGATAAGTGGTGAGAGCGTGTGTGAAGAAGTACAACCCTGAAGGGTTATCATGATCTATCCGAATAGTCGTGTCCTTGGTTATGGACTTCTTGGATGCTTACGTGGTACATAGACAACTTAATGTGGATACTCTAAAATGCTCAAGATAGGTGTGAGTGCTATGGATGGCCTTCTCGTAAGGATACGAGAATGAATCCATAGTGGTGTATTGATGTGCTGATTAGTGGACTCGTGTGCGCTGCCTCACCTCAAAGAAGTTTCTCGTAGTCGTAGAACAGGATAGCCACTGAGTCAAAGCTGGCTTGCTGCAACTAAACCCCACATTACCTTCTTGATACAAATGCATGTATGATAGGATCTGGTGTAAGTCTTGCTGAGTACCTTTGTGCTCATGTTTGCTTTATTTATGTTTTGCAGGTGACACATCTTTCTCACTAGTAGTATCACTTGGACTTCGACGAGTAGCTTGTTCCCTCAGCTACGATCTTGTACCCTTGGGAGGGACTTGTAGACAGTCAGGCTTCTCAGCCTTTTTCTTTTGTAGTTGTCTGTTCTCAGACATGTAATGCTTCAGTTGCTTGTATGCTCTGAATGATGGGTCATGTGACCCCGGTTTGTGTTTAATGCTATGTGGCTCTTCGGGGCCTTTATCTATATGAGTTTGAGTTATGTTGTGATGCCATGTTGTACAACACATACTTGCATGTTATGCATACGTGTGACATGTATTGCTATGTGTGGGATCCGAAAACCTAGTTGTTTATCCTTGATAGCCTCTCTTATGGGAAAATGTAGTCTAGTGCTTCCACTGAGCCATGGTAGTCTGCTACAGCCCGGTTCACCGGAGTCCCGCTAGCCCAGCACTACTGCTCCGATATCTTAGACTGGCCAGCATGTGATTCACTTCGTTCCTGTGTCTGTCCCTTCGGGGAAATGTCACGCGGTGACATCCGGAGTCCTGTCTAGCCTGCTACAGGCTGGGTTCCCGGAGTCCTGTTAGCCCAGTTGCTACAGCCCGGATTCACACGCTGCTGACCGACATGCTTGATGTTGTTTCATGTATGCCTGTCCCTGTAAGTTTGTGCCACTATGGCTTCACGACTAGTCATGTCGGCCCGGGTTCTCTGTCATATGGATGCTAGCGATACTATCATATTCGTGAGCCAAAAGGCGCAAACGGTCCCGGGCCATGGTAAGGCGACACCCGTGGGAATACCGTGCGTGAGGTCGCAAAGTGATATGAGGTGTTACATGCTAGATCGGTGTGACTTAGAATCGGGGTCCCGACACATAATTTCCTTTCACTTGCACGACCGAACGGTGTGAATAATAATAAGAGTGTACATGCATTGGACTAAGCTGGAATCTATGAGCATTCAATAAACAGGAGAAGACAAGGCAATATGGGCTCTTGGTTAAATCAACAATAATGCATATAAGAGCCACTTCAACAATTTAATTATGGTCTTCTCCTACTGACCCCCAAAGAAAAGAAAATAAATAAAACTATTTACATGGGAAAGCTCCCAACAAGGAAAAGAAGAACGGGAAATATTTTTGGGTTTTCTTAAGGTTTAACAAACACACAAGAAGAAAGCAGGAAAAAGAAACTAAACTAGCATGGATATTACAGAGAAAAAGTATGACCACCGACATCTAGCAACGAGTGTGTGAACATAAATGTATTGTCGGTGAGAAATATGTACTCCCCCAAGCTTAGGCTTTTGGCCTAAGTTGGTCTATTGCCATGGCTGGCCTGGTTGATATCCATAATAATAGTTGTTGGGGTCGTACTGTGATGAGGAAGAAGAAGGCTCCGATTGCCACTGGCTGGCAATCATCTCCGGATCCCACTGATAGTTAGACTGCCGTGAAGGATCAAATTGTGGTTCCGGTTCTGGCTCCTCGGCTGGTGCAGGGTTCCGGTAGGCTTGAATAGCCGCCAACGGAACAAGGTACGTGCCTACAGTCAAATCAAACAAAGAAGGAGCAGGAAGGATAATAGTCTCAGGATGATGTTTGTTAAAGAACAATTGATATTTAAGCTCTCCTGCCCTATTCTTAACAATAAAATCATGTGCCACCATACTTTTATGATCTAGATAAACACGGGGCAGCACCTTTTCTTCCTTCTCAGCATGCCTAATAGGTATGTTAAAATGTACGGCTAGGCGTGTAGCATAGATGCCTCCAAAGATGGGGCCTTTGGTACGGTTCATACATAACCGTCTAGCAATAATACCGCCCATACTAAAAGTGTTATCACTGTATAAACCATGGAGCAGAATAATTATATGAGGGCTACTAAGGTTTCCACAGTTTCCGCATCCAATTAAACAACGACTAGCAAATAATGCAAAGTAACGTAAAACAAGAAAATGTATGCTAGTGATTCGTGCATCGGAAACCTTCCTAGTTTCTCTTACAGTGATAGTATCAATAAACCCAACCACATCATCATGATGTGGTTCTTCTGTCTTGCCCTCAAAAGGGACTAAACAAGTCCGACAAAAATCATAAAGTGACATCTCCTTATGCTCATCATATAAATGAAACTCCACCGTAGGTGGTGAGTTCCTAGAACGAAAATGAAAGTTTTGCACAAAGGTATTTGTGAGTAAGAGATACTGATCGCATTGGTCATGGAGGAAAGTGGTAAGGCCTGTATTGTGAGCCAATTCATGAAAATCTTCATAGATACCGGCTGCTCCCAAGAAATCATCAGAAGGCCATTCACACGCCCGAATCTCCGCGGTGCGTGACAAATTATACTTAGGCTTCGGTGCCTTTTCCTTCGAGCTTTGGCTCGATGAGCCCCTCAATAATTTCCTCATCATTTTCTAAAAAATTCTGAAATTTTTACTAACTTCAAAATGAAAGTAAACCAAACTCAATAATATTGATAGCAACTACTCCTACAAGTGCCTAGGGCCTATATCATGCATCAAACTACCTTTGACCATATAAATTTTACATGCAAGCTCAAGAACATGGTCACCTAAGCAGCAAAAATTTGCAAAGAATAAAGCACTAGAACAAAAACTAATTGGACCAATGGAGGAGTCACATACCAAGGAACAATCTCCCCAAGCAGTTTTGCGAGAGGTGCTTTGAGCAAGGAGATCGAAAATCACAGCAAAAGTGGCTGGAACTCGTGCTTGAGTTGGTTTTTCGGGTTTGTGAGAGACAGAGGAAGAAGATGGGTGCTGGGATAAGTGGAGGAGGGACACCATGGGCCCACAAGGCAGGGGGCGCGCCCACCACCATCGTGGCCAGGTGGCAGCTCCTCCCGTGGTAATTTTTGCACAGTAAATCCTCAAATATTCCCGAAAAAATCATATTAAATTGGCATGGCATTCTGAGGACTTTTATTTTCGGGATATTTTTATACTGCATGGATAAGTCAGGAAACAGACAGAAAAAAATACTATTTTTACTTTATTTCTACTAATTAACATAAAACAAAGAGAGGGTATAGAAGTTTGTGCTTCTAGTTTCATCCATCTCATGCTCATAAAAAAGAATCCACTAACAAGGTTGATCAAGTCTTGTTAACAAACTCATTCCAATAATCATGAAATCGGAGAAATTTCGAATAACACTAAGTTACCTCAACGGGGATATGCACATCCCCTATAATAAGTATATCATATTTCTTTTTGACAGTAGGAAGAGGAAATTCAAAACCTCCAATTATAATCGATGGAATTTTTCCAATGGAGTTGATACTATGAACTTGAGGTCGGTTCCTCGGAAAGTGTACCGTATGCTCATTACCATTAACATGAAAACTGACATTGCCTTTGTTTCAATCAATAACAGCCCCTGCAGTATTAAGAAAAGGTCTTCCAAGAATAATAGACATACTATCATCCTCGGGAATATCAAGTATAACAAAGTCCTTTAAAATAGTAACGTTTGCAACTACAACAGGCACATCCTCACAAATACCGACAGGTATAGTAGTTGATTTATCAGCCATTTGCAAAGATATTTTGGTAGGTGTAAGCTTATTCAAGTCAAGTCTACGATATAAAGAGAGAGGCATAACGCTAACACCAGCTCCAAGATCACATAAAGCAGTTTTAATATAATTTCTTTTAATGGAGCAAGGTATAGTAGGTACTCTGGGGTCTCCAAGTTTCTTCGGTATTCCACCCTTAAAAGTATAATTAGCAAGCATGGTGGAAATTTCAGCTTCTGGTATTTTTCTTTTATTAGTAATGATATCCTTCATATATTTAGCATAAGGATTTGTTTTGAGCACATCAGTTAATTGCATACGCAAAAAGATAGGCCTAATCATTTCAGCAAAGCGCTCAAAATCCTCATCATCCTTTTTCTTGGATGGTTTTGGAGGAAAAGGCATGGGTTTATGAACCCAAGGTTCCCTTTCTTTACCATGTTTCCTAGCAACAAAGTCTCTTTTATCATAACGTTGATTCTTTGATTGTGCGTTATCAAAATCAACAACAGGTTCAATTTGTACATCATTGTCATTACTAGGTTGAGCATAATCATGAACATCATTATTAATATTTTCATTAGGTTCATGTTCATTACCAAATTGTGTTTCAGCATCAGACATAGATATATCATTTGGATTATCAGGTGGTTCAGCAATAGGTTCACTAGAAGTTTGCATAGTTCTATCATTTTTCTTCTTCTTCTTTTTAGAAGAACTAGGAATATCAATATTATTTCTTTGAGAATCTTGCTCGATTCTCTTTGGGTGGCCTTCAGGATACAAAGGTTCCTGAGTCATTCTACCAGTTCTAGTAGCCACTCTAACATCATAATCATTTTTCTTACTATTCATTTCATCAAACACTTCTTTTTGAGCCTTAAGTACTTGTTCTACTTGAGTGGTAACCATAGAAGCATGTTTGCTAACAAGTTTAAGTTCACCTTTAATATTAGCCATATAATCACCCAAGCGTCTAATCATATAAGCATTTTCTTTTAATTGTCGACCAAAATAAGCATTGAAGTCGTCTTGCTTAAACATAAAGTTATCAAACTCATCCAAGCACTGACTAGCAATTTTAGTAGGAGGGACTTCAGCTTTATCATATCTATAGAGAGAATTTACCTTACTACCTGTGTCGGGATATCGGGATTAGGAGGTTCTTCAGTAAATAAAGAATTGAGATAATATGTTTCTTCAACAGGCGGTATATTAAGACCATGTATTTCTTCAATAGGAGGTAAATTCTTAACATCTTCAGCTTTAATACCTTTTTCTTTCATGGATTTATTTGCCTCTTGCATATCTTCGGGACTGAGGAATAGAACACCTCTCTTCTTCGGAGTAGGTTTAAGAGTAGGCTCAGTAATTGGAGTAGGAGCTGGCTCAGGAGGTGGCTCAGGAGGTGCCCAATTATTTTCATTTGTCAACATATTATTCAATAGAATTTCAGCTTCATCCGGTGTTCTTTCCCTGAAAAGAGAACCAGCACAACTATCCAGGTAATCTCTGGAAGCATCGGTTAGTCCATTATAAAAGATATCAAGTATTTCGGGTTTCTTAAGAGGATGATCAGGCAAAGCATTAAGTAACTTGAGAAGCCTCCCCCAAGCTTGTGGGAGACTCTCTTCTTTAATTTGCACGAAGTTGTATATTTCCATCAAAGCAGCTTGTTTCTTATGAGCAGGGAAATATTTAGCAGAGAAGTAATAAATCATATCCTGGGGACTACGCACACAACCAGGATCAAGAGAATTAAACCATATCTTAGCATTACCCTTTAATGAGAATGGAAATATTTTGAGTATATAGAAGTAAGGCGATCTCTCATCATTAGTGAACAGGGCAGCTGTATCATTTAACTTAGTAAGATGTGCCACAACAGTTTCAGATTCATAGCCATAAAACGTATCAGATTCCACCAAAGTAATTATATCAGGATCAACAGAGAATTCATAATCCTTATCAGGAACACATATAGGTGAAGTAGCAAAAGCAGGATCAGGTTTCATTTTATCTCTAAGTGATTCTTTGTTCCATTTAACTAATAACCTCTTAAGCTCATATCTATCTTTGCAAGCTAAAATAGCGGCAGAAGATTCCATATCAAAAAGATAGCCCTCAGGGATAACAGGCATATTTTCATCATCACTATCATCATCGTATTCAGATTCAATAATTTCTTTTTCTCTACCCCTAGCAATTTGTTCATCAAGAAATTCACCAAGGGGCACAGTAGTATTAGGCATAGAAGTAGTTTCATCATAAGTATCATGCATAGAAGAAGTGGCCTCATCAATAACATGCGACATATCAGAACGAATAGCAGAAGCAGGTGTAGGTGTCGCAAACTTACTCATAACAGAAGGTGAATCAAGTGCAGAGCTAGATGGCAGTTCCTTACCTCCCCTCGTAGTTGAGGGATAGATCTTGGTTTTTGGATCTCTCAAGTTCTTCATAGTGATAAGCAGATATAAATCCCAAGTGACTCAAAGAATAGAGCTATGCTCCCCAGCAACGGTGCCAGAAATTTGTCTTGATAACCCACAAGGATAGGGAATCGCAACAGCTTCTGAGGGTAGAGTATTCAACCCAAATTTATTGATTCGACACAAGGGGAGCCAAAGAATATTCTCAAGTATTAGCAGCTGAGTTGTCAATTCAACCACACCTGGAAACTTAGTATCTGCAGCAAAGTGTTTAGTAGCACAGTAATATGATAGTGGTGGTAGCAGCAACAAAAGTAAAGACAGCAAAAGTAATGTTTTTGGTATTTTGTAGTGATTGTAACAGTAGCAGCGGGAAAGTAAATAAGCGAGAACCAGTATATGGAAAACTTGTAGGCACCGGATCAGTGATGGATAATTATGCCGGATGCGGTTCATCATGTAACAGTCATAACATAGGGTGACACAGAACTAGCTCCAATTCATCAATGTAATGTAGGCATGTATTCCGTATATAGTCATACGTGCTTATGGAAAAGAACTTGCATGACCTATTTTGTCCTACCCTCCCATGGCAGCGGGGTCCTATTGGAAACTAAGGGATATTAAGGCCTCCTTTTAATAGAGAACTGGAACAAAGCATTAGCACATAGTGAATACATGAACTGCTCAAACTATGGTCATCACCAGGAGTTGTCCCGATTATTGTCACTTCGGGGTTGCCGGATCATAACACATAGTAGGTGCCTATAGACTTGCAAGATAGGATCAAGAACTCACATATATTCATGAAAACAGAATAGGTTCAGATCTGAAATCATGGCACTCGGGCCCTAGTGACAAGCATTAAGCATAGCAAGGTTATAGCAACATCAATCTCAGAACATAGTGGATACTAGGGATCAAACCCAAACAAAACTAACTCGATTACATAATAAATCTCATCCAACCCATCACTGTCCAGCAAGCCTACGATGGAATTACTCACGCACGGCGGTGGGCATCATGAAATTGGTGATGGAGGATGGTTGATGATGACGACGGCGACGAATCCCCCTCTCCGGAGCCCCGAACGGACTCCAGATCACCCCTCCCGAGAGGTTTTAGGGCTTGGTGGCGGCTCCGTATCGTAAAACGTGATGATTTCTTCTCTCTGATTTTTTTCTCTCCAAAAGCAAATATATAGAGTTGGAGTTGGCATTGGAGGGCATCCAGGGGGCCCACGAGGTAGGGGGTGCGCCCTAGGGGGGGCGCCCCCCACCCTCGTGGACAGGGTGTGGGCCCCCTGGTCTTTATCTTTGGTGAGGATTTTTTATTATTTTTTCTAAGATGTTCCGTGGAGTTTCAGGTCATTCCGAGAATATTTGTTTTCTGCACATAAAACAACACCATGGCAATTCTGCTGAAAATAGCGTCAGTCCGGGTTAGTTCCATTCAAATCATACAAGTTAGAGTCCAAAACAAGGGCAAAAGTGTTTGGAAAAGTAGATACGACGGAGACGTATCAGTACGCTCCTCCGGTTAGAACTTCATCAATGATGAAGGGACCCTCCCACTTGGGCTTGAGTTTGTCCTTTTTCTTCTCCGGCAGGCGTAGAACGAGTTCACCAACGTTATAAGTCTTGGCTCGTACTTCTCTGCTTTGATACCTGCGAGCCTGCTGTTGATAAAATGCGAAACGGGCTTTTCCGACATCGCGCTCCTCCTCCAGGGCATCTAAGCTGTCCTGCCGATCAAGCTCGGCTTCTCTCTCTTCGTACATGCGCACTCGAGGTGAGTCATGAATAATATCGCAGGGTAACACTGCTTCTACACCGTACACCATGAAGAAAGGTGTATATCCAGTAGTGCGGTTGGGCGTGGTTCGCAGCCCCCAGAGTACTGAGTCAAGTTCCTCTACCCAGTGCTTGTCTGATTCTTTCAAAGACCGCACTAGTCTAGGTTTGATGCCGCTCATAATAAGACCATTAGCCCGTTCGACTTGACCGTTTATCTGTGGGTGATAGACAAAGTCGTAATCAAGCTTAATGCCTAGATTATCACACCGGGTTTTCACTTCATCGGCTGTGAAATTAGAGCCATTATCGGTGATTATGCTCTGTGGGACACCATAATGGTGTACCACACCGGATATGAAATCCATTACCGGCCTCGCTTCGCCCGTTTTGACTGGTTTGACCTCTATCCACTTAGTGAATTTATCCACCATGACCAGCAAATACTTTCTCTTATGGCTTCGTCCTTTAAGGGGTCCGACCATGTCGAGTCCCCAGACCGCAAAAGGCCAAGTGATGGTGATTGTTTGTAAGGCAGTGGGGGCATATGGCTTTGGTTGGCAAAGAGTTGGCATCCGACGCAACGTTGGACAAGGTCCTGTGCATCTGCTTGGGCCGTCGGCCAATAAAACCCTGTACGGAAGGCATTGCTAACAAGGGCCCGAGATGCGGCATGGTGACCGCCGAGTCCGGCATGAATTTCACCCAAGACCTGCCACCCCTCTTCCTCGGAGATACATCGTTGAAGAATTCCGGTAGCGCTTTTCTTATAGAGCTCTCCATCAGGAACCTTTTAGGCCTTCGAATGCCGGACAATGCAGCGGGCCTCATTCTGATCCTCAGGAAGCTCCTTCTTATTAAGGTAGGCCAGGAAGGGTTCGGTCCATGGGGCAATGACTTCCATGATGAGATGCGTCGACGGTGTTATTTCGGTGGCTGAGCCTCCGATGATGTCGGTGTTTTCGGAATATGGGGTCATATTCGGACTGGACTAGTGTTGCCGTTTTCCCCCTGCCACACCACGGATGGCTTAAAAAGCCTTTCTAGAAAGATATTAGGTGGGACCGGGTTGCGCTTAGCGCCAACACGAGCAAGAACATCTGCCACTTGATTACTTTCTCAAGCCACATGATGGAACTCGAGCCCCTCGAACCGGGCCAACATTTTTATGACGGCATTACAATAAGCTACCATCTTAGGATCTTTGGCGTCGAAGTCTCCATTTATTTGAGATATAGCAAGTTTTGAGTCCCCACACACTTCTAGGCATTGTATGCCCATGGAGACAGCCATCCGGAGACCATGCAATAAGGCCTCGTATTTGGCTGCATTGTTGGAGTCTGTGTATAGTATTTGGAGTACGTACTGAACAACGTCTCCAGTAGGTGACGTTAAAACGACGCCCGCCCCTTGCCCTGCCAGCATTTTGGAGCCATCGAAATACATAACCCAATTGGAATATGTGCCATACTCTTTAGGGAGTTCGGCCTCTGTCCATTCGGCGACGATGTCAGCCAACACTTGGGATTTAATAGCTCGACGTGGTCTGTATGTAATATTAAATGGATGGCGCTCAATGGCCCATTTGGCAATCTAGCCCATGGCATCGCGGTTGTTTATAATGTCATTGTGTGGTACTTCAGAAGCCACTGTGACCGAACACTCCTGGAAGTAGTGATGGAGCTTTCGGGATGCCATGATGACTGCGTATGCTATCTTTTGATAATGGGGGTACCCGGATTTGCATGGTGTAAGGACAGTGGATACGTAGTATACTGACTTCTGAAGCGGGAATTTGTGTCCGTCCTATTCTCGTTCAAGGACGAGCATGGCGCTCACCACCTGATGTGTTGCCGATATGTATAATAACATTGGTTCACCGATGTTTGGCGCGGCTAGGATTGGGTTGCTCGCAAGAAGGGTTTTTATTTGTTCCAGTCCGGCTGTTGCCACGTCCGTCCACTCGAAGTGATCGGTTCTCCGTAGAAGGCGATAGAGTGGCAGTGCCTTTTCTCCCAATCTGGAGATAAAGTGGCTTAGAGCTGCCATGCAACCCGTGAGCTTTTGGACTTGTTTAAGGTCTGTTGGCGTAGACAATTGTGACAGAGCACAGATTTTAGCTGGATTTGCTTCAATTCCTCTATTGGAAACGATGAAACGCGACAGTTTTTTAGCGGGGACGCCAAAAAAGCACTTTTCCGGATTGCGCTTAATGTCATACGCGTGGAGGTTATCAAACGTGAGACGTAAATCATCTATTAGTGTTTCGACGCGCCTAGTTTTGATGATGATGTCATCCACATAAGCTTCAACTTCTAGTCGATCTGTTTCTCGAGGTATGTTTGAATCATGCGTTGGTATGTGGCGCCAGATTTCTTGAGCCCGAAGGGCATGGTGTTGAAGCAGAATGGCCCATATGGGGTAATGAATGCTGTTGCAGCTTGATCAGACTCCTTCATTTTGATTTGATGGCATACACAATATGCATCATTGAAGCACATTGAGTCTTGTCCTGCAGTAGCATCGATGATTTGATCAATGCGGGGGAGGGGGAAGGGATCCTTAGGGCAAGCCTTATTGAGGTCTTTAAAATCGATGCACAACCGCCAGGATTTGTCCTTCTTTGGTACCATCACCAGGTTTGCCAGCCAGTTTAGATGTTTTATTTCTCTGATGAATCCAACCTCAATTAGCTTGGCCAGCTCCTCCCCCATAGCTTGGCATTTGGGCTCGGAAAAGTGCTGCAATGCTTGTTTGATTGGTTTGTATCCCTTTAAGATATTAAGGCTATGTTCGGCCAGCTCACGTGGGATTCCAGGCATGTCAGAAGGGTGCCAAGCGAATATATCCTAGTTTTCACGAAGGAAATCCCTCAGTGCGGCGTCGACCGTTGGGTCTAGTTGTGCTCCAATAGATGCTGTCTTCTTGGGGTCCGTTGGATGGACCTGGAATTTGACTATTTCTTCTGCCGGTTTGAAGGAGGTGGATTTGGGTCGTTTGTATAAGATCACATCGTCCCTATCCACCGTGGAGCGCAGTGCGGTTAATTCTTCGGCCGCGAGGGCTTCAGATAATGCCTCAAGGGCCAGGGATGCGGTTTTGTTTTCGGCGCGGAGTGCTATGTCCAGATCACTGACAAGAGTGATTATGCCGTTTGGTCTGGACATTTTGAGCTTCATATACCCGTAATGAGGTATAGCTTGAAAGCGTGTAAAAGCATCCCGCCCCAACAGGGCGTGGTATCTGCTACTGAAAGGAGCCACTTGGAAGGTGATTTCTTTAGACCGATAATTCTCCGGCGTGCCGAATACCACGTCAAGTGTGATTTTTCCCACACATCGCACCTCCCAACTGGGAATGATTCCTTGCAAGGTCGTGCTGCTTTGCTTGATGCATCTCCTGTCTATTTCCATTTTATCGAGTGTATCCTCATAGATGAGGTTTAGTCCGCTGCCACCGTCCATGAGGAACTTGGTGAGTCGAAAGCCATCCACGATGGGACTAAGGACTAAAGCGGCTGGTGCTCGGAGTGTCCTGTATTTTGGTTCGTCGCCGGCATTAAAGGTTATAGCCGTGTTGTTCCAAGAGTTTACTGTGGAGATTTGACAAACTTCAGCGAGGCCGCGAAGTGCCCTCTTGCGCTTATTGATTGAAGCGAATGTCTCAACTACCGTCAGTACTCTCGGGTCGTCGTCTTCTGGAGGGTGTTTTTGGTAAGGATGTCCTCACCGCTTTTGGCTACCTGCCGGGGTATCCAACATGCTCTAAGGCTATGGGCTGGTATGGTATCCGGTGTTGTGTGTATTTTGCATGGGCCATCGAGCCATCCCTCCAGAATGGTTCCGTGCCGCGTAATGAGTTTGTATTTCTTGGCTATTGGACTGGGTGCGTCACGGGGGTGCGCCCTTTTCGCCTGGACCAGTGGTTGAGTTGGGACTGATGGGTCCCAATAAGCTGCCTGATCCCTCCAGGTGCTTTCCGTTACGCTCTATTTTTGTACGATAGTTGCCAAGTCAGAGAAGT
Source organism: Triticum urartu (assembly GCF_003073215.2). Classification (NCBI taxonomy): domain Eukaryota; kingdom Viridiplantae; phylum Streptophyta; class Magnoliopsida; order Poales; family Poaceae; genus Triticum; species Triticum urartu. Next base: position 219,247,153 of record NC_053024.1, on the reverse strand, counting down.
GTAGTATGCAGCGGGGATTAAATCCGTTGAGGATTCCATCGTTCGTGCAACTGTTGCGGAACGCTGATATCGCATCCTCGTCGTGGAAATCTTTAACCTTGTCCTTGACAAGGAGGAATCTGGCCCAGAAGTAGTGGACCGTTTCCTGAGACTACTGTTGTATGCTCGTGAGAGCACTTATGTCTAGGTGGGTGGGTGGAATTGGATCTGGACCCTGACCCGATCGATGATCCGGACTCTAAAGGTTTTCTAGACTTAACAGTCTGGGCTCCGGAGTATCTTCTGGTTGCCTTTGCACGCCATCTGATTCTATGTTCGGAAGGCCGGTCGTCTCCTTTTGTGGGCGGGTATCCGGCTCTATAAGGTCGGCGATCCAGACGTAGTCCATCTTCAGTATAGGGGAAGAGTCGCCGTCTTGCTCCTCGATTACCGCTATCTGGTTGGTGATCGATGGAGATTTGATTTCTATTTGGTCGGGTTTGAGCCCGATCCGATCGTAATTTGTAGCGATTCCCAGGGCGGTGATACGATCAAGGAGTTTGTTTAAAGACGAGAACTCCGCCGGATCCATCTGCTTGGAGTGTTTGGGGTCGATATGAAGAGGATTTACGATGGCCCGAGAGGTCATCGTCAGCTTAACGGCCGAACGGGCGGTCATGGTAAAGCTGCCCAACCGGAGGGTTTGGCCTGGGGCCAGTTCTCCTCCGGTAATGGTATTGTCTTTAAGGACGAGGCGAGTCATCGATCCTGTTGTCGACGGCATATTGGAACTCTCAATGAAAGAACCAATGTCGGTGTCAAAACCGGTGGATCTCGGGTTGGGGGTCCCAAACTGTGCGTCTAAGGTCGATGGTAACAGGGGACATGATGTTTACCCAGGTTCGGGCCCTCACTATGGAGGTAATACCCTATGTCCTGCTTGATTGATATTGATGAATACGAGTATTGCAAGAGTTGATCTACCTCGAGATCGTAATGGCTAAACCTTAGAGGTCTAGCTGGTATGGCTATGGTAATGAGTATATCTCCCTCTCCGGACTAAGTCCTCTGGTTTATATAGACACCCGGAAGATCTAGGGTTACACAAGGTCAGTTACAAAGAAAGGAATCTACATATTCGGTCGCCAAGCTTGCCTTCCACGCCAAGGAGAGTCCTGTCCGGACACGGGTGCAAACTTCGGTCTTCGTATCTTCATAGCCCATCAGTCTGGCCCATGGCTAATAGGCCGGACGCCCGAGGACCCCTTAGTCTAGGACTACCTCAGGTCCCAAATGTCAGAATCCAAATCTGTCACGGTCATGCAGCCTTTCCTATGAAAATTTACAACCCATTTGATGTGCTAGTTCGAAATAGGTTTATGGATGCTGGTGGGGGCTAATCACTTGGCTTCTATAATGCACAGTGAGCTCAAGCAGCCAGCGAGAGTGATGTTATTTCCCTTGTTTGGGATTTGTTAGTTGCTACAATATTTCACTCTAAATTAAACGACTAGTAAGCCATTTGGCTTGCTTCAAAGAAAATATGACAGTCATAGCCGAGTTGAAAAGGGCAAGAACATCTAACTCCAGCTACAAAAGCACGAGGGTTAATTTTTCATCTGGTTTACATAAAAAACCAGGTTGAAAAGGGCAACATCATCTAACTCCAGCACTGTATTCGGCAGTCACAGTCAAATGGATCGATCAGGTCCATAGAATGAACATCTTGGGTCGTAAAATTTACTGGATTATGACCACAATATGTTGTAAATAGAAGCCCGGCATGTTCAGAAGCTCTTTTGCCCACCTTAAACTCATTTTTTGCTCTTCCACATACCCATCCGTCAAAACCATGCTGCTGATAAACTTAAGCCTGATGGACAATAGTAACCTCGCATTCAGCAGGAAGAATGTGACAAATCTAGTATTTGCACGGTTGGCTACATATCGTTCTAGCGTTATTGCCTCAATCGAATCTCATGAGAAGTGAGAAAATCCTGATGCTTATGAATCCACCGATTGGTTATAACTTTCTTACCCCGTCATGTTGCCTAAATAGACATGAAGATCAAAAACAGTTAGGCCTTAAAAAAAGAGTGTCGAAAGAGCAACATCTGAACGGTTAATTCTAGTACAGTATATGCGGGCTTCCAATGTGCGTGAAATTATCACCTTTATATACAACTTCTGTAGACATGGAAAGCATTGCAGCAAGCCAATAATCTTGTTCAGATCAAAACTATTCATTTGGATATATAAGATCTTGACAGAATCCAGCACCATTGATAGGCCATCCATGGAGAAACTCTTCATTGAGCATATAACATAATATTAGTACAAAATGTGTACTCCAAGATGACATATAACTTATGCGCATAAATTTAAAATGCAGCTTATGGTTACAAGTGTAGATGATAATATAAAGTACCTGAAGAACCGTGGAGCCAAATACCATATTTAAATGAGCACAGAGATCATGTATGACACCCAAGGTCTCCAGTTTAGGCGCAGAGAGGACGGTTATTTGCAACGGTGAATAACTAGAATCAAGGATCAACCTTTGAAGTGAAGGGGCATCTTGGATGATGAGCTGCCTTCCATCAAAAGAAATTCCAATTCTTACAAGGTTAGGCGACTTTATTTGGAGACAACCGATTCTAAGTGTGAAAACAAGCACCAAGCACTCCAGGGCAGGGCAACTGGAGTGGATGATGCTGTGCAATGAGGCCTCCGATATATGAACCTGCATAAGTGGAAGTTTCTTGAGAAATGGGAGTCGAAGGTTTACTACCAGACTATCTAGTAGGTCGCACAGCGCAAAGGTGGCGATGTGGAGAGACGAGGAAAACCGCGAAATGGACATCGGTGCTGAGGGCACAGGTAGATGGCGTTCGGTACCTGGTAGGTGATTTCCAGGGGAATAGTAGAACTCAAGCAGCTGTAGTTCTATGAATTCAGCGGATTTCAGCTGGGCGTCCACCGTGCAGGGCATGGTATGCTTGCTCAGGTAGCATGACGGGATGAAGAGGCTTTGAATGGAGCCCTGGTGGGAGGAGATGACGGCTCTGGGGATTTCAAAATCATTGAAGAGAGATAGCTGACGACAGACGAGATTAAGGGGCACGGCACGCCATAGAGGGCGCCACCGAATTGAGAGGACTTGGGTGCAGCAACAATCCTTGGTGGTGAGAAGCGAGATGATCTCCCCAAGGACGGCGTCCGGGATATCGCTGATGCGGTCCACCCAAGATTCTACGGTTTCCTGGGATCTGGTGGGGGCAGGTTCGCCGCTTCTCCCCGCGCTGCCAGGTGTGGGATCTACAACAGGCATCGCTGCTGGCGGGAGCCTCATCTTCTTGGTTCTGGGGTCAGCCGACTCCATTTTCCTCGAGGGCATCGCATTGTGCTCATGGATTTGAGCAGAGTAACGAATGCCGAGCCTAGTAGTAGTGCGAGTGAAGAAGAAGGGGAGCTGGGGGTTTTTCTGTAGTAGTGAGGAAGAAGGGGAGCTGGGGTTTTCTGTAGGAGTGAGGGGAGGAATTTGGGGGTACGAGTGGTGCGAGCTGACGTGAGGTGGGTGGGAGTGAGGAGGAAGAAGAACACCCAGGTTTTTTGGGAGGCAGTGTGCTGGGTGTGGGTAGCTCCTCTCATTTAGTAAATATATGGACTATTGAATTGATTTTACTATTTACTAGGGTGGATGGGTTGTTTTGTCTTGGGCCTAGAGAAACAATTACTACTAGTACAGTGGAGACACTCTACAGCTACCCAGAAAAACAATTACTACTAGTATAGTGGATACAATACCGCTTGTGGCTCCTCCTAGGTCATCGAAATGTCTCCCTCTACTGAATGTTGTTATACTTTTGTTCACCGACATGCGGGCCATGCAGCGCGCGGGCCCAAATGCCATCCACCAAATTAGAAGGCAGTATGCAGGCGGAGAGTCACCCTGGTCATAGTGCGGCAGTAACGAGCCATCGTATCACAAAACCCCCCTCCCCGCAGTCTAAGTTTGACGGACGAAGCAACCATCATTTCACTCTTTGCTGAATCCCCTTCTCCCTCACCGTCTTCAAGAAAGGCAACACTCGCATCTGCCACTGTTCTTCTCTCCCAACGAAGGGAAGGTAAGCGGATCCGTGATGTTGGAATATTTTCGTTCAGAGAAAAAAAGAACTTTTGCAAAGCAGTAACCGATCCTCACTCTCTTTTTTGTTTCATTGTCATTGCGATTGTGTTTTTATTTTAGTGGTCTCCTAGTATTCGTCAGTTTCATGATGGACCAAGGAGAAACCGGCGAAGATCTGCCGATATTAGAGCAGACGCGGGAGGCTGATCCCCATGAGACAAAGCTCCAAGAAGATGGAGGCAGCCACCGAGCCGACCCTAGATACGCTCACGGCCACTACTGAGATGGTGAATGCCCCGTTTGAGGTTAAAGCCCCCGTGGCACTACAGGAGCAGTTCCCCCCCCCCCCGCTGAGCTGCCCAAGGTGATTTTCTTCTTTGCCGATCTTGATTGTGGTTTTTCATCTAAGTATGTGGTGATGAATAATGCAAAATTTTATTAGCTTTGATGCCATGCTATACATAGTGGTTTAAATAACTTGCTTTTCTTATACTGGAAAGTAATTCAGAATTTGTTTCTGTTTCAATTAGAGCCCTGCTCCAGACAAGGATTGGGTGGTTGTACATGTGACTCGCTATGAGGCGGATGACCCGAATATACGCACTGGGAAAACAGAGTTTTTAGGCTGTTGGATCCTGGAAGCCATTTGCAGTTATACCAATGAAGAGTTGTATTCCAGGCTCACTATTTTCGGGCATGTTGTCCAGGGTGTACTGAAGCACAAGAAGTTCAAAGCTACTCCTTCGTTTGTGAGGCATATTGTTCTTGTCAAGCTTACGTAGGAAGATGACGTGGCATGCCTCCACAAACAAGTTTATGAGTGGCAAGGCCACAAGGTTGTCTTCATGACGGTTCACGGGATTGAGCTGCTGACGGACGTCCTCGATGATGTTCATGGCAAGGTCCGTCTTGTGTCCAGCCCAAATTAGATTGAGCCATGAAATAGTTGCCCCAGCTAGTGTTGAATAGTAGTTTGGATTGTGTCTAATTATCCTAACCTTGCCTGTTATCGAGCCCTCTGGGGCTAGTACTTTGGTTGAATCCGTCTATGGGAACTGCTGCTACTTTTGTGTGCCCGTGAATCATGTGAGAACCATTGTAATTGTTTCTGAAACAGATGCATCCTCACTAGTTTTTTTCATGAATATGGCATGGTAAGACATAACTTGTCACGGTTTATCATACGAGCAGTGTGTGTTTTGATGAAATAGAGTACTCGTTCGAGAACTGTGCACCGACATATACATAAGTACTTGTAAACACTATTGGTGCTACCCCACTTGTAAGTAGTTGTGCAAAACACGGCACATTGGCTCAGATCGCTTTAACACTAAGCTATCGACCAGCTAACAATGAACAATCTATTGTCTGACATATAAGAAACTATGTATCTTGTTACAGTGGTTCATGCAGTTAACTGAGGCCACAATGTAAATTCCAAACGTTCACACGCTAGTCCAGTGTTCATGTGGAACACTCACATTAAACTCGGCTTCATAAAAAACTTGAAAAGCATAAGCTAAGCAATTTTATACATCCGAATGATTCATAGAAATTAACAAACATATACTAGTTCACAGCAAAAGACAAAGTTGTGAGAAGGTTTATAAATTAGGAAAAAACAAGCAAGGCTTCTCTGAGCAAAGGGCCTCCCGGCAGGCTTAAATTTCCTGGAGTTCACTCTGGTTTTTTCTTGTTGCACCATCGAGGGATAGGTTCTCTCATTCCAGAATAACCAATTATAATTGTGTTCTCAGCTGGAATGGTGAACTGAACCATGTACTGTACTGACCAGCTGAAAGTCTTGTGCATTCCACTAAATTTAAGCACCACTATTTGCATAAATAAGCAGACCACAATGCCTCTTGTCCACGCACCTATCCAAAAAACCATCGTGCAGCCATGCCAGCTAGTCCCCGGTCCATGCATGAACTGGTAGAAAGTGCATTTCGGACTAGGATGCAGTTGTTTTCGTTCGTCCCTACACTGCAATCAGGAAGTAAAACGTACAAATCAACTTCTTTTATATTGCGTTGGTCGTTCTACCTAGTAACTACCAATGTAGGAATACCTAGAAGACGGGTGGTTAGACGACGACAACGAGGGATAGCCATCTCATTTTGTGCAGTTCTACAGAAACTGAGGTGTGTGCTTTTGATTGCGCGAATAGAAACGATACGGAGACAGACATCCCGAACCGATATGGAGACATGCATCCCTGTTTGCCCAAATACAAAATACAGTTATTTAAACTGTGTCAGATATTTGCCGTGGCGTATGATTAACCGCAGAATCTATTGTGTTATAATTGGCACGATATTGACAGTATGAAAGTGTCCTTAAGTAAGTAGCATCACATCACATCAACACTGCCACTAGATTAACATACAGAACAATAGCATTAGTATTACTGTCATAAGAGTAGCACATGGTCAACGAATATGCAATCAAATTTGTGCAGTTCCACTGGGATGAAGCAATGTTAGCGGTCTAAGATTTAAATGTAACTGCAAAAACACAATTCATGGGGAATAAAGCAAGATGGAAGCACTTCATAAAATGGTGGTAGCATTGCTTCAATTTATCTACGGCACTAGACCATTACTTATAGTGACATTAGGTGCCATTGCTTAATGCTTCATGTGATTTTACATTAACGGTAGCGATATGGGCGTAGGGACAGCAGGGGCATAAAGTGGTGAGGCAGATGTGGTTGCCGAGAGCGGCAAACACTCAGGCAGCATGTCTGCATTTATCCCATTTTTTATCTCCTCGGACGACATTTTCCTATGTGAGCACAGGAAATCTAGACCTGCTCATTCTCATTTGCGTTTTCCCCCAACACCCGTCACTTTCTTTCCTTTTTCAACCAAGAGATAGGTCCACTTCCCCCCACCCTTCACCATCCACCATGCTTTCTTCGTCTTTTCAACCAAGAGACCGGTTGGGTAGCCATTATCTACTACTTTCCCCCGTTTCCTCTTAGAATCAAGTCCTAGATTCGTGCTACAGCTTTCCCACTTTCTTCCCTGTTTGAACCAACTCTTAGAGTCGACTGTATGAACTAGCTTTACCTATAATAATAGTAAAATTCTAGGTGGCTTTGGAATAGTGGACGGAAGTAGAAAAAGATCCACATGAAGCCAATTGGGGAGCTGGGGCAGTAGAGCAAGGCAGGTTTTGAAGGAATATATACCTGAGAGCCGTCGGCATGTGGCAAAGACGGCGTCGGGAGGCTGCATCTTAGCCACAATACCACAGGGAGGAAGAAGGGGTTAGAGGCCCTCCCAAGCCGGCGCTCTCCTGGAGAGAACGACACGGCCGCCGATCGAGACACGCGGGCAGCCATTGGTCTTCTCCCTCGCCGCCGATGATTGCACATGTAGAATACCCTGTATATATCATTTCATTCATCTTTGAGAGGTAACTATAAAGATGTGGGAGGAGTCTACAAAGAAAGACCATCGTATCACCTGCAGCAATTCCAACCATCCTTTAGTGTGGAGGAATATCATAGGAACTCTATATGATATGATTTTTATAGGATTTTTTTCTTTAGAGCCAATTGGTTCATAGGAATAGATTCATATACTCCACATTTCAAAGGAAATAAACATGATATCATTTCTATAGCTTTAGAGACACTTGGTTCATATGAATGGATTCCTATACTCCCATAATTTAAAAGGAAAATAAACATTAGCGTATATTCAATAGAAAAGTTCCTATGATATGAACCAAATTACATCTCTTTTCTAATCCCTCCTCATAGGAATTGAGATACATGTCATCTCTAGATTCAATAGAAAAGTTCCTATGATGTGAACCAAATGACATCTCTTTTCCAATCCGTACTCACAGGAATGGAGATACTCCATGTCATCCCTTTCCCTACAACTTCCATGTATACATCTTCTATTCCTAAATAGCTAGTACAACCCACTAGTAGATTTTTTCCAAGACATGCAACTATGGCACAAGAACTATATAGTGTGCGAATAACTTTGAAAGATGGTCGCTGGATGAAGCTAATCCAACAGTGCAGAGATGGCAAATCCAAGCACTACTAGGGATATCATCAACATTCCAGCAGATCTTCCACATGTACAATTTAGAAGACTCCATGGTTGAACTTAAGCATAATGCACAAACCTCAAAACACAAGCACTTCTCCTTTGTTCTAGAATCTTCCGTATCATAATTGAGTTTTTTCTAAATGAATTGCCATTATTTGTTTTTTACTTTATGCTTTACAATGCACAACCCCATGAATCTTAACATTTTTATAAAACTAATTTATTTTGAATGAGATGAACTATAAGAACTAAACGAACATCTACATCATGCATATATGAATGCATGTGTACCTTACTAGTTTTGAGTAGAGTAGCAAATTTCACGCGGCCCCGAGTATATCAAAATGCAGGGCCCATGCATCATTGCCTTTCGGTCGAACCTACGTCCACAATTTTTTGTACGTAATATATCTCCACTAGTCCCCGAATCCAAAATGTTGCCTCGTTCCCCTAAAACCAAGCGGCCCACACATATTTAAGGTGTCAACTCGAACTCAATCCCTCTCCCGTTTACTACTACGTGGCCCCGCACATCGTAGTAGTACTCCTACAAACCCTACCGCCGCACACATCATCGGTTTTCTTCAAGAGGACGAGGGAGAAGCTGATTTGTAGTGGAGGCGCTTTTAAAAAAATGACCTGTAGTGGAGACCCCTACCCTAGGGTGCTACCGTACGCATCATTGGTTTTCTCTTTTCTTTATGCTCTTGCGCCCTATAGTGCTATGATGGTTGCTTCGTCTGTCCAGCTTAATGTGGGAAAGGTGGGGCTTTGTGATATGACCCCTCATCGCTCATTTTCTACTACTGCGGCGCTACCACTGGGGTGCATCCAATTCCAACCGCTGCTCCGAACTATAATTTGGTGCATCGCATGTGGAACAAGACGGTGGATGAGCCACATGTCGGCCAAAGGGGTCATGTTAAGTGTGTCGCCATTTCGTGTGCGGACTGACCCTGCTTGAGTTGCTACGCCAACACGACAGGTGCAGCCTACCACTTGGTTTTGCTCCTTGGTGAATCCCGACTATATTGATCTAAAAAGATACGTACTGAACTACCCTCTCCGTCTCGTTTTTTAGGCGTCTCGGTTTATAGGGCGTGCACGTAGTTCTAGGTCATCCATTTGACTAACTAAATATGAGTTACTATGTCACAAAAAGTATATCATTGGATTATTAAGCGAATGTAGTTTCTAAACATATACTGTTCATCACATATATAGCCAGTTAAATTCTCCAACTAGAATGACGTGCATGCCATGTAAACCGATACAGAGGAAGTATAGTACTAAAAATGAGGTGATTTTACCGAGCGATCGGCGGGGGAGCATGGCCTGTCATGCGGTCCCATGTGTCATGATATACCAAGGCGACGTGCGTGTCCCTCTTGATGCCGAAGCAATACTATGTGGTTTGAGATGATGGCGAACCGAAGTGTGAAATAATGGTTGCTTCGTCCGTTTGGGAAGGTGCGGCATTGTGAGTTGACGTCTCATCGCTCATTACTACTACTGGGGCGGTACGACTGGGGTGCGTCCCCCTACTGTTCTGCACTGTTATTTGGTGCTTGACATGTCGACCCGGTTGCTATATGTCCCACATGTCAGCGACAGGAAGTACAAAATTCATGAAAGGGAGCATCAACGGAGGAGTACAAGACACGACTTGGGTTTTTGCTGCTTCGCGCGATCCATCAATACAAACCCAGACTAAAAAAGGTGAGGGCAGGTCTTTTCCCTCGCGGCAGGCATGGGAGTTTAGCATAGTCTATTCGAGGCAAGGAGGCAAGAAGGGAAACAAGCAAATAAAGGTTGAGCGACTTAGTTTTGGGAAAATCTGATTTTACGGAGTACGTACCCACTAGGGTTTGTAGCGCTCATCTAAAAACATTCATTTTTCCGTTTTATAAGTCTCAATTCTACTACAAGTAGTAGTACCATAACATGTTGGATTTTGAGGTGCGTTAGATCACCCGATGCAAGCAGTGTCAAGAGAAAACTCACCAATGCATGTAGAAGTTCATGGAAATTTAGTGGTCATTCATGCATTCGTTCTAATTAATGCCTCGGTAAATATAACTTCTTTAGAAAAACGAGCGTACTAATTACTTGTGCAAACTAGGAGTACGAAATTAATTCGACCACTCACCGTCTACTTTGGTTGGAGAGATTTTGAAATTGAGCCATAAACTGGAAAGGAGGGAGTAGTAACTTTTTTCTCGATTACTATTTGTGGCCTTGTATAGATGCAAAATGAATTTTTTTTATAGTGGCCTTGTATAAGTAAATGGATGGAGTACTAAAGGACATATATATTCCAAACAACATGATAATCTCTCTAACCAAGGTAGTAGGGACGAGGAGTAAACGGAGGGAGTAGTAAAATTTCTCCTCGTCCTGCGAGCCACCACGTGCGTGGGCGAGGGAGCGGGCGTAAGGCATAGAGTACTACTACTAGTAAGCAAGCTTCACCTCATCCTGCAAACCACCGAGCCTGTGGGCGGGGGAGACGGCGTACTAAGAAAGCTTCTCCTCGTTCTGCGATTTGACGGGACACATCAAACGTACTCCAGTGTATAGAGCGTTGCCTCTAAGGTAGGCCCCACATGGTTTGCCTCTTTTTAAACATAACGCATCAAGTCGCAATTTGTTTGTTCACCCGTGGTAGAAATCCCCCCTCCACCAAGTGGACAACCAGTACACGGTCAAATTACCACGTGGGCTACCTTTTCATACAGAAATGAGCTCCACCGTGTACCCGCGTGGGTGTGGTTGCGAAAGAGACGGGAGTACGTGCGCCCTGCATGCACCTCTTCTCTTCGTGCATGTCCCCAACCTACATGGGTGTGTGTGAGAGATACAAACCTAGAAAAATGGCTTGTGCGGAATAACTACTCTTCGTAAGCCATTGTAAGAGTGAACAAAATAGTGAAGCAGGGATAGGGGAGCGGCGGAGATGTGCGATTCTTGGCCGGCGTTTGGCCTCGTTTAAATAGGAGATTAAATAGATGGCGGACGGGAGGAGATCGGCCGGTGTTGCATTTAATGCCATCCCGGTCATGAACGAACGTGTGTCCAGAGTTGGTTTCTCGGATTCCACATGGGCGGGTTTCATGGAGGCGTTTGAATGCAGCAAGGAGGCGTGTTCAGCCAGACGTGCAGCGAGTGGCGCCCTCGACTCTGACGTAGGACACCACGCTGTTCTTCCAATGACGTGTGGGCTCTTTGGGTACATGGCCGACATGTTAGTGACCCAACACAGGCAGCGCACAGCAGAGGAACCTTTGGTGGGCCAGGGCGGTCAGAAGCGGGCATTTCATAAACCGATGATTGTTCATTGAGTGTGACGTCATCCTTTTCATGTAGATAAGCCTACTATGTTGATAGCCTGTTCGATACGTTGTGATTCATAAAGACCGCTGCAAACACCAATGTTCTGCTTATCACATATAAGATTGATTAATACCCGTAATAATCCATGTCCTTAACAAAGGGTGCATGCACGTATAGGTTGAGCGTGTGTCTTGCATCGAGTGCTATGTGCATGCAGGAGTGCGAGTGTTGCGTGCATGCAAGGGTACGTTTCAGTGTTGCATGCATGTGTGCTTAAGTGCTTGTGTTCGTGAGTGCATGTGTACGTGTCAGTGTTGCATGCCTGCATGCGTGCGTGTGTTCGTTATGTGTACGTGTCAGTGTTGCACGCCTGAATGGGTGTGTGTCTTGCATGCATGCATGTGTACGTGCGGGGTGAGGCTACACGTCAGTCAGCTGACTTTTTCATCTCTGGTCATTAGATTTTCCAGCCGTTGGATACAAAATCAAGGGCCTACAGTTTATCATAAAACTCCACCCCCTAAGCTGCCAGCCACCACCGGCCGAACCGCCGGCACCCGCCGCCCGCGGCCGGCCCATGCTGCCACGCCGCCCCGCCTGCCCTGAAACCACTCCCCACCGCCGTTCCACCGCCGCACCGGCCATCCCTCTAGGCCCCCACCCCCCGCGCGCCGAGCGTTTTCTCCGGCGATCCCCACCCCACCGCCCAATCAATGCGCCCCCACCGCCGGCGACTGCCAACCAGAGGTCTCACGACTTCGAGTACCCACCGACCACTAATTTATTACCATTTATGTCCTTCATATATGCGCTGACGGGTGGTCCCTATGGTAATGTGCGCTGCTGAATGTGGACCGTTTGACTGGTCAATTGATCGTGTCATCAATAAATTACGGAGCTGTATGGTAAGCCAGTGACCGTATGATCACCCTAAAATGTATTTTATTAACACAATACAGACTCAAACTACCATTTCTTTCTTTCATATATGGGCTGACAGGTGGGCCCTACGGTTACATGCCCCGATGGTGCAACACTAGTTGCGCCACGTGGAACATTTGACTGGCCAATTGATTGTGTCATCAACAAAATACGGAGTTGTACGGGTGAGCCAGTGACTGTATAATCATGACATGTATTTTTTAACACGGTACAGACGCAAGGGCTCATATATACGCGCAAGCACTCACCGCTATAAGAGCACACACGTAGACCCTACCCTATGAGAACCTTCGAGAGAGTGAGCCAGCATATGATCTTGAGATTTTACGAAGTCACCATAGGTGCCTCGTAGTCGAGTGGAACGTCTCCTCCCACTGAACGCACATCGCCGGAAAATACTGAAATTAACCCAGGATAAATGCGAGCACCAGGACTTTAACCCTGGTGGGCTCGAGAAACCACTGTCCTCCTAACCATCCAACCACATGACGTCCAACTCAACCGCAACTGCAACGCCCTCAAGGACTTAGCAGCTGAAGCCGAGGTAGAGCTGCCTCTATGACGTCGACGCCGACGTGCGCCGTACCAAAACCACTCCGACCACGCCATCGTGCGCCTCACTGCTGCTGCTCCACTGTCGCAACCGTCCACCGCACCGGAGCTGTTCTCGCTATGCCGTCGTTCGCCGCCTCGGATCTGGTTCCCCGCTGCCGACAGACGGCCACTGCACCACACTCAACAACTTGGCCATGGGTTCGTCCAAGGCTCCACCGTCCTCCACAACTTCTCATTTCCAGCGAACCACAAGAAGATCGTTGGAAAAACAGAAGGAGGACACAGCACTGCCAGCAGAAAGATGTACTCCTCTTCCCTTATTCGTGCAAACCTTACGTCTCTGCTCACACCGTATTCATCCCACGAAAGAAACTAGTCGAGCGCTTCTTACTGCATCTTCTTCATGATAATAAATGCACAAGGTTTCCTCCCTTTACTATTTCACCTTTGCTAGAGGTCAGTAGCCCGCCTGGATTTCAATTCAGGGTCAGTTGAACCACAATTAAAAGAAGCAGCACCCACTTAGGCGCGCGGAGCACCTAGTCCGCATGTTCGCCGAGGAAGCAGCGCATCGGTGTCTATCATAGGGGTCTGGGGTGTAGGAGCTGCTTGCGCCCAATCTGGAGGTCGGTGGGGCTTGAATAGATGGCCGGGGGGCGGTGCCAAGCATGGCGTTGCGGTGAGGTCGAGGGAAGGGCGCAGGCAGGGGACTGGGCCGGTGGTCGCTGGCGTATTGAGGAAGATCGTCAACACTGACTGGCTGGAGGTAGATGAAGGCGATCTGCCCGTTCATTGTACATCGAATGGTGCAAAAAAATGGACTGACCTGTTTGTTTTCAGTCGACTGTTATTTTCATAGAATCATGTAGTAATTTAGTGTGCCATGCATGTTGTAGAGCTATCATATGCCTCCCGTCATTTATTTCTCACCAACCTGCTATCTGCTACCTTTACACTGTACTAATTGTGCACACACTTCACCCATACTCACACTATTGTTTTTTATGCATGGGTATTTCAGACTCTGACGCAGTGTTGATGAATGCAGAAAAAGAAAAGACAGAAGTCGCTCCAGTGTAATTCGAAGACAAGCACTAAGCGTTTCAGCGCTATAAAGGGTGCAGTGTCAGCAGTTGGAGACAGTAAACGTAGCTCTGCAGTTGATGATCTCAATTTCCACACACAACCATCCCAGGTGCTTACTTTACACTTAATACATCATACATGTTAATATGTCATGCCGTCCTGTTTTTCATACATATTCCATCCTCCTATCATGCGTCTGCCTTACATGAAAGTAGTGTTTGTCAGTATCATGCATCAATGAGTTATGAAGAGCAAATTTTATTCCTTTTTCTTGTGGGTTTGTCCTGACAAGGCAAAATCAAGAAAGAGGAAGGAAAAGAGTAAGGAAGGCGATGATGGTGGTCCTCTGCAGCAACGTAAATGGAGCATCTGTACCGATTCTCCTTGTACTAATAGTGCATTACAAGGTCCAAGTCTCCGCTCCCCAACTCCACCATCCAAGGTGCTTGCTCTAACTTGGCAGTGTGATATCTGTTTGCATGTTGCATATGGTGTCTAGCTTGTATTGCTCCTAATTAGTGTAAACTGCATCTGCTTAGCTTACACATGATACATGTGAATATGACATGCTTTCCTGTTTTTGGTACATACTATATCTGTCTATCACACCATGTTCTTACATGAAACTACTCTTCTTGTGTATCCTACGTCAGTCACTTATGATGGGACACCTTTAAGTTGGCAGTGTGATATTGGTTTGCATCTTGAATATGATTTCTAGCATGTACTACTTCTAGTTTGATGAACGCCACCTATGACGAGACAATTATAACTTGGCAGAGTGGTATTGATTGCACCTTTCAAATGGTCTCTAGTTTGCAGTGCTTCTAATTTGTTGAAGTGCCTTCTGCTTAGTTACCACATCATAGGTGTGAATATGTCAAGCCGTCCATTTTTTCATACATATTCCATCCTCGTATCATGACTTTGCCTTTCATCAGAGTAGTGTTCGTCAGTATCATGCATGAATGAGTTCTGAAGAGCGAATTATATTCCTTTTTCTTGTCAGTTTGAGCTCACAATGCAAAGTCAATAAATCTGAAGGAAATTGGCAAGGCATTGGATGATGGTGGTCCTTTTGAGCAACTGAAACGGAGGTTCTGTACAGATTCTACTCCGCCATCCTCCCAACAAGATTCGCAAGACAACGCAAGGCTAGACAGTTAACGTAGCTGTGTAGATGATGAGCACATCTCCCCTACTCCACCATCATAGGTGCTTGCTCTAACTTGGCACTATTATATGTGGTTGCATATTGTGTATGATGTCTAGCTTGTACTCCCTCCATTTATTTTTAGTCTGCATATAAGGTTTGGTCAAAGTCAAGCTTTGTAGTGTTTGACTAACTTTATATTAAAGAATATAAACATTCACAATATGAAATCAATATTATCAGATGCACCATGAAATGTATGTTCATACTATATAGTTTTAGTAATGTAGATGTTCATATTTTTTATATAAATTTGATCAAAGTTTGTGCAGTTTGACTTTGACCAAATCTTATATGCGGAGTAAAAAGAAACGGAGGGATTATTACTTCTAACTTTGTTGAATTGCATCTGCTTACTTTACACATAATGCCTGTGAATATGACATATGTTCCTGTTTCTAGAACATACTATATCTGATCACACGATGTTCTTACATCAGACTACTGTTCTTGCATATCCTGCATCAGTCAGTTATGATAAGGCACCTTTATGTCGCGACTATGATATTGGGTGTGTCTTGCATATGATTTCTAGCATGTACTGCTTCTAATTTGTTGAAACGCCATACAGTTTGAACTTGGCAGAGTGATATTGGTTGCATCTTTCATATGATGTCTAGCTTGCAGTGCTTCTAATTTGTTGAAATGCCTTCTGCTTAGTTACCACATCATAGGTGTGAATATGTCACGCCATCCTATTTTTCATACATATTCCATCCTCGCATCATGTGTTTGCCTTTCATCCGAGTAGTGTTCATCAGTATCATGCATCAATGAGTTCTGAAGAGAAAATTTTATTCCTTTTTCTTATTAGTTTGATTTTACAATGCAAAATCATTACAGCTGAAGGAAATTAGTCCGACAGTGGATGATGGTGGTCCTTCGGAGAAACTCAAACAGGGGGTCTCTACAGATTCTACTCCGCCATCCTCCCAACAAGATTCGCAAGGCAACACAAGGCTGGACAGTCCACATAGCTATGTAGATGATAAGCACATCTCCCCTACTCCACCATCACAGGTGGTTGCATGTTGGGTATGATGTCTAGCTTGTATTGCTTCTAACTTTGTTGAATTGCATCTGCTTACTTTACACATAATGCGTGTGAATATGACATGTGTTCCTGTTTCTAGAACATACGTGTACATGATGAGCACATCTCCCGTACTCCACCATCACAGGTGCTTGCTCTAACCTGGAACTGTTATATGTGGTTGCATTTTCCGTATGATGTCTAGTTTGTATTACTTCTGATTATGTTGAATTGCATCTGCGTAGCTTACAACATATACCTGCAACGATCACTTACCCATAAGACACATTTAACTTGGGACTGTGATGTAGGTTGCATCTTGCATTGTCTTCTAGCTTGTACTGCTTCTAATTTCTTGAAATGGCACTTATGACGAAACACTTTTTACCTGATAGAGTGATATTGGTTGCATGTTCATATGGTGCCTCGCTTTCATTTCTTCTAATTTTGTTGAAATGCCTTCCGCTTACTGTTTTTTCATACATATTCCATCCTCCTATCGTACGTGTGAATATGAAACGCTATCTTTTTTAGTATATATTCCATCCTCCTATCCTGCGCTTGCCTTAAATCAAAGTATTGTTCGTCTGTATCATGCATCAACCAGTTATGCAGAGCAAATTTATTCATCTTCTTGTGGTTTTGACTTCATAAGGCAATATCAGAAAATAGGAAGAAAAAGAGTAAGTTAGGGGATGTTGGTGGTCCTCCGCACCGAAGTGCTGAAGGGTCTGTGGTCCTTCTAGATTGAACTCCCACATGCGGAGGGGCCGTCGCTGGCACGGCAGGACCCGGTGGACTAGCATTACCTGGATTACATTGATGAGGCCGGTGTCCTTTTCGAGGAGGCTTCGGATGTGGCTTTGTATCGTCTGCACTTCTTCAATTGATCCCCAGTCCAGCCCCTTATTAATCCATGATGCGGGCTGTAATGGAGGGCCAGATCGGAACGCAGGTGTAGCTGCCCACTTGGTACCACGGGGTTTAGTGATGTAAAACCACTCCCGCTGCCATAGGTTGGAAGCTTCCGTGAAATATCCTCTGGGACAAAAAGCATTGGTGAGCTTGTTCACCGTGCCACCACCACACTCTATTTGCTTCCCCTCGATAACCTTCGGCTTCACATTAAATGTCTTGAGCCATAAATTGAAGTGTGGGGGAATGCGGAGAAAGGCCTCGCACATGACAATAATCACCGAGATGTGAAGGAAGGAGTCCGGAGCTAGATCGTGAAAATCTAGCCCATAAAAGAACATAGAGTCTGCGAACGAAGGGATGGAGAGTGAACCCTAGCCCCTAGAGGAAGTGGGAGATGAATACGACCCTCTCGCTGGATCTAGGAGCAGGAATAACCTGTCCTTTAGCGGGGAGCCTATGGGGGATTTCCACTGTCAGGTATCTTGCCGCCCGGGACTTCGCGATATCGTCCTCTGTGACAGAGGAGGCCACCCACCGGCCTTGAGGGCTGGGTCCGGACATGACTGGGAGGCTGGAGAAATTAAGTTGAAAACTGGGTGTTGGAACTCGAGGTTGGAAAGGTTGAGGAAGAGGTAGGCACGGAAGAGAAAAATGGGTCTGTGCCCCTTTATAAAGGCGATGAATATCAAACGCCTCCTCATAGGCCTTAAAGCCTGCCTATTCCCAAGGGATCATGGCAACGGAATGGTTGGGTTATCCACGCCCATATTGATGAGAATCCCGTAATAAGGGGACACGATCTCTGCTTCGACATGATGTGCCAAGAAAACCGCATCTTAAAACATGGAGTGGGAGGCTAAAAATGGTTTGAAATAATGACCGGGATGTGAGGTGATGTCACACTACGAAAATTGTCAGCAAATTGGACTCATAAAATATTATCCTCTCTGCGTATATGTGTGGTACTCGTTTTGCAGAGCTGGACACATTTTCTGTATTCGAAGGCTGTTTTGGAGTATTCGGAGGAGGAACCCGCCTTGCAATGTTGAAGACAATCTGCGCGCCGGACACCTCGTCATTGAAACCTGGTTCAGAGGCTACTAAGGGAGTCCTGGATTAATGTCACATCCCTAGTGCTGGTATGCTCTGAGCTAGCTAGTCATGTGTTGCATCTTGTTTAAATTCTTTTGAATTTGAAATGGGGATTGATCAAACCCTAGCATCAGATCAAATCAAATAGGTTCAAGATAACATAATTTTCAATGAACCCATAATGACCTTCATAAATGTTCATCATTTTTGAATTGGTATAGAACCTCTGCCAAAAATGGTGCACACTTCTCTAGGACACTCTGGATTTTTGAATTAAACCATAAGTATTTCAATTTGGAAATTTAAATTCTATAAAATATTTTAAATGTACAAATAATCTTGAAAGCATTTGAGGGCTATTGAAAATAATTCTATAGGTGCCCACAAATATTTTCAGGAGTTTTGTACATGGATTAGTATTTCTACTAATTCAAACAGAGCAAAAAAATTAGAAAACAGAAATAAAAGAGAGAGATAGAACCTACCTGGGTTACCTGGCAGCCCAGCTAACCATTCCAACACTATTGGCCTAGCCCACTGCTGTAGTGGCCCAGCCCAGCGCCGCCTCCTTCAACCTCATGCAAGAAGGCACGAGGGTGTGTGCCCGCGGTGCGCCAGCACGCGCACGGCCACCGACGTCCACCTCCTGCTTGCCTCTTCGCCCTGGCCCTCCCTGGTGCAGCCACGCGACCCTCCCTGACTCTCTCTCTCACTCTCTCTCGTCCCCATCCCCTCCCCTGGCTCTCTCCCTCGCATGCACCGAACGCAACTGCCGCCGCCACTCGCCATTGCCGCGCCCAGAGCCTCTTCCCCCGCCTCACCGACGCGTCCCAGGGATCCGCCTTGTCGCCCTCTTCCACCTCATCGAGCCACGCCTCGTCGGAAGCCCTGCTTCATCGTCACCGTGTCGTCTTCAACCTCGGGATGCTGAGATCACCACCGCCATGCCTTCTACTCCGAGCCTCCCCCGAGCCCACTTCGACGCCCCTGCCATCACCGTGAGCCACTGACCCGAACCCCCCTCCTCTTTGTTCCATTTAATTAATAACCTCTTAAGCTCATATCTATCTTTGCAAGCGAAAATAGCAGCAGAAGATTCTCTATCAAAAAGATAACCTTTAGGAATAACAGGCATGTTTTCATCATCGTATTCAGATTCAATAATTTCTTTTTCTCTAGCCCCAGCAATTTGTTCGTCAAGAAATACACCCAGGGGCACAGTAGTATCAGACATAGAAGCAGTTTCATCATAAGTATCATGCATAGCAGAAGTGGCATCATCAATAACATGCGACATATCAGAACGAATAGCAGAAGCAGGCGTAGGTGTCGCAAACTTACTCATAATAGAAGGTGAATCAAGTGCAGAGCTAGATGGCAGTTCCTTACCTTCCCTCGTAGTTGAGGGATAGATCTTGGTTTTTGGATCTCTCAAGTTCTTCATAGTGTCCAGCAGATATAAATCCCATGTGACTCAAAGAATAGAGCTATGCTCCCCGGCAACGGCGCCAGAAATTAGTCTTGATAACCCACAAGTATAGGGGATCGCAACAGCTTTTGAGGGTAGAGTATTCAACCCAAATTTATTGATTCGACACAAGGGGAGCCAAAGAATATTCTCAAGTATTGGCAGCTGAGTTGTCAATTCAACCACACCTGGAAACTTAGTATCTGCAGCAAAGTGTTTAGTAGCAAAATAATATGATAGTGGTGGTAGCGGCAACAAAAGTAAAGACAGCAAAAGTAATGTTTTTTTGGTATTTTGTAGTGATTGTAACAGTAGCAGTGGAAAAGTAAATAAGCGTAAACCAGTATATGGAAAACTCATAGGCACCAGATCAGCGATGGATAATTATGCCGGATGCGGTTCATCATGTAACAGTCATAACATAGGGTGACACAGAACTAGCTCCAATTCATCAATGTAATGTAGGCATGTATTCCGTATATAGTCATATGTGCTTATGGAAAAGAACTTGCATGACATCTTTTGTCCAACCCTCCCGTGGTAGCGGGGTCCTATTGGAAACTTAGGGATATTAAGGCCTCCTTTTAATAGAGAACCGGAACAAAGCATTAGCACATAGTGAATACATGAACTCCTCAAACTAAGGCCATCACCGGGAGTGGTCCCGATTATTGTCATTTCGGGGTTGCCGGATCATAACATATAGTAGGTGACTATAGACTTGCAAGATAGGATCAAGAACTCACATATATTCATGAAAACACAATAGGTTCAGATCTGAAATCATGGCACTCGGGCCCTAGTGACAAGCATTAAGCATAGCAAAGTCATAGCAACATCAATCTCAGAACATAGTGGATACTAGGGATCAAACCCTAACAAAACTAACTCGATTACATGATAAATCTCATCCATCCCATCACCGTCCAGCAAGCCTATGATAGAATTACTCATGCACAGCGGTGAGCATCATGAAATTAGTGATGGAGGATGGTTGATGATGACGACGGCGACGAATCCCCCTCTCCGGAGCCCCGAACGGACTCCAAATTAGCCCTCCCGAGAGGTTTTAGGTCTTGGCGGCGGCATCGTATCATAAAATGCGATAATTTCTTCTCTCTTATTATTTTCTCTCTGAAAGCAAATATATAGAGTGTAGTTGGCGTCGGAGGGTCAATAGGGGGCCCATGAGGTAGGGGGCGCGCCCTAGGGGGGGCGCCCCCCACCCTCGTGGAAAGGGTGTGGCCCCCTGGTCTTCATATTTGGTGAGGATTTTTTATTGTTTTTTCTAAGACCTCCCGTGGAGTTTCAGGTCATTCCGAGAATATTTGTTTTCTGCACATAAAACAACATCACGGTAATTCTGCTGGAAACAACGTCAGTCCGGGTTGTTCCATTCAAATCATACAAGATAGAGTCCAAAACAAGGGCAAAAGTGTTTGGAAAAGTAGATACGACGGAGACGTATCACTCCACCGTTGAACCCCAGGACAGACCCTTCTCTTTCCAGGAGGTGAGCCGCGTGGGGATTCTGGATCAAAACTCGGGGGCCTCCACCCAGTTGGTGTCGCACGGCTCGGTGATGTAGAACCACACCGATTGCCACCCCTTTATGGTCTCCACGAAGGAGCCTTCGAGCCATATAACATTGGGCATCTTGCCCACCATGGCTCCGCCGCATTCTGCTTGTTGGCCCCCTACCACCTTCGGCTTGATATTGAAGGTCTTCAGCCACAGGCCGAAGTGGGGCCGGATGCGGAGGAAAGCCTCGCACACGACGATGAACACCGAAATGTTGAGGATGAAGTTCGGCGCCAGATCATGGAAGTCCAGCCCGTAGTAGAACATGAGACCACAGACGAATGGATGGAGGGGAAACCCCTGTCCGCGGAGGAAGTGGTCGAGGAAAACTACCCTCTCGTGCGGTTCTGGGGTAGGGACGATCTGCCCCGCGGCAGGCAGCCGATGCGCGATATTTGCAGCTAAATATCCGGCTCTGCGCAGCTTCTTGATGTGTCCCTCCGTAACGGAGGAAGCCATCCATTTACCTCCCGGTCCGGACATGTTTGGAGAAGGTTGAGGGGAAGGATGTGGACTTGGGTGTTGGAGCTCGAGTGCGCAAGAATGGATGAGCAAGGAGGAAGAATGCGTGGGTAGAAAAAAGTTAAACCTTGTCCCTTTATAAGGGCGGCCGAAACTATGCGCCCCCACTAGCCTGGTAAAATTCGCTTATCCCCCAAGCGCCGTAATCGATGGCGCGGTTGGGTTACCCACGCCCGTATTGATGAGAATCCCATAATAAGGGGGACACGATCTCTGCTTTGACAAGACGTGTCAAGAAACTGCCTCGCGTTATGTGCCGGGCTAGTTAAAGGAAACGGTTCGAATAATCAGCGGGCCGTGGCATAATTTCATGTTGCCAAACATGTCAGCAGATTGGATTTGTGGAAATATTATTCTCTCTATGGTGGTGTGTGGAACTTATTTTGCAGGGTCGGACACTATCCTTGTATTAAAATTCTTCCGTGGTGTATTCAGAGGAGGAACCCGCCTTGCAATGCCGAAGACAATACTGCGCGCCGGACTCATTGTCATTGAAGCCTGGTTCAGGGGCTACTGAGGGAGTCTTGGATTAGGGGGTCTCCAGACAGCCGGAGTATATCCTTTGGCCGGATTGTTGGACTATGAAGATACAAGATTGAAGACTTCGTCTTGTGTCCGGATAGGACTCTACTTGGTGTGGACAGCAAGCTAGGCAATACGGATATGTATACCTCCACCTTTGTAACCGGCCTTGTGTAACCCTAGCCCCCTCCGGTGTCTATATAAACCGGAGGGTTTTAGTCCGTAGGACAACATACACTCATACCATAGGCTAGCTTCTAGGGTTTAGCCTCTCCGATCTCGTGGTAGATCAACTCTTGTAATACTCATATCATCAAGAATAAATCAAGCAGGACGTAGGGTTTTACCTCCATCAAGAGGGCCCAAACCTGGGTAAAACATCATGTTCCCTGCCTCCTGTTACCATCCGCCTTAGACGCACAGTCCGGGACCCCCTACCCGAGATCCGCCGGTTTTGTCACCGACAGTGCCCGAGCGCCTACCTCATGACGATGGCTAGGTCTGAGGCCCTCCAGAAGAGAGCCCCCGAGCCCAGCCCGAGGAGGGCGTCAGGTGTGCCTTCCTATGCGAGGGAAGGAGGCGCCCCATCTGCAGGTGCAGGTCCTGAGGTGGTGCTGCAGGAGACGACGCCCTCCTGAGGTCCTTGGCTGAGTAGCTGCTTCTTCTTCTTGGGGTTGGCGTCAGGAGGGTGTGGGGTGCCTTCGTTGTCGGGGTCTTCGGCCGCTGCAGCCTGGTAAGCATACTCGAGGGAGCACACCACATCCCTTTCCTCACAGGCAACCGAGATGACGCTGCCACTCCCTGGCATCTTGAGGACGTTGTAGCCGTGGTGGGTCACCGCCATAAACTTGGCCAAGGCTGGATACCCAAGGATAGCGTTGTATGGCAAGCGGATGTGGGCGATGTCGAAGTCAATGAGCTCAGTGCGGTAGTTGTCACGCTGGCCGAAGGTGATAGGGAGGCGGACCTACCCTATCGTGGTGGTGGAGCCGTCGGTCACTCCTGAGAAGGGCTTGGTAGGTTGTAGCTGATCGTATGGCACCTGAAGGTTGTCAAATGTCTTGACGGACGGGACATTGAGCCCTCCGCCACCGTCGATGAGGGTCTTGGTGACTTGAACGTTGCTGATGACGGGTAAGTAGAGCATTGGGAGGGCGCGGGCAGTCGTTGCGCACTTGAGCTAGTCCGTCGAGCTGAAGGTCATGGCGCGCTTGGTCCACCTGAGCGGGTAGGTGGCCTCGAGCCTGGGAAGGGCCGCATTCACCTTGCGAGCAAACTGCTTGAAAGACACGCTGAGAGGCTGGGGCTTGAGCACCACCCAAGATACGGGAGATGGCACGCGGCTCTTGGAAGCCCCCAGCCCCCTTGTCCTGGTGGTGGCCGTTGTTTCTCCTTGGTGGTGGCGGCAGCGGAGGGAGGCCAGCGTTTCCCTGAGGGCGGTCCTCATGAGGCTGCTCCCTCTAGGGGCCCTCGCAAGGCTGGTCTTGCCAGCGGTCCTCGTGAGGCCGGTCACGACACTCCTGGCGGGGACCGCGGTCATCCCAACACCCCCCACTTCGTCCTGATCCTCGGCCATAGCCTCGGTCGTTGCGCTCGGGCCGTCGATCTAATTGCCCATCTCGGATGGCCCTGAGCTCCTGACAGTCGTTGGTGTTGTGGCTGTGAACATTGTGGAAGGCGGAGAAGGGGCAGTTGGCCCTAGATGATTCGGGGTGGTCACGACCGCGCTTCATCTTCGGCTCCACCGCGAGCACGGCAGCCCCCTTGCGCTTCACGTCCTTGATCTTTGCCTTCTTGTCTTCCTGGTCAGCAGCTGGGAGCTCGAGGAGAGATAGGCGCCCTTGCTCAGCCCTAGCGCACTTGGTTACCATGTTGAACATCTCTAGGGCCGAGCATAGCTCCTCGTGGATGGCGAGCTCCTCCTTCATCTTGACGTCATGGACACCATCGGAGAACGCGAAGATGATGGCCTCATCTATCACCTTGGGGATCTTGAGGCGGACGTTGTTGAAGCGCTGGATGTACTTTTGCAGGGTTTCCCCTGGTTGCTTCTTGATGCGCTGCAGGTCACCTGCGGCTGGCGGGCGGTCGCGAGTGCCCTGGAAGTTGGCGATGAAATGCTCGCGCATCTCGCCCTAGGAAGAGATCGATCACGCAGGCAAGTTCAGGAGCAACGAGCGCGCACATCCTTAAGGGCCATGGGAAACCAGTTCGCCATGACCTTCTTGTCTCCGTTGGCTGCCTCGATGCTCAGCTCGTAGAGCTGCAAGAACTTCGTGGAGTTGGGATGCCATCGTAGCACGGAGGTAGGTCTGGCTTGAACTTGCCTGGCCAGACGACGGTGCGCAGCTCAGAAGTAAAGGCACGGCAGCCTACTGTGGTCATCGGAGCCTGTCGCGGTGGCGGAGCCTGTTCCTGATATCCACGAACTGCCATCGTAGGCAGCGCGCGGTCTTGACGTAATGGTGCTGGGAGCACTGGAGCGTTTTCTTGCGGCCTCGCGACTTCTTGGCTGCTTCTTTCTTCGTGCGCAGGCGTCCGGCATGGAGGTTCACGCCATGGAACCGCGCGTCTTTATGAGAGGACGCTGTCTTGATGCGGAGGAGGCGGAGGCGCTCAGTGAGCCGCGCGTCTCGATGCAAGGGCGCTGTCTTGATGCGGAGGCCGCGGAAGTGCTCCACGAGCTACGTTGCCCCTGGCTAGAGGTGGGAGAGGCAGCGAGAGGGATGGTGCAGGAGAGGCCCCGGCAGCGCTGACGAGCTCGGCGATGCAGTCCAGCCAGTCGTCGTAGAGGTCGTCGACCAGGCGGTAACACAGGAGCTCGCATGCCATGAGCAGCGCTGCCTGCACGTTCGTGGGCGCACGACAAGCGTGGGATGACGAGCCGACCGGAGTCAGCGACGGGGTGGCGGTGCGTCCCTCCCGCCGGACGGAGGGGTACAGCGATGAGGCCTGCTGCTCGTGCGCTATCGGGCAGCTGGCAGCATTGGCAGCTGGTGCTGGAGAACGACGGGGAGGTCTGCCAATGGGCGCTGTCTGGGTGACACAGCTGGCGAGGGCAGCCGGCGCTCAGCACGGGCTCGGCGAGCATCAGACATGGATGTGGAGGAGAAGTGGAGCGCAAATCAACAGAAGAAAAGCTTCAGCGCACCCCTACCAGGCGCGCCAAAGTACGGATTGTGGGTTCCGGCAAAACCTTGAGGTTCAAACACTGGGGTGCACATGAAGATCTCTCTCTCTCGCTAGCTCACTCTCGCAACAATCTCTAGGCCTAGCTCGCCAAACCCTAGGAACAAGTGACACGAGAGTTTATACTGGTTTGGGACACCGTTGTGGTGTAATACCCTACTCCAGTGTGGTGTGGTGGATTGCCTCGTGGGCTGAGGATGAACTAGTACAGTGGACGAACAGCCTCCTGAGGAGAGGTGTTTTTGAGCTCGATGAGCTGGTGTGCTTGAGGATGGTCCGAATGATCCGTCCCCACCTGAGTCGATCCCTGTCTACGGTGGTGGCTAGCCCTATTTATAGAGGCCCTGGTCCTCTTCCCAAATGTTTAGGTGGGAAGGGATCCCACAACGCCAATTTTGAAGGGAGACAACTACTACAAGTTATCCTGACAAAAGGTGGTCTTCGCCTGCCAAAGGCTCTGGTGGTAACACCGTTGTGGGCTCCGCGGTGACCTCCGTCATGTCGTCCTACTGGTCTTGGTCTTGTTGCACCGATATGGAAACCTTTGCCTGATGCCTCGGGACTCCTCGTCTGCGCCTACTTACTTAGCACCAAAGAGGAAACTGGCACCCTGCGCCTGCTGGAGCCTGCCTAGCCTTGGTCGTCATGGCTCACGTCACGCGGACCTCGCGAGGTGCCCCTTGCATAGATATCTCCGCTTCTTAGGAGCCAGCCTAGTGAGGACGCCCCGGAGGAGGTCTTTCTGTCATCCGCCTCACGAGGCTTGGCCCCTCGCGAGGGTCTTGAGTGGTTGCTGGTGAAGATGGGTCATACCAGGCCGTTGGTGGAGCCACCCCCTGGGCCACAGGTAGGCAAGTCTGGGTACCCCCGTTCCCAGGATGCCGACAAGTGCTTTATTATTATATTGGTCCTTAAATATCACCAAGCTTTTGTACACAATCACTTGGATTTTCGTTAACCTTAGTTAAAAAACCCAGGATTTTATTGTTAAACATTTATTTTTATAAGTTCATAAGATGTGGGATTTTTTTCATTATATATGTAAGTATCTGTTAAATATATGATGATAGTAACAATAATATATAATAACATATAAAATAATGTAAATATATATAATATAGTTAGAAGGGAAACATAAGTTGGACCTAGCGTTCCTATTCTTATATTGAAAAATAGAACAGACCTCTGTGTTTTCTTCAGAAAAACACTTAAGTTGGACTACGGATTTTTAAGAAAAAATAAAACCTAGGATGGGAGGGCCATAGGACGGTCGATACATGATGGCCTTCAAAAAAATACAAATCGGCATGTCGTGGGCTGCACATGTTAAAAAAGAAAGCCTAGACTGGGAAGCCCACAACCCAGCTGACACTTGTTGGCCCAGTGATTATAAATGATACATACCAGCTCCCCAATCACTGGCTTCATTGTAATTTTTTCTCTTTAATAACTACGTTGACAAACCCGTGGCCCCCGACGTCAGTATAGCATTAGGAGGAAGTATTTTTTCAATGAGGCACTTGCTTGCGTACGGCATGGACCTGGTGGGTCCCGACTATCCGCCTCTCCACATGCAATCCTCTCCTCCTCTCGGTTGTTGAGCATGTCCACAACGGCAGACAGCGGCGCCGCGGCGAGCGCACAAAGGCGGAGGATGATGCCAGGTCCCGGACGAGAACGCATCGAAGCCGGGGAAGACGTGCTACAGTAGTGGTAGATGTTCTGCCTAATTTCTACCAAAAGTACTGGAGTATCCCACTGGCTAAGGTCCACTCCCCAACTGCTATTCCGCCTGGGTTCGATTCCACCTGATGCAGTGAAAATATCCACAAATTTTTGCCTCTGCCTCTAACATGTGGGTGACCATTTTCATCTATGCACACCACCTCCAACACTTGCCATAATTTCATCCCTCGGCTTTTCTATTTTTCGCACACTCAATATTGTGTGGGCATTTTTAAAATAACATATCTTTCTAACTATGCATCATATGAAGATGTGTTATCCATGAATGTTGATCAGCATGACGTTAAATGGCTGGTGGTTCCATTTTCGACCATGAATAAAAATTCCAACATGATGTTATTGTTGGGGAATGCAGTATTTGAAATTTTTTACCTATGCTCACGCAAGGAGATGCATAGAAACGAGCGGGGAGAGTTTGTGCATGTACCCTTGTAGACCGAAAGTGGAAGCATTTAGTAACGCAGTTGATGCAGTCGAACTTCTTCGCGATTCAACTGATCCTAGCACCGAATGTACGGCACCTCCATGTTCAGCACACGTTCAGCTCGATGACATCCCTCGGGCTCTTGATCTAGTTGAGGATGAGGGAGAGTTTCTTCAGCATGACGGCATGTTGACGATGATGATGAAGTTACCGGCGCAGGGCTTCGCCTAAGCACTATGACAATATGACCGAGGTGTGTAACTGTGGAGGTGGGCACCGCACATGGCTAAGAGAAGACTTCTTGTGCCTTTGGGGTGCCCCCCTCCCATGTATATAAAGGAGGGGGAAGAGGAGGCCATCCCTAGAGGGTCACACCAAAGTTGGGAGTCCAACTTGGACTCCCGGTCCAAATAGGATTCGCCCCCCCTTTCCTATTCCAACTAGGAGGAGGGAAGGAGGATGAGGGGAGAAGGAAAGAGAGGGGGGCGCCGCCCCCTCCTAGTCCAATTCGGACCAACCCTTGTGGGGCATGCAGCCACCCTTGAGGCCCTTCTCTCCCTTCCACTAAAGCCCATTAAGACCCATTACTTCCCCGGGGGGGGGGGGGGGGGGTTCCGGTAACCTCCCGGTACTCCGGAAAATACCCGTAAGACTTTGGAAGCATTCCGTTGTCCGAATATAACCTTCCAATATATAGACCTTTACCTCTCGACCATTTTGAGACTCCTCATCATGACCGTGATCTCATCCGGGACTCCGAACAAACTTCGGTCATCAAATCACATAACTCATAATACAAATCGTCATTGAATGTTAAGCATGTGGACCCTATGGGTTCGAGAACTATGTAGACATAACCGAGACATATCTCCGGTCAATAACCAATAGCAGAACCTAGATGGTCATATTGGTTCCTAGATATTCTACGAATATCTTTATCGGTCAAACCGCATAACAACATTGTCGGATGTGGGGTTTCGAACACTGGGGTGCGCGCGAAGTATTTCCTTCCCACCGATCTACGCCCTAGCTAGCTAAGATCTCTCGGATGAACTCGACGAACTCGCAACACAGAAAGACACAAGGTTTATACTGGTTCGGGCCACCGTTGTGGTTACCCTACTCCAGTGTGGCGGTGGTGGATTGCCTCTATGGCAGATGATGAACAGTACAAGGGAAGAACAACCTCCTGAGGTTGAGGTGTTGTTGTGAGTAGGCTCTCGACTGGGTTGGATCAAGCTAAGATGAGATGCCTCTACTATGGTGGCTAGCTCTACTTATATAGTCCCTGGCCCTCTTCCCAAATATCGAGCAGGAAGGGAGCCAACAACGGCGGGCCAATTTGAAGGGGGACAGCTAGCACAAGCTATCTTGACAGAAGTGGTCTTCGCCTGCGAAAAGCTCTGGAGGTGACGCTGTCTTGGGCTCCAGGATGACCTCTGTCTTGCCGTCCTCCTGGTCTTGGTCTTCCTACACCAATATAGCAACCTTTGCCTGATGCCTCGGTACTCTTCGCCTGCGGTGGCGTCCTTAGCACCAAATAGGAAACAAGGACGCTGCGCGCGTTGGCGCCCGCCTGGTGTCGTGCGTCATGGCTCACGTCACGAGGGCCTCGTGAGGTTTGCCCCGCCTTGATATCTCCGCTCCTCGTGAGCCTCCCTAGCTAGGCCACTCCAGAGGAGGCCTTGCGTCGCCCGCCTCGCAAGGCTTGGACCCTCGCGAGGGTCTTGGGTGCCTTGTTGATGAAGATGGGCCGTACGGCCTGCTGGCTTGGTCACGTCGTGGGCCGCAGGCAGGCAAGTCTGGGGGACCCCGTTCCCAGAACACCGATAGTAGCCCCCGGGCCCAAGGTGCGCTCGGACTTGGCTTCGCGGCGAAGCCAAGGGTCATGTTCGGAGCACCGCGGGCCCCAAAAGCCTGCAGCCTCGGTTGACGCGTGGCGGTTGATTGGACGTGAGCGTCTCCACCTCCACATGCTGCCTCGGCAACTTCACGACTTGACAAGTCCCTGTGACATGCAAGGAAAACCGTCATTACCTGCGATCGTGAGAGACATCGGTTGGCCTTCTCTTGCTATAAATGGGGAGGGGGCGGAGCCCCCGTTGCCCATCTCTTCCTTGCTTGCTTGCTCCTTCCTGCTCGCTCCATCACTTGAAGTGACACCCATGGCACCACGAAGGAAGTTCTCTGCCGCCGAGAAGGGTAAGGCCCCTCGCAAGGGACCCGACTCCCCGGCGCCCAAGCGCGGCCGCGGCATCCCGCGCAAGCATGCCGCGACCCCCGCCATGGCCCATTGTCAAGACGGCGCCACGGCACGCGGAGTGGGTCATTCCAGCCATGGCGGTCCAGTTGATGAGGGGAGGCGTGCCATGGTGGAGCGGCCTCCTCATCCGCGCTTCCACATAGCGGAGGTGTCGCCGGAGTTCGTCGTCTAGTCAGAGAACTCGGCTGGCAAATCACTCCAACGTTTGTGCATCTTCGCCGATGAACTGCCGGCCTCTGGTCCAGGCGGACTCTGGCTGCAGGCGGATGGCTGCTGCAGGCGGATGACTCTGGCTGCAGTGGAGGTGTCGCTGGACTTCATCGTCTAGTCAGAGAACCCAGCTGGCAAATTGCTCCAACGTCTGTGCATCTTCGCCGACGAACTGCCGGCCTCTGGTCCAAGCAGACTCTGGCTGCAGGCGGATGGCTGCTGCAGCAAGGCCTCCTGGGTTGCGGTCGAGACTTCCGCCGCGGGCAACATAGCCCTAGCCCGCGGCTGGTAGACATTCGCCCGCGCGTGCGGCCTGGGCAGGCGGTGCACCCTCCACTTTAGGTATGATGGTGGATCAACCCTTTATGTGAGGGTGTTTGGGGCAGAAGGTTGTCGCGCCGGGTGCTGCCCCAAGGAGAACGACGGTGAGGAGGTACTCGGCCTTAGGGACGGTCGAGACGACGACGAGGGCGAGCCCGCCCTCGGCGGCGATCGTGTCTCGTCCAGCTACGGCGGCTCTTCCTCCAGCAACAGCTCCAGCTGTGGCGGCTATGACCAGCCGCCGCACCTGTTTTGAAGGCGGCAGTGGGTCGTCTCGTCGCCGCACCTCTGTGAAGCGTGAGGAAGGATCTGGCTAGGCTCGGGGTAGTGCTATGTGCCTGTCTTCGCGGATCGCCGCAATGCTACTTTTGTTTTGCTATTTTCCCGCATCAAGAATGAAACCAGCATGGGCCCAGGGGGTGTATATCGAACTATGGTTCCTTGGTCATATCAGTATGCGTGTTGTTCTCGTGTTGTGTCATTATTTTGCGCAAAGATAACTTAACCTGGTATACTCAGGACGTCCTCCTCCTCACGAAGCGTTTATTTCCTCGCATCCATCTTTCCTTGGTGGCCTGCATTCACTCAGGAACTACGAAAAACTTGTTAGGAATTGCGTTAAAAAATTTCCATTCATCCTGGCCCTGACCTGGCGCTTTGTATTGCGGTACCTGAGGGGCACGGAATAGGAGGGGTGCGCCAGCGTTTGGGCTCGAACGAGGGTGGCTCGTGAGAAGGCCGAAAGGAGAAAAATTGCTCGCGAGGGCACCTGCCTAGCCCCCTCGTGAGGCATGCGAGAGAGAGAACACGAGCAAATTCGAGCCGGAAAAATTCAGTGAGAGGCGAGGGAATCAAATCCGCAAGGAACGCCAAAGGAAAACTTTGATAAAGGGAAAGCGAGTCAACTAGGGAAAGCAAATGAAAAGCCGCGTCCGGCACCTAATCTAGTCTTCAAGTCTTCTCACCAGCACGGTGCTAAGTGCTGTCCACTAGGCGTGGGAGGGAGCCCCAGGGCCTAAGGACGGCGCTCCTAAGACTCCGGGGCGTGTACAACCCCACTCATTATTACATGAGAGTGTCACGGGCGGCGATTCTTCATAGGCACCGGGCCTTCTTCACAGGCTCTGGGCCTTGCTTCTCAGGCTCTGGGCCTTGCTTCTCAGGCTCTGGGCCTTGCTTCATGGATAGAACTTCCAAATGTGCTGGATGTTCCAGGCGTTCTGGACGGGTATCCCGTCCTGCGTCTCCAGGCGCGCTACACCCGGCCTGGAGACATGGACGACCCTGAACGGGCCCTCCCACATGGGCGAAAGCTTGTGCGGCCCTTCTCTGGAGAGGACCCGCCTCAGGACAAGGCGCCCACCTCGAGAGTCCTGGAGCGGATGTTGTGGCAGTGGTATCACCGTAGCGCTTGTTGGCACCTTGCCGCCCTCAACACGGCTTTGCGACGGCGTTCCTCCCCCAGCACAACATCCATCCCCCGCATGGCGTCCTGCTGCGTTTCGTCGACCGCTAGGACCCGTGCGGAGCGATGCTTGACCTCGTGAGGAAGGACTGCTTCAGCTCCGTAGACGAGGAAGAATGGAGTCTCGCCCGTTGGCTTGGTGGCGGTGGTTCGGATGGACCACAACACAGACTGGAGCTCGTCGTGCCAGACCCTGCCGCAGGCCTCCAGCTACTTCTTGAAGGTCCTGGTCTTGAGGCCCCTCAGGACCTCCGCGTTAGCGTGCTCAACCTGACCGTTACTCATGAGGTGGGCCACCGAAGCGTAGCAGATCTGTGTTCCAAGGTTAGCACAGTAGGTTTTGAAGAGGTTGCTAGTAAACTGCGAACCGTTATTTGTGATGATGTGGTTGGGGACCCCGAAGCGGCTCACGAGGCCCTTGATGAACTTGACAGCAGAGTCGGCTGGAATGGTACAGACGGCTTCCACTTCCGCCGACTTGGTGAACTTGTCAACGGCGACGTAGAGATAGCGGTAGCCCCCTAGCGCCCGGGGGAACAGGCCTAGGATGTCCAGCCCCCAGACCGCAAACGACCATGTGAGCGGGATGGTTTGGAGGCCCTGAGCAGGCTGATGGATTTGCTTGGCGTGGAATTGGCAAGCTTCACATGACTTCACCAGCTCGGCCGCATCGTTGAGTGTTGTAGGCCAATAGAACCCACTGCGGAACACCTTGCCGACGAGGGTCCGTGACGACGAGTGGTGTCCGCAATCACCGCCGTGTATGTCAATCAGCAACTCCCTTCCTTGATCGCTGGAGATGTAGCGCAGTGTGACATCGTTCGGTCGTTTCTAACTCGCCGTCTTGGATACAGTATGTCGTGGCTTGCCGGGCCACGCACTCCGCGTCCTCTTCCTTCTCCGGCAGCATCTCGTGCATCAGGTACTCTTTGAATTCCTTGATCCAGCACTCCTCTTGGGGCTCGAGCACCAAGAGCAGCCAAGCTCCTGAGGTCGGGCCACAGGCTAGGGCTCCCGTGGCTAGGGGCTGTGGGAGCTCCTCCCGAGGCTGAGTCATGCTTGAAAGAGGTGGCGTAGCTGATGGCTTGAGGAGCCGCTCTTCAAAGACGCCGGGCTCTTGCGGTTGCCGCTTGGATGCTCTCCTGGTGATGTCATCAGCTTCCTTGTTGGTGCCCTGGGGCACGTGCTGCAGCTCCAGGCCCGAGAACTGCTTTTCCATCTTGCGCACCTCCGTGAGGTATGCCTCCATGTGCTCATCCTTCGGCTCGTACACCTTGTTGGAAAAGTTGACGAGGAGCTACGAGTCGCCTTTGACGGTGAGGCGCTTCACCCCAGAGCCGCTGCAGCCCTCAGGCTAGCTATGAGGCCTTCGTATTCTATGATGTTGTTGGAGACCTTCTCGTTGTGCTGAAAACAGAGTTTCCGGCATAGTAGAGCTTGTCCTGAGTGTGCGAGATGAGCACTGCTCCAGCCCCCGCGCCCTGGTGCGCGAAGGCGCCATCGAAATACATGACCCAGCCGTCTGGTGCCTTGCTTCCTGGGGAGGTGGACCGGTCTTCTCCTTCCTCAAGAGCCGGTGCATATGTCCATTCTGCCACAAAATCGGCGAGCGTGGCTCCCTTGATGACCCTGGTAGTGTTGAACTCCAACTGGAATGCTTGCAACTTGATGTTCCACTCAGCGACCCTTCCGGCTGAGTTAGGGCTCCTGACCACCCTCTCCAATGGGTAGGCTGAGACGACCTTGATGGAGTGGCCCTAGAAGTAGTGCCGCATCTTGCATGAGGCCACCAAGAGTGCGAGTAGGAGCCTTTGTGGCATGGGGTAGCGCGCCCCCGCATCCTGCAGTACGGTGCTGACGAAGTACACCGGGTGCTCGACGAGGGCTGGCATACTGTCGAGGCTCAGGGAGATTGTGGCATATCCTGAGGTGGTGGGTTTCCTGAGACCTGACCGTCCTCAGGAGCTTCTGTGATGTTGCCCTGCTGAGCTTGGTATTCCGCCGCTGATGGCTTTGCTGCACCTTCCTGACCCCGCGCTGCATCAGCTCTGGCTTGGCGCGGCACACCCTTGTCTTGGCGCTCCTCCCGAACCGCCAGCAGTGCCGTGCTGGCGGAGTACGGGGTGGCGGCAAGGTAGAGCACCAGAGGCTCGAGAGGTCATGGTACCACCATCACTGGGGGGCTGGTGAGGTATTTCTAGAGGTCTTGGAAGGCCCGGTCGGCCTCCGGGGTCCACTCGAACGGTCCTTCTTCTTCATGATCTTAAAGAAGGGTAAGGCGTGCTCGCCTAGCTTGGAGATGAAACGCCCTAATGCGGTCACCCGCCCTGCTAGCTTCTGCATTTCCTTGAGGGTCTGTGGAGGGCTCATGTCTTCGATGGCCTTTATCTTCTCCGGGTTCGCCTCGATCCCTCTTGGGATACGAGGAACCCCGGTAGCTTGCCGGAGGGGACACTAAACACGCACTTCTCCGGGTTAAGCCTCAAGTTCACTTGGTGAAAGCTCTCGAAGGTCTCCTCCAAGTCTTGAATCAATGTCCTCGCCTCACGAGATTTGACCACTATGTCATCAACATAGGCCTTTGTGTTTCTACCGAGCTGCCGCCACAAGGCGATTTGCATCAACCATTGAAAGGTTGTGCCCGCGTTGCGCATCCCGAAGGGCATGCAGGTGTAGCAGTACACCCCGCATGGTGTCATGAAGGCTGTCTTCTCCATATCCTCCACCGCCATCTTCATTTGGTGGTATCCTGAGAATGCATCCAGGAAACATAGCAAGTCGCACTTGGCGGTGGAGTCGACGATTTGATCGATGCGTGGAAGGGGGAGCGGATCCTGGGGGCACGCTTTGTTAAGGTTGGTGAAGTCGACGCACATCCGTTCCTTCCCGCCTTTCTTCAGTACTACGACGGGGTTCGCCAGCCATTCAGGGTATCGAACTTCTCGGATGGTACCTGCCGCCTCCAGCTTGCGTGTCTCTTGGAAGATGAAGGCCTGCTTCTCAGTGGACTACCGTCTTGCTTGCTGCTTCACGGGGCGTACGTTGGGGCACACCCTTAGTTGATGCTGGGTTACCTCTCTCAGGACCCCTACCAGCTGATTGGGCTCCCATGCGAATATCTCCTTGTTCGCGCATAAACATCTCACCAAAGCTTCTTCTTGTCCCAGGTCAAGGCTGGTTCCTATGGTGAAGGTCGCTCTTGAAGACCCATCCTTGTTGACCAGCACCTGCTTGGTCTCTGCCTTGTCTTGAGTGAACAGCTGCTTGTTCTTGGTGGGCGCGGTCTCCTTGGCCTCGGGCGTACCGGCGCCGGCTGGCTGTGCTACTTCCGCAGTCTTGAAGGCGAGCCTGAGCGCCGCCACGGCCTCCTTAGCGTCCCCCTTGATGGTGAGGACGCCCTTGCTCCCTGGCATTGTAGGCCGGGTGAGTCGCCACCATGAACTGAGCGAGAGCCGGGTACCCGAGGATGGCATTGTACAAGAGAACGATGCAGGCGATGCCAAAGTCCACTAGCTCGGTGCGATAGTTGTCTCACGTGCCAAAGGTGACAGGGAGGCAGATCTTCCCCAGAGAGTGGGAAGCTCCACCACCCACTCCTGTGAAGGGCTTGCTAAGGCCGAGCCATTCGAGCGGCACATGAAGAAGGCTGAAGGCTTCTACAGAGAGCAAGTTGAGGCCGGCGCCGCCGTCGATGAGGGTCTTGGTAACGGCCACGTGAAGATGGTGGGTGTGCAGAGCATCGGGAGCATCCTGGAGCCGGCGGTGGAGTCAGGGTGGTCTTCTAAGCCGAAGGTGAGGTCGGCCTCCGGCGCAGCCCAACCCAGCGGAGCCCCTGGGCGCTCGGAGGCTGCCCCAATCTGACGGAAGAAAGGTTTGACGTGGCGATCTGAAGGCGGTGCTTGGGAACCACCCAGCAATGTAGCGACTGCGTGGCGCGCCGGCACCGTGTAGCGCGCGGTGAAAAGGTTGCGGAGCTCCCCCCCCCCCAGGATGCCACAGTGGATCCCGAAACGTTGAGCAGCCAGGCGCGCGGCTCGCCGGCGAGGGCCATGGGGAACCAGTTGGCCATGATCTTGTCATCGCCTCCAGCTTCGAGGGTGGCCTCCTCGTACGCCAGCAGGAATGGCGTCGAGTCTGCCGCGCTGTCGTAACGCGGCGGCATCTCCGGCTTGAACTTGGCCGGCCACTGCACTCGCTGCAGGGCGGGGGCCAGAGCTCGGTACCCAGACTCCCTGCTGCTAGTGTTGGCCGCAGAGGTGGGTGGCAGGGCACCTGCCATGGGAGCGTAGTGCGGTGGTACGAGGTGCTGGTTGGTGGAGACGAGCCCATGCGCACCCCTACCTGGCACGCCAAATGTCGGATGTGGGGTTTCGGCAAACACATAAGGTTCAAACACTAGGGTGCGCGTGAAGTCTTTCCTTCCCACTGATCTACGCCCTAGCTCGCTAAGATCTCGCGGACGAACTCGACGAACTCGCAACACAGAAAGACACGAGGTTTATACTGGTTCGGGCCACCGTTGTGGTGTAATACCCTACTCTAGTGTGGCGGTGGTGGATTGCCTCTAGGGCAGATGATGAACAGTACAAGGGAAGAACAGCCTCCTAAGGTTGAGGTGTTCTTGTGAGTAGGCTCTCGACCGGGTTGGATCAAGCTAAGATGAGATGCATCTACTATGGTGGCTAGCTCTACTTATATAGGCCTGGTCCTCTTCCCAAATATCGAGCGGCAAGGGAGCCAACAACAGCGGGCCAATTTGAAGGGGGACAGCTAGCACAAGCTATCCTGACAAAAGTGGTCTTCGCCTGCTAAAAGCTCTGGTGGTGACGCCATCTTGGGCTCCATGATGACCTCCATCTTGCCGTCCTCCTGGTCTTGGTATGGTTGCACCAATGTAGCAACCTTTGCCTAATGCCTCGGTACTCTTCGCCTGCGCTGGCCTCCTTAGCACCAAAGAGGAAACAAGGACGTTGCGCGCACTGGCGCCCGCCTGGCACCCGCCTAGTGTCGTGTGTCATGGCTCACGTCACAAGGGCCTCGTGAGGTTTCCCCGCCTTCATATCTTTGCTCCCCGTGAGCCTGCCTAGCGAGGCCAATCCAGAGGAGGCCTTGTGTCGTCCGCCTCGCGAGGGTCTTGGATGCATTGTTAATGAAGATGGGTCATACGACCTGCTGGCTTGGTCACGTCGTGGGCCGCAGGCAAGCAAGTCTGGGGACCGCTGTTCCCAGAATGCCAACAAACATACATTGTTCCCTTTGTCATCGGTATGTTACTTACCCGAGATTCGATCGTCGGTATCTTCATACCTAGTTCAATCTCGTCACCGGCAAGTCTCTTTACTTGTTCTGTAATGCATCATCCCATAACTAACTCATTAGTCACATTGCTTGCAACGCTCATAGTGATGTGCATTACCGAGAGGGCCCAGAGATACCTCTCTGATACACAGAGTGACAAATCCTAATCTCTATCTATGCCAACTCAACAAACACCATCATAGACACATGTAGAGCATCTTTATAATCACCCAGTTACGTTTTGACGTTTGATAGCACACAAGGTGTTCCTCTAGGGCATATTTCCTTCAGTCTCCCACTTGCACTAGAGTCAATAATCTAGATTACATTGTAATGATTCTAACACCGAGGGAGTCTTGGTGTTGATCATGTTTTTCTCGTGAGAAAGGCTTAGTCAATGGGTCTGCAACATTCAGATCTGTATGTATCTTGCAAATCTCTATGTCTCCCTCCTTGACTTGATAACGGATGGAATTGAAGCGTTTCTTGATGTGTTTGGTTCTCTTGTGAAATCTGGATTCCTTTGCCAAGGCAATTGCTGAAGTATTGTCACAAAAGATTTTCATTGGACCTGATGCACTAGGTATTACACCTAGATCGGATACGAACTCCTTCCTCCAGACTCCTTCATTTGCTGCTTCTCAAGCAGCTATGTACTCTGCTTCACACGTAGATCCGCCATGATGCTCTACTTGGAACTGCACCAACTGACAGCTCCACCATTCAATATAAATATGTATCCGGTTTGTGACTTAGAGTCATCCAGATCAGTATCAAAGCTTGCATCGACGTAACCATTTACGGTGAGCTCTCTGTCACCTCCATAAATGAGAAACATATCCTTAGTCCTTTTCAGGTATTTCAGGATGTTCTTGATCGTTGTCCAGTGATCCACTCCTTGATTACTTTGGTACCTCCCTGCTAAACTTATAGCAAGGCACACATCAGGTCTGGTACACAGCATTGCATACATTATACAACCTATGGCTGAGGCATAGGGAATGACTTACATTTTCTCTTTATCTTCTGCAGTGGTCGGGCATTGAGTCTTACTCAACTCCACACCTTGTAACACAGGCAAGAACCCTTTCTTTGACTGATCCATTTTGAACTTCTTCAAATCTTTATCAAGGTATGTGCTTTGTGAAAGTCCAATTAAGCGTCTTGATCAATCTCTATAGATCTTGATGCCCAATATATAAGAAGCTTCATTGAGGTCTTTCATTGAAAAATTCTTATTCAAGTATCCTTTTATGCTATCCAGAAATTATGTATTATTTCCAATCAACAATATGTCATGCACATATAATATTATAAATGCTACAGAGCTCCCACTCCCTTTCTTGTAAATACAGACTTCTCCAAAAGTCTATATAAAACAATATGCTTTGATCACACTATCAAAGCGTATATTCCAACTTCGAGAGGCTTGCACTAGTCCATAAATGGATCGCTGGAGCTTGCACAATTTATTAGCACCTTTAGGATCGACAAAACCTTCTGGTTGCATCATATACAACTCTTCTTTAAGATATCCATTAAGGAATGCAGTTTTGACATTCATTTGCCAAATTCCATAATCATAGAATGCGGCAATTACTAACATGATTCGAACAGACTTAAGCATCGCTACGGGTGAGAAGGTCTCGTCGTAGTCAACTCCTTGAACTTGTCCAAAACCTTTTGTGACAAGTCGAGCTTTGTAGATAGATACATTACCGTCAGCGTCAGTCTTCTTGTTAAAGATCCATTTATTCTCTATTGCTTGCCGATCATCGGGGAAGTCAACCAAAGTCCACACTTCGTTCTCCTACATGGATCCCATCTCAGATTTCATGGCTTCAAGCCATTTTGCAGAATCTGGGCTCATCATCACTTCCTCATAGTTCGTAGGTTCTTCATGGTCAAATAACATGACCTCCAGAATAGGATTACCATACCACTCTGGTGCGGACCTTACTCTGGTTGACCTACGAGGTTCGGTTGTAATTTGATTAGAAGTTTCATGATCATCATCATTAGCTTCCTCGCTAATTAGTGTAGGAATCACTGGAACTGATTCTCTGTGATGAGCTACTTTCCAATAAGGGAGAAGGTACAATTACCTCATCAAGTTCTACTTTCCTCCCACTAACTTCTTTCGAGAGGAACTCCTTCTCTAGAAAAGATCCATTCTTAGCAACGAATATCTTGCCTTCGGATCAATGATATAAGGTGTACCCAATAGTCTCCTTTGGGTATCCTATGAAGATACATTTCTCCGCTTTGGGTTCGAGCTTATTAGGTTGAAGCTTTTTCACATAAGCATCACAGCCCCAAACTTTAAAAAATGACAGCTTAGGTTTCTTGCCAAACCGTAGTTCATATGGTGTCATCTCAATGGATTTAGATGGTGCCCTATTTAACGTGAATGCAGCCGTCTCTAAAACATAACCCCAAAACGATAACAGTAAATCAATAAGAGACATCATAGATCGCACCATATCTAAAAAAGTATGGTTATGACGTTCGGACACACGATAACGCTATGGTGTTCCAGGTGGCGTGAGTTGCGAAACTATTCCACATTGTTTCAAATGAAGACCAAACTCATAACTCAAATATTCACCTCCATGATCAGATCGTAGAAATTTATTTTCTTATTACGATGATTTTCCACATCACTCTGAAATTCTTTGAACTTTTCAAATGTTTCAGACTTATGTTTCATCAAGTAGATATACCCATATCTGCTCAAATCATCTGTGAAGGTCAGAAAATAATGGTACCCCCCGCGATCCTCAACACTCATCGGACCGCATACATCAGTATGTATTATTTCCAATAAGTCAGTTGCTCGCTCCATTGTTCCAGAGAACGGAGTTTTTAGTCATCTTGCCCATGAGGCATGGTTCGCAAGCATCAAGTGATTCCAAAAGTCCATCAGCATGGAGTTTCTTCATGCGCTTTACACCAATATGACCTGAACGACAGTGCCACAAATAAGTTGTACTATCATTATTAACCTTGCATCTTTTGGCTTCAATATTATGAATATGTGTATCACTACAATCAAGATTCAACAGAAATAGAACTCTCCTCAAGGGTGCATGACCATAAAAGATATTACTCATATAAATAGAACAACCATTATTCTCTGATTTAAATGAATAACCGTCTCGCATCAAACAAGATCTAGATATAATGTTCAGGCTCAACGCTGGCACCAAATAACAATTATTTAGGTATAAACTAATCCAGACGGTAGATGTAGAGATAGCGTGCCGATGGTGATCACATTGACTTTGGAACCATTTCCCACGCGCATCATCACCTCGTCCTTAGCCAATCTTCGTTTAATCCGTAGCCCCTGTTTCGAGTTGCAAATATGAGCAATAGAACCAGTATCAAATACCCAGGTGCTACTACGAGCATTAGTAAGCTACACATCAATAACATGTATATCAAATATACCTTTCACTTTGCCATCCCTCTTATCCACCAAATACTTGGGGCAAATCTGCTTCCAGTGACCAGTCCCTTTGCACTAGAAGCACTCAGTCTCAGGCTTAGGTTCATACATGGGCTTTTTCACTTGAGCAGCAACTTGCTTGTTGTTCTTCTTGAAGTTCCCCATCTTCCCTTTGACCTTTTTCTTGAAACTAGTGGTCTTGTTAACCATCAACACTTGATGCTCCTTCTTGATTTCTACCTCCGTAGCCTTTAGCATCGTGAAGAGCTCGGGAATTGTCTTATCCATCCCTTGCATATTATAGTTCATCACGAAGCTTTTGTAGCTTGCTGGCAGTGATTGAGGAACTCTGTCAATGACACTATCATTAGGAAGATTAACTCCCAGTTGAGTCAAGTGGTTGTGGTACCCAGACATTATGAGTATATGTTCACTGACAGAACTATTCTCCTCCATCTTGCAGCTATAGAACTTATTGGAGACTTCATATCTCTCAATTCGGACATTTTCTTGAAATATTAACT
Source organism: Triticum urartu (assembly GCF_003073215.2). NCBI lineage: Eukaryota > Viridiplantae > Streptophyta > Magnoliopsida > Poales > Poaceae > Triticum > Triticum urartu. The sequence continues at coordinate 219,205,810 of NC_053024.1, read as the reverse complement.
TCAACTCCTACAACATCTCATATGATCCATGACGTGCAAAACGTATTTGAACTCCCGATTCTAAGCCGTAATGCATGGCACACTGAACTATCGAGTAGTCATCAGCTTCGCTCTGCCAGAAATTCATAACATCTAGAGTAGCTCCTGCAGCGGGTTTTGCACCTGCGGTGCTTCTAGGACGTAATTCTTCTATGCAGCAATGAGGATAATCCTCAAGTTATGAACCCAGTCCATTTAATTGCTACCATCATCTTTCAACTTAGCTTTATCTAGGAACGCATTAAAATTCAAGGGAACAGTAGCATGGGCCATTGATGTATAACAACATAGACATGCAAATACTATCAGGTACTAAGTTCATGATAAATTAAAGTTCAATTAATCATATTACTTAAGAACTCCCACTTAGATAGACATCCCTCTAGTCATCTAAATGATCATGTGATCCATATCAACTAAACCATGTCCAATCATCACGTGAGATGGAGTAGTTTTCAATGGTGAACATCACTATGTTGATCATATCTACTATATGATTCACGTTCGACCTTTCGGTCTCAGTGTTCCGAGGCCATATCTGCATATGCTAGGCTCGTCAAGTTTAACCCAAGTATTTTGCACGTGCAAAACTAGCTTGCACCCACTGTATGTGAACATAGAGCTTATCACACCCGATCATCACATGGTGTATCGGCACGACGAACTGTAGCAACGATGCATACTTAGGGGGAACACTTATACCTTGAAATTTAGTGAGGGGTCATCTTATAATGCTACCGCCATACTAAGAAAAATAAGATGCATAAAGGATAAACATCACATGCAATCAAAATAAGTGATATGATATGGCCATCATCATCTTGTGCCTTTGATCTCCATCTCCAAAGCACCGTCATGATCACCATCATCACCGACTTGACACCTTGATCTCCATCGTAGCATCGTTGTCGTCTCGCCAACTATTGCTTCTACGACTATCGCTACCGCTTAGTGATAAAGTAAAGCAATTACATGGCGATTGCATTTCATATAATAAAGCGACAACCATAAGGCTCCTGCCAGTTACAGATAACTTTTACAAAACATGATCATCTCATACAACAATTTATATCTCATCACGTCTTGACCATATCACATCACAACATGCCTTGCAAAAACAGGTTAGACATCCTCTACTTTGTTGTTGCAAGTTTTACGTGGCTGCTACGGGCTTCTATCAAGAACCGTTCTTACCTACGCATCAAAACCACAACGATTTTTCATGAAGTGTGTTGTTTTAACCATCAACAAGGACCGGGCGTAGTCAAACTCGATTCAACTAAAGTTGGAGAAACAGACACCTGCCAGCCACTTGTGTCCAAAGCACGTTGGTAGAACCAGTCTCATGAACGCGGGCATATAATGTCGGTCCGGGCCGCTTCATCCAACAATACCACTGAATCAAAGTAAGACGTTGCTGCTAAGTAGTATGACTATTATCACCCACAACTGTTTGTGTTCTACTCGTGCATATAACATCTATGCATAGACCTGGCTCGGATGCCACTGTTGGGGAATGCAGTATTTCAAAAAAAATTCCTACGATCATGCAAGGAGACGCATAGCAATGAGCGGGGTGAGTGTGTCCACGTACTCTCATAGACCGAAAGCGGAAGCCTTTACTAACGCGGTTGATGTAGTCGAACGTCTTCGCGATTTAACCGATCCTAGCACCAAACATACGGCACCTCCGTGTTTAGCACACGTTTAGCTCGATGACGTCCATCGAGATCTTGATCCAGTTGAGGACGAGGAAGAGTTTCGTCACCACGACGGCATGTTAACGGTGATGATTAAGTTACCGGCGCATGGCTTTGCCTAAGCAACGACAATATGACCGATGTGTATAAGTGTGGAGGGGGGCACCGCACACGGCTAAGAGAAGACTTGGTGTGCCTTTGGGGTGCCCCCCTCCCATGTATATAAAGGAGGGGGAAGAGGAGGCCGGCCCTAGAGGGGGCACGCCAAAGGGGGCACTACTAGGAAAAGGCCTACTAATGGCACACCGGTTTTGCCTACTAATGGCGCACTACCGGTGCGCCATTAGTATCACGCCACTAGAATTTTTTACTAATGGCGCACCACTAGTGCGCCATTAGTATCTGGAATGCTAATGGGGCACCAGGAAGTGCGCCATTAGTATGTAACACCATGCGCCATTAGTATGCCTCCCGGGGGTCATATGTAACCATTTGCTTTGTCATACTAATGGCGCACTCTGTCTTGATGCGCCATTAGTATCCTTTGGCATACTAATGGCGCACCTTGTGGTGATGCGCCATTAGTATGAATATTTGGTTTTTTTACTTTTCTGATTTTTGCAGAGGTTACAAAATATATTATTTGACAGAATATAGATAGTAGCACACAGCAACAGCAGATTCATCGAATACAATAGAAGATTAGTCTCCGAATACAATTCATCATATTAGTCTCCGAATTCAAAAGACCGAACAAAGATAAAACATTACAAGTCTTGAGACCGCGAGTATCGAGTTTGTCTTCACATTACAAGTCAGTATCAATCATCTAAACTACCATCACATAGAAGAGAGCTGCGGTCATCACGATGAGCATCATCGCGATCAAACTGGTCTTCATCCGGTTCCTCCAACGCTCCCTCCTCTCTCCCGCTAGATAGCGGGCATATCTAGATTCGGCCTCCGCCCTAGTGGTGTACCCTTTGTAACTGTTACCGCTGAAATGGTGAACCTATCTCCAACACTCCTCCCAGTCGTCGTAGACTCCGGGAACCTTACCCTTGTACACGACATACGACGGCATCTCTATGCACAAGCCAAACAATAGACAATACATACATAAGCAATATATAAGTATGCAACAAAAGGATCGGAAGAGAAAAGCAAGACATTAATAGCACGATTCATGGTCCTCCTAATAAATAGCATCGATTACATCTAAGTTGAACGACTGTCCAAACCAAAGAGACATACAATTCATTAAAGTTTAATTACAACATGAGCCAATCAATGTTTCAGAACTACACATCACTACTTTCGACTCGACTCATGGACATGAGCGTGGATGAAGCCGCCGTATGTCATGATGGTCATGAAATCGCGGGCGTTGTCAGCCTGCATTTGTAGCATTCCATCTATCTCAATGTTGGATGGTTGATATCTGAGGAAGAACTACCCCGAGGTATGAAGGACATCTTAATGGATGATGTCCGCAAACTCCGACTGGATTGCCGACAAGCTCGCGGCCCAATCTTTGAGATTATTTGGTAGCAAAAGGTGATGATGGTCCCTTACGATCGCCCGCATGTGATGGAGGGCGTAGTAGGCATCCTTCTGACCGCCAGGCGGCTGCTTGAGGCAGCAGAATGTCGTATTGTGGGCGAACACGTGCTTGCCGTACTTACGAACTGCCCTGATGAAGGTGCCTCCAGATTTGGCATAGCCAGGGAGAACATCATCAAGAACTTTCCTGATATTTGTGTAGTCTATCTTGGAGTTACGGTTCGGGTTGAAATACGTGGCCATGGAATATTTCGGGCTTAAGAGGATGAGTGTGCAATGTGTGTCACTGCACAGAACACGGAATGTTAGAAAAAAAGAACGATCGAAATCTAAGAAATCATAAGTTACGGGGCGGTTAAGGGATGACTTACTCGGGAAAGTAAGGCACAAGGAAGTTATCCTTATCTGGGTTTGCCAGAATGACGTCTTCGAGGTGTGAACTCGCGACTTGGCGGTCCCCAGCGCTGCTCAAGAGCTTGGCACGCATGTAGAAGGGGTCGACGATCACGATGTCCGGGGTCTTGTCTCTAATGATCCGCATCTCCATACTCAGTGAAAACAGCCGAACGAAGGTGTAGTGCAGCGGATGAAGGTTGAACATAGCAAAGATGTCATCAAACCACAGGACGATCGTACCCCCGATGGCGCCATCCATAAAGCCCTTGCCCTCTGGCACCTTGGCCACGAAAAACGGGTATGCCACATCATTCTCTCTGAGACGCCGCTTCTCCAAAGAAAGAACACTGTCGTGCAGACTCCGCATAGCACCGGTTGCAGCATTGAGCATATTTATCGGTAGCATCGCCCTACCCGCCACATGCACCCTCCTCAAGATATCCTTAGGTGAAGGTGGCCCGTCCTGAGCACGGATCGTACTTGGTGCCGGCTGGCTCGCACCGGCGGCCTTTTTAGTCGGCCTTTTCCGGCCCTTCTTCTTGATCGACAGTGTTCTGCTCACAGACCGAGTTCTGCTCACAGACCGCCTTCTTGAGCGTGTTGGGGCTGATAATATTTGGCACCTCCGCTATCTGAGGCTCGGTGAAGGCGGCAGCTGGAGGCGTCTCCTAAGAACTGAACGCCAGACGACGCTTGTTGCAATTGGGTTTCTCTGCCGTACCAGCTAGATCGCGGTCGTCTTGTTTAGGTTCTTGAGAAGGAGGCCTGCAGAACTCGTCACCGTACCCATGTTCGGCAAAGTACTTATCGACGTTGGTAAATGTACCATCGTCGTTGTCGTCGTCGTCCGGATCCTGTGCCATATGCAAGTCCGGATCATGTGCCATAGGGATGTCTGGCATGTCCGGTAGCGTTGCGGCATTCTAGCCATGGCTTGGCACCGGCACGACTGGCGGTCTTGTCTGTGGGGTGGTGTCCCCCGCCCAAAAATGAATCTGGCTCTTCGGCCAAAGCTGGGGCCAGCTTACGCAGGCGCTGAGGGTCATCTCATCTTCTTCGTCGGCCCCAGTGGGTCAAATCGGAGGTAACAGCTCGTCGCAGCCTGGCAGCACCCGAACCACTTCAACCCTATACATTGTGGGTGGCATCAGATTACCGTGGAACACAGGGTTGCCCGGTTGAATGATTCTGCCCTTGGCGACATCGACCAACTCGCCGCCCACGAAGTGCAGGAGAGTGCAAGGAACGTTGGCGGTGCCCTGCAAAAACATGTAGGGCGTCAGGGATGCCCAGTCAAAGGCAAGGAGATGAAGTCCTCGGCCGAGAGGCTTAGTTACCGTGATGCCGTCGAGCTCGGCTAATGTCGAGGCACCGCCAACGGCGGGCGTGCAACTGACGGAGGGGCCGCTTGCTGGCGAGGTGCCGGCCGGCGTACACCCGGGTGCATTAAGCTCCAATGCCAGCGTCGGAGACACCAATACCGCCGCCGCCGGAGACACCAATGGCGCCGCCGCCGTAGACACCAATACCGCCGCCGCCAGAGACACCAATGGCGCCGCCTACGCGTTGTGTGAGTTGCTGGCCGTGAAGATGGGAATCGGGGGCGGCCCCTGTTGGCCACCCGCAAACCACGTTGTTATCCCATGAATCAAGGTAGGCATAATGCCGGTAAGCGTCGATCCCAGTTGTTGTTGCACTTGCTCTTGGACCATATCCGGAATCCGCGCCACTTGCGCCTTGAGTGCTTCAACCTCGCGTGACTGGCTTTCCGAGCTGGTCTTTTTCTCCTTTCTCCCACCAGCGCCATAGTATGACGACCATTTTGTGGACAAGCCTTTGCCGGCCACACGACCAGCTGACGTCGGCTTATTGAGCTTATCCCTATTTTTCATTACGTTCAATGCCCTATTCAAAGGGGTGTCGAAAGGGGAGCTCTGAGATGACCCCACGCTACTGCTTTCTTTGTCCTGCGGAAGGAACGTGAACCATTTAGAAATATTGGGGATTAATTAGAATGCAACCATATGGAGCTAATTACGTGGGGGTGTATTCCTTACAAGAACAAGCTCAAGCTCCTTGGTCTTCGGATCCGTGGTAAGCTCCTTTGTTACCGGGTCCTCCTTGTACCGGGCCCTGAGAAAGTTCCTGGTCTGCTTGTCACTGTATTTCTCGAAGCGGGGCGGTAGGCCTTGCTCGGCACGCTCCGCGTCCTCCTTGTCCCATACAGGCTCCGCCACTCTGTAACCGCCGAGACCGAGTTGGTGGACCCCTATGTTCAACTGCCGCATTTCTTTCCCGCACTGACTTGATTCGGAGGTTGCGGGGCTCTCGCACTTGATCTTGAACTCCTTGTAGTCACCCTCGCTCATCAAAGGATATTTCTCCTTGATCTTCTCATAACTATCACCTTTGTCAATCATTGCCTTCACTGTGCTTTTCCAAGTAGATAGGGCCGTGCTCATCATCGTGAGGGCGGCACCGTTCACTTTATTACCCGAGAGGTGTGTTTACGAACTCAGCGGGGAACTTGTATCGTTCATGCAACTTCGTGAAGAGGAGGCTGCGCAAATTCCCTCGGTCCTTATGCCTTAGGTTCTCGGTGTTGATCGAGGCAGTGCTCCGGAGAATGCACCCGAGTTGAATCGAGTACCCCTTGACTATGTGTTTGGGCACCGTCGGATGCCCGTAGGAGTTCACTTCAGTAAATTCCTCCCTGACGGTGCCGATCACGTTCGGGCGCCGGTCCTTCTGTTGCCTCTTCGGTTGGCTGCCATCTGTGCGTGCGTCGCCATCATCAGTGGTGGCATCCGCGGCGCCATCATCAGTGGTGTCATCCCCGACGCCACTAGGGGTTGTGTAGTCAGGATCGGTGTCTTCCGCGGCGTCCTCATAGCGGTGAGGTTCTTCCTCCAACTCCTGGGACAGCTCCTAGAATCGCTTGCCGCCCAAACCGCCGGCCTCATCGTTCTGGGCCATGTTTCGCTCTAAATAGGAAAAAAGTTTGGTCAAAAAGTTGGTTATTGTCAAGGAACAAGATCATGGTCTCATCATTTAGGGTTTGTCAACATCGAGGCATCCTAAAAGCTAAGCTTTTATCATTTATGGTTTGTCGACGCCGAGGCACCCTAAAAGCCTAAGCGTACATCAGTTAGGTTCTCATCGATACCGAGGCACCCTAAAAGCCAAGGTTTCATCATTTAGGGTTTGTCGACGCCGAGGCACCCTAAATGCTAAGTTTTCATCATTTAGGGTTTATCGATGCCGAGGCACCCTAGGTTGGGCCTAATTACTTGGCACTAATCAGTTGGCTCTATTGCCACCTATGTTGGGTTTATCATCTAGGGTTTATCGATGCTGAGGAGAATTTCTAAGTTGGGCCTAATCACTTGGCTCTATTGCCACCTATGGTTTAATGCAGCAAGAATAAAGGGGCAGTTGATCCTACTTAATTAAGTACTAAGATACCCCGGCCCATGCATTAGTAGCAAGTACCTCATATGTCCGATTTTTAGCAAAGTCATGCTAAAATTCATGGAAAATTTCAGCATGACCTTTGCTGAAAATAGGACATATGGAGTACCCGAATTTGCCGGAACGGAAGTTAATCGACATTTCGGCAAACTCAGGGGCCTCTCGGGGTACCTGCAAAATCATCACGACACGAAGGGCCTCTCAAGGGCCTCAAGCAGCAGCGGCGTCTCCCAGGACCCATTTTTTGCTAAATTTCTTTGAGCAACAATTAGAGCAGAAAATTCAGCATATTTCTATACAATTTTTTTGGTATATACCAGGTTTTGGATGCATTTGCAAATGCATTCCATGTACTGCAACCCTCGAGAATTCCTAGCATGAGGTTTGTCTATCACTTTTGGCTCACTTATTAATCTACTCATCCTATGTCAATATCCACATGCTATGTCATCTGATGTTCCTGAATCACTGTAGTTTAGGCACCATACAAGATTGTTAGTTCAATGTGCTTTATATCCTAGTTATACTACTGCAGGAAAGGAGAATCATCATACACATATATATGTATAGCAATTGACAGGAGCTTCATCATTTTTAGTAACAACAATACATATATAGCAATTGGAAGCAAACAGATGTACACATAAGATAGAAATGTAGTGCTGAAAGTTTAATGCTTACAAAAGACTTGCTGAAATAGTGAAAAATATGGAGTCACCAAGCTGGCTAAGAAACTCCCAAAGTCCACTAGCAAATCCAAGATCTAATCCTGTTACACACATCATAACAATTTAAGATAATTAGGAT